>NW_012103854.1:2590607-2592830 GCF_000951045.1 Mandrillus leucophaeus
TCCGGGCCTGTCAGGGGATGGGGGCTGGGGGAGGGATAGCATTATGAGAAATACCTAACGTAAATGATGAGTTGATGGGTGCAGCAAAACAACATGCACATGTGTACCTATGGATCAAAGCTGCACGTTGTGCACATGTACCCTAGAACTGAAAGTATAATAAAAATAATAATAAAAGAGAGAGAGAAAAAAGAAAAATTTCCACCTCATGGAAACTGCAGTTATATTTCTAGTATCCTCTTCTCTTTTTGGTATGAGTTAAAATATACAGGTGCTGTTCAAGTTAATAAATCATGACTTCTTTTTAAAAAGATAGATTTTTAGATTGGAGAAATATTCATCTTAAACAAATATAAAAAGTAGAAATTCAGTTTGCTGAGGAGAAGAATTAGAGGATTACACTGATTTGCAGAAAGATTCTGAATAGGATTTCTTTAAACAGCAAAATTCCCTAGCACATTCAAAATATGTTGATTCAAGAAAATCTAATTTATACAAAACTTTACAGGAATACATCTGGTATATAAATCCACACTCACCTGTAATTTACTCTAGAGAGAACAACTGAGTGATAATAATAATAACATATTCATATAGTTCTTCATTATATGTTTTAAAGTGCTTTCCCCTAATTTATTGCATTGTCTTTGGCAACCTTTTAAGGCGGTCAGAGAGGGTATTATTATCCTTTCTTCACAGATGAGAAATTGAGAGGTTAAGTGACTTGCCCAAGGTCAGACGGACATTCATTCATTTACTGCTATCAGAATGATGTAGTTTTACCGGGGTAGTCAAGGAAATATGGTTCTTCCTCCTATTTTTTTAAACAAGCTGTGAAAGCCATTAAAACAGAGGTAGATGATCTCACAAATACAATGTTGAATGAAAGAAGCCAGACACAAAAGTGTACATACTGTAGGATTCGATTACTATAAAATTCAAATGTAGGCAAAACTAATGTATAGTGACAGAAGTCAGGGTGGAGGTTACCTCTGGGGTGGCAACTGGGGGTAAAGAAGGGTTTAAGATAATGTCCTCATTCTTGATCTGGTTTGTATATAGTTTGTTCACTTGGTGAAAATTCACTGGGATATACACTATAATTTGTCACTTTTCTTTATATACATTAAAGAAGTTTTCTCTTTGAAAGGAATCTTACATCTTTAAAAACAGTAATTTTTAAATGCCATTTAGATCACTTAATCTACATATCCTTGAAACATTTGTCATTTCCAGTAGGTTTCTTAAATGCATTTAAAAAATAAGAACATGCACTAAATTATAAGAGTTTAAAGAGTCAAGAAAAGTTTGTAGAAAAAAAAGCCCAGGACTGTTTCACCTGAGAAAGTTTTGATATGAAATGGGAACTGGAGCATGCTAAGATAATAATGCAAGTGATTTAGGATCAGGTCAAACATTTGTATTTAACTATGTCAAACTGGAAATGGTAAGCAAATGAGATTATATTGTTATTCACAGAGTATATCCTGGAGAGCATATGTAATATGTAAGAGAGAATTCCTTGAGTGGAAGATGATAATTTTAAAAAATATATCCATTTTATTTCAGAATATTGTACATTAGGATGCTGCATTAGCTATCAGGGAAAAAAGCCAATGCCAGCGATAAAAATCTGAGTAGTCTGTGCACCCCTGGAGACAAACAAAGGCTCCTGAGAAGCCCACATAGCTTTTGATATAAGAATATATGGGAAGAATGTGTTTTCACCATTTTCCAGGACAAAAATTACATGTACTTTCAATTGCTTAAATTAATTTCAAAATTTATATTGTAGTTCTCCCAGAATTCCTCATACTCTATAACTCATACCACTGAGAGCTAACGCTGCACTTGTATGCAGTTACCACTGATGACAAAGGTTTTAAGTTTTACATATAGACTCTTTTCCGTTCCTTCCACTTTTTTCTTTTTTAAACAAAAACCATTATATCACCAAAAATTATCTGTATCCGCACGGTGGCTCACGCCTGTAATCCCAGCACTTTGGGAGTCCGAGGCAGGTGGATCACAAGGTCAGGAGATCAAGACCATCCTGGCCAACATGGTGAAACCCCATCTCTACTAAAAATACAAAAATTAGCCAGGCGTGCACATGCCTGTAGTCCCAGCTGCTCAGGAAGCTGAGGCAGGAGAATCACTTGAATCCAGGACGTGGAGGTTGCAGTGAGCCGAGATCACGCCACCGCACTCGTCTGGGCGACA
>NW_012103854.1:2595503-2596706 GCF_000951045.1 Mandrillus leucophaeus
AAAAATAATATACATGAAACTGGAGCTATTTGGTATATCTTTTTCAATACCGTCTATCTTTCACGCTTTTGAAAATTTCTGCATCTGTCAAAGAAAGAAACAGCAAGAATATCGAAAGGAAAGATACCTTTTAAAATACCATTTTAACAACGATTTAAATTTCTGAAGAACTGAAAGATAAAGATCATTTGTGCTAGGATTCAGAACTTGATCACTTCCAATTATGGTCATTCCTTTGTTTCATTCTTGGGTCTAGTTTTATAAGATACAGCAGCTCTCTCCTTATTTAGATGGAGTCAAATTTATTTAAGTGCAAGATCTGGGTTTTAAAAGCTCATCCTGAACTTCCTGGAAACCCAAAGGTCATGTTTACAGAATAGATGCATGGCAGGATTAAATAAACGTGGACTGCATGAGCTGCAGGTTTTCCTTTTTATTCTATCATAGATGCTGTTAATCGTCAGATGACTACTTCTGCAATATAAACTATATATCTTAGATTATGAAAACTAATTCCCTACCTGATACACTCATAAAGTTTTTCAAGAGCTAATTTTAGATTGTTTCTAGCTTCTTCATTTCATCATCACAGACATTTTAAATTTATAACAATTCTCTAGCGCCTCTTAAGACCCTTATGTAAGCAAGCACTCCTCCATGACACAAACCAACAAATGTAGTGGGGTTTACATAATGTGAAAAAGATGAGAGTAGTGGTATTTATTATCTTTTGTTTGTCTTAATAAGTGGGTGAGAAGGGGAATGTTATGAAAAATTAATAATGTAAGAAGATACGATATATGGGGGACGGCTAAAACAACAACTACAAACAGGACACAAGCGATAAATTACACTCTTAATTGCAGTATTTGACATGTTATAATTTAATTGGTAGCTATGATTCAACTGTTCTTAGCCCTTACATTTCTTACAGCAGCCTTTCTGTATGCCAAGTTATATCACCAGACATTTGTTTTAATAGTAATACTTCTCATTTATGGAACTCTTTGTGGTTCATAAAACATTTCATATTATCATTTCACTTGCTTCTCACCATAACCCAGTGAGACAGGTAGAATAGGAATTATTACCTACATTTTATAGATCAGTAAAAAGGATCACAGACTATAGTCATATACCACTAAGTAGTTCTAAAACCAGAACTATTGATACAATGTACTTTTCTCCCTAGCAGATTTCAGG
>NW_012103854.1:2599913-2624136 GCF_000951045.1 Mandrillus leucophaeus
GGCTCAAGTGATCCTCCCCTCCCTGGCCTCCCAAAGTGCTAAGTTTCCAGGTATGAACCCCCGTGCCCAGCCTAACATTATGCAGGATGGACAGTGTCAAACTGATTGTGGTCACCTGTTGGCAACCCGGCACTCTCTGGGCCCACTCCTTCAGTATCCAGGATGAGTGTGAGCCCTCTTCTGGCATTTGGGTTATTAGAGAATTACCCTGTGCTTCCCAACAGTGTTCACATCGTAACACATTAGAGAGGCAGTTCAGGAGACAGACAGGAGGGGACAGGAAGAGGTAGGTTGAAGGAATTCCTAACCAAACATCTTTTCTACCAGCAAAAGATAAACAAATCATGGGGAACTGGGACCTGTGTGTCTATGAGTAAGTCCATGTGGAATCATTTCAGGACCTTTTTTGTTTGTTTGTTTGTTTGTTTTTAAATGACAGAGAACCAAAAGGCACAGCAATTTTTCTCTGGATAGAGATGTTCAATGGTAGAAAAACTCTGAATCACTGTGCAAAGTTTCCTGTGCGAATTCATTTAGTCAGACCTGATCCCTTTGAAAATGGGATTTCCATTTCTATTTAAGCTAATAGGCATGCCCCTAAATTTAATCTCTCTTACAGCAGAGTCACTTAATTAATTCTCTCCTTTGGCCTGCAGCATCTCTGTCGCTCCCCACACCTGGAATCTCTTTCTTTTTCTCCTGCATCAGCAATGTAGATATGTAGTCTTATGACCCTTAGCATGTAGTAGATAGGCCATATTACTTTTAACTTTTACTAATTTTCACCTTTTTATTATAGTCTGTCATATGACAGATACATTTGTCACACATAATCTTGACCATAGTTTTAAACAACCTGGCTTAGTATAGAAAAAGATAAATTGAGATACTTGCCATCAAGCCTTGTTCTCCTGGTTTTCCTGGTTCACCCTTAAAAAAGAATAGTGATAATTTTAGTAATGCTGTAAGTATTTTTAAAAAACCCTTCAATCATTTTTTTTCTTTGACTGGGGCATGTAAATGTCAAGTATATTTCTTCAGGTTAAATAGAGGAATGTAGCACATTAAAAGAGAGCTAATTTCCCTTCTACAAATAAACTTTACAAATTTAGGGTTTAATAAAATTAGTCTAGATTATCATGTCTTCTTTAGGATGACATAAAGATAAGGACATGGTGTCTTTATGAGAACTCAGAACTTTCATACATAGGACAGAGAGACAATTGCTCTTAGTACAGGTGTTTAATAAAATGAGCAGAGACTGATGTTAAACTTTGGTCTTCCTAGATTAATGATGGCTGAAGTAACACGTTTTATTAAATTTGATACAGAAAATTACACTATATCATGACATTATCATTTTCTTATATTCAGATTGATATAGAATTATCATATTTTATTGTTATAATGACAGTCATTGGCTAAAAATATTTTTTGTCTTAAAATGCCAATGAATATAGATATTGCTGGTCTTTCAAAATAAGTATTTCACAGTTTATTTTTATAGTCTTCTTCTAGCAAGGTATGATGACACATGCCTGTAATCTCAACTATTTGGGAGGCTGAGGCAGGAGGACTGCTTGAGTCCAGGTCTTTGAGGCTATAGTGTGCTATGATGGCATCTGTGAATAGCCACTGCACTACAGCTTGGGCAACACAGCAAAGACCTCATTGCACACAAAAAAATCTTTTTTTACTTTGGGAGGCCGAGGTGGGCGGATCACCTGTGGTCAGGAAATCCAGATCATCCTGGCTAACATGGTGAAACCCCGTCTCTACTAAAAATACAAAAAAATTAGCCAGGTGTGGTGGCAGGCACCTGTAGTCCCAGCTACTCAGGAGGCTGAGGCAGGAGAATCACTTGAACCCGGGAGGCAGAGGTTGCAGTGAGCTGAGATCACGCCACTGCACTCCAACCTGGATGACAGAGCGAGACTCTATCTCAAAAAAAAAAAAGAAAAAGAAATCTTTCTCTAGCAGTCATCAGAGTACATATAAATAAACTCTGAGACCATATATAGTTCAAGTTATATTTTTGAAAATTTTAAAACAAGTTAATTTGTCCTATGTGTAGAAAGCTCCATTTCTTACTTACATGAATAAACTATATTTGTTTAAAGAATGATATAATTTTGGATTATGTGGTTTGTCATACCTTTAAATTTTTTAAAAGTAATTTATATCTTGAATTTGAGTATAGAATATAATGCTCAATGATCTGACTAATGTACCATCAAAATGGTTTTAACTACTTTTTGAAGAGACACCCATTGTATTTCTGTGGCAACCAGCAATCAATGGGAGAGCTTTAAATATCCCTAAAGCTGTGGATCTCTCTGCCTTTTGGAATATCATCATGAGAAAAAGCAAGGCATTAGAAGACAGCTATAGAATTCAACCACTGTCTTTGGAGGTTGAGTGAAAGCAGTCCTAACAACTAGCAAATCATATGTTGAAAGACAATTCCACATTTTATATCAACAAATTCACAGCAGCTTTCAGAAAAGGACACGGGCTTATGAGGCTGTCTCAGAAGTTTTAAAGTATGCTATATTCTTATAAAGAGTCATTATTTCTAAAAATGCATAAATATATGCATATAAAAATGAAAGAAAATATACCAAAACATTAATGAGTATTGTAATTATTTATTTTTTTGGTTTTATTTTCAAAATTTTCTGCTTTGTGGATAAATATTTTCATTATTATTATGTACCACAAAAATACTATGAAAATAATTTGTTAAATAAATACACTTAATAAATAATTTAATCCAGTAATAAACCTTAATTTCTAGTCCTAAAGTCATAAAATAAATCTAAAATTTTTGACCTTTTCCATATATTTCTTTTAATTGCTGGGTTGCCTCTGAAACCAAACCATTTATCTTCTGTGTTTTACTACTATATCATTGACACTTGACCAATCTTTGTAGCCAAGTATTGAGACTACTTTAAAATTATTTCTATGAATAAGCCTTACATACAAAAGACAAATGATATTTAAACCATACCCACTGATGTTTTAATCATTCATTTTACGGTTATTAGCAATTTTGGGGGTTCAAGTTATTTATAAGGGAATAAATATTAGAACATTTTACTTCCTCTACTTTCCATAAATAGTATAGGACTTTATTGGTCTGCTATTGATCCTTTGGAAAATGTTATTAGCCTCCTACTTAGTTTTTCAGACTAATCTCCCATTTAAACCAAAGGCCCCGGTGCACACTATGGCAGTCAGGTTACACCTGGGATTGGGCAACTCCAATCACAGACTTCTTGAGGCTTCCCTCAAAAACAGTTTAGTGGCTGCCTCCAGGTGTCTCTTGTGGTTTGCTTGGATCCCCAGTGGATTAAGTGGTAAAGAGGAATGCAGCTGGGAGCGCCCTATGCTGCCTGGGGACTTTCCCATCATCTCACTTCCCTCAACCCACTCCACTCATCATCCCGTTTCCCTCAACCCACTCCACTCACTTGACCCCCTGACCTGATGCCCCTCACCACCCTGCTCCACCCTAGTTCTCAGCCCTTAACACGAAACAAAACGTGTGAGAATAAGTGATCTAAAAAGTGACTCACAGGTACTCCTGGCATTCCACGGGGGCCATCTTTCCCTGTGTCCCCAGGTGGCCCTCTTGGGCCTGGAGGGCCGGGGGGTCCTGGAGGCCCTGCCTGTCCTTGGTCACCCTGTGATGGAGAAAGGAACAGACCAGCAATAACCATGAAAGATAAAGACTCAGGTCTTCTTTTCAGCACCTTAAATTTGCATTATCTGATCCACATTTACACTATGAAAAGAACCAGAACAACCACAAATATAAAGCCTGTAGGCAATTTGCCTCCCAGCAGGGAGCAAATAAATATTCATGCTGGGTGACTGAGTAGATGCTATTAAAATCAAAGCAGCTCAGGAACCAGCACTTCCATTCTTTGAAATAGTGTATATGTTACCACTACAGTCAGAGCTGGTATAAAATGTGTGAATTACTTTATCCATAACACTGCATCAGTTGTATTCACCTCATTTAATAAAATGGCTGCCTTTATAGTTAGACAAATGTGTTTACTTTTTCATACCCTATAAAATTAAGCATATGAGGCTCCCATCATATTGCATAATAATTTATAAATTACCAAAGCTAGAGAGCTTAGAAACTGGATCTGTTAGTAGCTACAATTTAAAATTTTTTAATTAAGAAAAAATTAGATAGGCTTTTAGTATCTTTTTTGGTACTTGTATCTAACATTTCAAACAAATGCAGCTGACTAAATGTAATTTTGTTTGAGAATATTTCCAAATAAATACCCACCCACCGCCCACACCCCACCCATCAGAGATAAACGGTAAAGCAATAGGTATACAGAGCAATAACCGATGTAAAGAAGAAATCAGACTTCAGCAAGAATAAGCACTACCTTAATCAGGCGGCGTTTAATGAGCTGCTGATCAGCAGAGAGAAACCCATGATTGATTTTAGGAAACACCATCTGATCAGTCAGGTGAGGTCAAAGGTTGAAGTTCAGAGATGAGAGAGTTGAAGAATAGACATCAGAAGGCCCCAAGAAAGAAATAAAGATATACACATTAGACTTATAATGATTATTAAACAAAATAGAACTGGCACTTATGTCTAACGTTAGACCCACTGATTCTTCTCGAAAGAAATATCATCCTGAAATGCGATGCTGAGACCAGATCTTCAGTGGTAATGAACATTTTTTGTGCTTTATCATTTCACTGTGGACGTTGGATCTTTTTAATGTAGTTTATTCCCAGAAGCAGGTAAGCAGGTGCACCCCTGCATTCTTCACTCTGAGCAGAAAGTCTAGAGACAAAATGCCAGTTCCATTTCCATCAGACTTGTCAACCAGCATAATGTGACGTGAACTTGACTGCCATTTTATTGACACCCGAAGTCCAGAGAGAGTACTTAGGATTATTTAATTGACTGGAAAAATATTACAGAGCATTAGAATGCATACAAATTAAGCCATCAAGGCATGGCATGGTTTTAGATCGCTATGCCCACCTCTCTTCACAGTACCTGTTTGACGTCAATATCCTCCTCTCAAGTATGCTCAGGATACACCCTCTTAATAGACATTTGACCTCAATGATGCAAGTGGGGTCCCAAGTGCCCAGTAACTTGACATATATGATGAGAGGAAGCCAACGGGCTCGGTAAGCCAATTGAATGGTTCCTGCTCACGCTTATGCTGATTGCATTTCTGACTACACAGGCATGAGTAACAACCACAAACCTTGACGGTGAGGATCTGATTACTGTGCAGGGCAGCAACTGTGGGGAAGCCTGGCAGGCCCTATGGACGTAGCACAGCACCAAAACAACACGACATAAAACGTCACACAGACATTTCACTGGGGGACAAACAAAACAAGCACATACCTAGCGCCTCCCTTCCCTGGTTCTAAGTCTTGCCTCATCTGACACACCATAAACAAAATTAGACACATGAGGCCCCAAAATAAACCTTTTTTTTTTTTTTTCAGATGAAGTCTCACTCTGTTGCTCAGGCTGGAGTGCAGTGGCCTGATCTAGGCTCACTGCAACCTCCACCTCCCGAGTTCAAGCAATTCTCCTGCCTCAGCCTCCCTAGTGCTGAGATCACAGGCGTGCGCCACCACGCCCAGTGAAGTTTTGTATTTTTAGTAGAGACGGGGTTTCACCATGTTGGCCAGGCTGGTCTCCAACTCCTGACCTCAAGTGATCCACCCACCTCGGCCTCCCACAGTGCTGGGATTACAGGCATTAGCCACCATGTCCAGACTTTTTTTTTCCTTTTTTTTTTTGAGACGGAGTCTTGCTCTGCCACCTAGGCTGGAGTGCACTGGCACAATCTCAGCTCACTGAAACCTCTGTCCCCAGGGTTCAAGAGATTCTCTGTCTCAGCCTGCCCAGTAGCTGGGATTACAGGCATGTGCCACCATGTCCAGCTAATTTTTGTATTTGTAGTAGAGACTGGGTTTCACCATGTTGGCCAGGCTGGTCTCAAACTCCTGCCCTCAAGTGATCTGACCGCCTCGGCCTCCCAAAGTGCTGGGATTACAGGCATAAACCATCATGCCTAGTCAAACCAATAATTTCCTAAAGCATGGAATGGGGAAACTGAGATCTCATGGTCACTGAGCCTGGGGCAGGTACAACGGGATCTGTGTCTACACGGTGTAAAGAGTTTGCTACATGGAGCATTTCTGGAATCTTACAAAATTACAACATCTTAATTACAAAATGTTAGTACAAAATGGAGATAACTATAGACACTGTTATGAAAACCACACTGTAATTTCCCTCCATTTACATTCTGTTTACAGCTCAGGATATACAATACATGTATTAATTCTTTTTTGGACAACAACGGGGAACAAAATTTTGCCATCAGATCATACTTATTCCCCAGAATAAACACAGTACACCTCACAAAATACAGTCTTGCCACCCACATATCAAACTTTCTCTCTCCAATCATATGATGGATCTTAGAACTCTCCTGTTTCAGGAATTCACGCAGAGGTGGTGGATGAAAATCTGTCTCTTATAACATGTGTATTTCATGTCAGGGGGATTTATGGTCACACTCTGCAGTAATCACTTCTGTCACATAACTTTTCCGAAAGAACTTGACAGTTCACACAACCCCTTAATGCAGAAAAGCAGTTTTGAATTCCTTGAGAATACGGAGAGATGTTTTAGAGACTCGTTCTTCAATAACTTGTACTAACTCCTCCTCACAGGCGTTATCAATTGGTTAAGTCTGAGAGAGAAATTTTGCCTTTGTTCTATTTCTTTTCTAAGAACATGTGAAACTCAAGCCTTTTATTCCTTTTTTTTCCAAAACACACACACACACACACACACACACACACACACACAGAGAACATGTTTACCAGTTTACCATACAAATAAAATAAACAACAACCACAGCAATACATGGCCTGGGCTCGCTCTCTTCCCACCCAAATTTATCTTGCAGATATTTTTAGGAAAGCCCAGGAAATTTCTACATTTTTAGTTTTATTAGTTTTGTGAATATTTCACCCCCCACATCCCTCACATTAGAGATATGTTTTTCATTTTAAGAAAGGCAGAAAAATTAGTTTGTAGTCTGAAGACACTTCTTCAGCTCTAATGCCTTTGATTCTCAGTCTTCAGGACTACAACTTCTCAGGAAGCAAAACAGAGAAAATCTTATCTTTTGCCAAGTCCGTTCTGATAAGGCTATTAAGTGGCTCCGTAGTTTTGAGGTGACCTATGTCCTCTTTTTCTTCTCTCTAAATACAAGTCCTTTAAATATAGATTCTGCATAAATTCAGAAATGCTACAAGTTGGAAAACAGATGTATACAATTTGCTTTTGTTTTACTATGGAATATGAGTTTAAAATGTTATTAGATGGTAATGTGCCAGCATCTTTCCATCTGTGACTCATTAGCCCTATATTACACAGTCAGAATTTTATATATAAAGCTCATATTTATGTAACAAAGAACAAAAACAGATACAAACAAGAAGTCTATGAGGGATCAGAATGTTGATTAGTGGCGATAAATCATAATGTCACTTGAAACAGGATTATCTAACAAAATAATTTTAAATTAAAAACCTTTTAGCAGCACACATGGTAGGCCTTACAAATATTTTGAAATTTGAATGTATAAATAAGTCACTTCTTGTACTCATGTCTGAGCATGACCAGCTTTCTATTTGATCATATTTTCAAAATGCTCACACACACACACACACACAAAGTCTCAAGTTGTATAACTCCTTAGTTTGGTTTCCAATTTTAATGAGATCTAAAGAGAGAACAGGATAGGCAATTCTCACCTCAGAAAGATCTTTTTCCTCAAACAGAATAATCTCTATTTGAGGAAGCTGATTTATAATCCTTAATCATCTTGACTGTGAAAATGCTACCAATTAGGTGTTTAGAGCTACATTTTAAAGATTTCATTAGCATGCCAGGCAAAATAATTTTTCAGGAGTTTACGTGTAGCAAAATAAAAAGGGGACATGTGGACGGATTCTCTTAAATGCTAACAAAAATCCCATGATTTGGGCTGCAATGTCCTAGGACCCTGTGCGTTTCAAACTGGGGTAAAAGTAACCCTGAGAGTATATGCTGGTGTCCTACAGAGTGTTTCAAAGCAATAACAAATATGGTCCATCCTCCTAAAAATGTCTATTCAATTAATGGCAAATACATTTAAACATTATTATGTAAAGCAAACATTGATATATTATAGGGTTATAGCATTCAAAATTGGACACGTTTTAAAAATTTTCACCATTTGATGGTGGTAAAAAAAATCCCATTTCACAGGGGCTGCCTCCAGATCCTAGGTAGACACTGACTCTGCTTCTTGTGTGAGTTCTTTGGAGGGTTGGTTTCTAAAGTACAGGTGTTGACACCTATCCTCAATACAGGTGTTGACACCTTATGGCTTTGTGTGGCCACACCTGCTAGGCTTCTCTAGCTGCTCATACAGAGGATACAATTTTTATTAACTATACCATTTTTTCCCACAGTATCATTAGTCATATCCTTTCTAAACAAATAAAATGGACATACTTTACTTGGTTTTGCATCTCAGAAAGTTTGCCTGGTACACAGACGGTTTGAGTGGGTGTGGAAAAACAAATGTGTCTCCAGAAAAATATGGAGAAAAAAATCCAGGAATATTGAATATTGAATACTGAATATTGAAATAATTTTTGTTATTGTTGTTATTTTTTGAGATGGGGTCTGACTCTGTCACCCAGACTTGAGTGTAGTGGTGCGATCTCGGCTCACTGCAACCTCTGCCTCCCGGGTTCAAGCAATTCTCCTGCCTCAGCGCCCCCAGTAGCTGGGACTACAGGCATGCACCACCATGCCCAGTTATTTTTTTATATTTTTAGTAGAGATGGGCTTTCACCATGTTGGCCAGGCTGGTCTCGAACTCCTGACCTCAAGTGATCTGCCCACCTCAGCCTCCCAAAGTGCTGGGATTACAGGCGTGAGCCACTGTACCTGGCCTGAAATAATTTGTACACATTTTCACCCCCAAATACTTTGAATTATTAAGAAATCAGATGAATAAGAGCTGTAAAACTACCATATATAACTCATTTTTTTTCCCTCCTGAGAGCATAAAGCCTCAGACAGTTTCATGAATCTTCATGACATTCTGTGAAGTAGGCAACCATCTCACAACCAGTATTTTGACATCATGACAGGAAAGGCTATATCTCCCTCTTCATTACCAACTAGAAGAAATAATGCAAGCCTACCCCAAAGGGATATTGAATAAATAAATAATTCATAAGAAATGCTTCTAACTACTTAGAGGCCATACATTCAAGGTGTTACTGTCATTTTTATTGTGTACTCAGTAATAATGAGTATTATAAGATTATAAATAGTGAGAAAATTTTGTGCTTTCTCAAACGTATTCAGTAAGGCAATGATAGAGCCAGAAATTCAATCCAGGTCTTCTGATTCTAAACTTTGTCATTATGCAATTTATGTGTTTATAATTTTCTTCTACCTGCTTTACAGTTGAAATATTAGAAAGCTTAAAAATTGACTAACATTCAACAATATTTAGAAAGCGTCTGTTGAGCACCTTCTGTGCAACATTCACTAGGCCACACTCTGGGGATCGAATGGTGAGCAAGATCCCATGCTCACAGGGTTTACCATCTAGTGGAGAAATAGAAATAAGCTGGCAGTTGCCACACAGAGTGACAAGTATTATGGTGGAGAAGTGGGGGGGCTGCAAAGAAAATAAAATGTGCACTAGACACATGTTTCAGGAGCCATGGAAGACCTCCCAAGCCAGGTGAAGTAGAGGCTGGAGGTTGGTACAGGAAGAGTAAAACTAAAGATAGACCATTTAGGAAGGTATTACAATAGTCTAGCTGTGAGATTGTGTCTTAGAACTAGAGGAAGGACAAATCAGTTGTTTGAATTGTTATTAAGGAAGTCGAATTTGTAGGACTTGTAACTTGGCTGAGAATATAAGGGTAAATGAGGAGCAGAGAATGGTCCTAGGTCTCTAGCTTGGACAATGGAAGGATAGTAGAGGGAACACAAGGAAAAGGCTTTCTGGGGTAGGCAGGTAGTTATGAATGATGAATTCAGCTACAGGTTTGCTGAATTTGAGATGTCTATGGACAGCCAAGGGGCAGCAGTTGGACATGCATACAGAACAGAAGAAAGGTGAGAAATGACTGGGCACGGTGACTCATGCCTATAATCCCAGCACTTTGGGAGGCTGAGGCGGGCAGATCATGAGGAGTTCGAGACCAGCCTGGCCAACATGGTGAAACCCCGTCTCTACTAAAACTACAAAAATTAGCTGGGCATGGTGGCAGGTGTCTGTAATCTCAGCTATTCGGGAGGCTGAGGCAGGAGAATCATTTGAACCCAGGAGGCAGAGGTTGTAGTGAGCCGAGATCACGTCATTGCACTCCAGCCTGGGCAACAACAGCGAAACTCCGTCTCAAAAAAAATAATATATAAAATAAAAAATTAAATAAATAAAAAAGAAAGAAAGACAGGTGAGAATTATGAGCCATAGGGATATGCGAAGTCACCTCGGGAGGTTGTAGAGAGGGTAGACCTAGGAAAGAACCCTTCAAAAGACTTAGGTTTAAGGGATGAGCAGAGGAAGAGGCAACCACAAAGAAGATGAAAAGGAGTGGCTATAGAAGCAGGAGGAATGGTAATTCTCCTCACAAAAGTTCTAGTCAGGCAAATGACTCAAAATGATAGATGCACATACTTTACTTTGCTGTTTATTGCATCATCAATAATGCTGCCTAAATCACATAAATGACTCATAGTAAGAACAGGTTAACAATGGTCAGTGTCACTGACAATGGCTGATCATTGATCAGCACAAGGGAGTGTACCTGAGGTTGTAGGGCTATGGATGAAAAGATAATTATTTTACTTACAAAGAGTCAAAGGGTCCCAATAGCAAGTCATATTAAATAAAAAATATGCATTATGCTGAGAAATGAAATCTCCAAGTTTCTCCATAATGTAAATACTATCATGATTCTGTTTGCCCAAAATACATCATGCATTACAACACGACCATTACAGTGGGCATGTGTGCAGCATAAATAGAGATAAATACTCCTCAAAGTTGATAAAATAATTTCTAGCTAAGAGAGACCAGATGGGGAAACACTATAATAGGATACAAAAATATTTAGGTAAAAGAATTGCTTCAGTTTAGCAGAAACTGTTAGAAGGCTAAATTAAGAAAGAAAAGAATTTAAGAGAAGGAAATCTGCAACTAGATCATTCCATATTGCAGTAGATGGTATAATTTATCTGTCTGAAAAGAAAAATCAACTATATAAAGCTAAACAGCTAAAGGAATTTTTGAACAATCATGTAGTATAAGAATTGGAGCCTGTGGAAATCAGAAGTTATAACTGATGGTAAAAGATTGCCTCATGGTAGTATTAATTATGGGAAGAATTAGCCTTCTGTAGTTGAATATAATATTTTCAACTGGCTCAAAAAATTACTATTTTTCTATTTTATTGATACTCTAAATTCTATTCAACTACATTTTCTCATAAATTTTAACCTAGTCACTCCAGGAATTATCTTTTTTTGTCTATAAATGGTAAGTGTAAATTTTACAAGTTATTTGAATATAATATTTTCAACTGGTTCAAGAAGTTACTATTTTTTTATAGATACTCTAAATTCCATTCTACTATGTTTTATCGTAAATATTAACCCTAGCCAGTCCAGGAATTATCTTTTTATACGTCGATGATAAGCGTAATTTTACAAGTCATTTGGAAGAAAAACAAAACAATGCAATCTCTGTATTGACAAATGTCATTAAATACTGTAGCTACTAAAATGCTAAGTAAGTGAAGACAGCCTGCAAAAGATCTATGAATAAGAAGACAGCAGATAAACTTCAACACTGGCAAGTGCAAAGTATTAAGAAAAGTGCCTAAACTACTTATATAGTGCCGAAGGCTCTACTTGTTGTATATAATCTATTAGGGGATTCCAGGGCTTGTTGTAAAGTGTTCCCTAATGACATACAGCTAAGAAAGGCCAATAGAAGATGAGACCCCATGAAAAGAGGTAGAATTCCTGAAGAAGGTTTTTCCTGGTCTGAGTGAACCAGAGAAGTATAGACACAGGATACAGGGAAGAAAAATAAAGCAGCCTTGAAGTCTGGGAAGATGTACAAAAATAAAACTGTATTGATTTTATTTATATATACTCTGCTAGAACTGGATCAGAGCTATTCTCTACAAATAAACATCAAGAGAGCAGTCCGGTCTTAGGGTTTCTTAATAATAATTAAAATAATAAATAATGACAATGGTGATGATGGTATTAATAGTGGTTAAGGCTTATATGATACTTCCTTTGCGTGAGGTATTCTTCTAAGAGTTTTATAAATATTAACTCTTTTAATCCTCACACCAACTACTTGACAGATGAGGAATTTGAGACACGAAGAGGTGAGGGGTCTCGCCCACCCATCTGTAAGTGGCAGAGCCACGAGTCACCCCCTGGCCACCTGCTCCAGTGTCAACCATCTTAACCAGCATATTTTCCATAAATTTTTCTTTTTTTTTATTTTTTTGAGACTGAGTCTTACTCTGTCGCCCAGGCTGGAGTGCAGTGGCACAATCTCGGCTCATTGCAATCTCCGCCTCCTGGGTCCAAGTGATTCTCCTACCTCAGCCTCCCAAGTAGGTGGGACTACAGGCATGCAGCACCACACGCCCAGCTAATTTTTTTTGCATTTTTAGTAGAGAAGGGTTTCACCATGTTGACCAGGATGGTCTCAATCTCTCGACCACGTAATCCGCCCACCTTGGCCTCCCAAAGTGCTGGGATTACAGGCATGAGCCACCGTGTCCAGCCCCATATCTTCCATAAATTTTTCATAGTCTCTGAATTTCATTTTCACTTATTCATTTATTCAATAAGAATTTAACACAATTGCACAATGACCAAGGCAATATTTGGACATTGGGATTAGAGCGGTAAACAAGATAGACCTTATACCAGGCCTTATGGAGCTTAGAATGTATGAAGGCAGGTAGACATGAAACAAGCAACTTCAAACGTGGCTGGGATCTCTTTTGCTAACATTTATCCATGCTCTTTTTCTCTTGTATTTTTTCATTTCCTCCCCACTCCTTCATCAAGCTCTTAGATGACCCTTTGCTTAGGGCCTCAGAGGAGGCATAAGGAGGCAGAGTGCAAGACATAACTTGTCTACCAACATTTCTAGAAATGAAAAATACCTAGAAAGACACTCCCCCAAACTAGAAGTGAGGAAAGAGATCTGTAGTCTCCGAGAGCAGAGAGGGACCTAAGCTCTGCTTCCCAGCAGCACTTCCAGAAAAGCAACACCACGAAGAAATGGCCATGTGGCATGTCAGATAGACATGTGTGAGCAGGCTTGCAAAGGATTCCCCTGCCTGAAGTACCGCACAGAAGTAGCAGAAAGATTCCCATGCCCCATAGGTGCAGTCGTGACACACTAGGAGACCCCTGTGGCTAGCCACTCTCAAAGGGCAACGATACTTTTCCTTCCTGATACTTCCGCCTAGATGAACACTGGAAAAAAATAGAAAATATATTTTCCTTTTCTAAAGACATACTGAATCAACACTTGGTATATAGAGATTAGGTTCTATTTTAGGAACTCTCCCTGGAGATGTAGACTCTGTTCTTCAATTTGGGCAAGGTCAAGATAAGGGCAATGGCAAAGGGTTGTAAGGATTCCTGTGGGAGGTCAGATTGATGAGAACAAGAGGGATGAACTAAAACATGCATTCCTTCGTGTGACAAAGTTCTCTGGAATACATGCTATACGCCAAGTACAGTGAAAGAAGCTGCAGGGGTTCAAATCTAATGGGGGAGAGGGAATTGTCATATGAATGTCAATCCACATGGAAAATGTGTTAAATTAGTGCTCTGGTTAGAGGAGCAGGCAGTACTTAAGCTTATTCTGTCTGAGGACTGGAGTAAGACTCCCATAAAGGTAGAAATTAAGACATGTGAAGATGATTAGGATCCTGGTACTGCAGTGAAGTATGGACTGGAGGCCTCTGGAGGAAGATATTCCAGTCAGTAGCACAGTGAACAAAGGAGAAGGTACACTCAGGAAATTCTGATAAGGTGAGTTTGGCTGTGGTGAAGCACACACATTTTAGATAAATGCCTGGAAAAATTAATAGGGAACAGATGTGGGAGGTCTTAAAAGAAGCTTCAAGAGGGAAGTAGTGGAAAGCCATGAAGGTTTTTATACAACGAAGGTGCCATGCCATGTGAGTACGAGGAAGACAATTCTGACACAGTTAGAGAACAGATTAAAAACCCAGATATGGTTCATGATCCTTCATCTGCAGTTCCAAAATCCAAAGTCCCTGAAGATAAATATTTTTTCTTTTTAAAATTTTTTTTCTCCTTCCTACCTGTCTCTCTCTCTCTCTGTCTCTCTGATGGTGTCTCACTCTGTTGCAGAGGCTGGAGTACAGTGATGCAATCTCAGCTCACTGCAAACTCTGCCTCCCAGGTTCAAGTGATTCTCCTGCCTCAGCCTCCTGAATAGCTGGCACTACAGGCACCCACCACCATGCCCAGCTAATTTTTGTATTTTTAGTAAAGATGGGATTTCACAATGTTGGCCAGGCTGGTCTCAAACTCCTGATCTCAGGTGATCCACACACCTTGGCTTCTTAAAGTGTTGGGATTACAGGCATGAGCTACCGCGCCCAGCCAAAATATTTTTTCTTAAGTTTTAAAGTTTTTCCTGTTTTCAGGAAACTTATGTGATGGAAAAAACTTACTTGAACAGATGTAAGGCTATTTATGGTCATTAATAATCCTTCTAAGTGTGAATATGCATATGTTTCACTGTAGAATTTGATGGTTTGATTACAGGGTGTCTCAGGCCCCTAAGGGTTTCAGACAATATGCACAGCATGAACTAAATTAACTTTCTAATTCCTAAAAACCCTAAGTTCTGAAACACACTTAACTAACAAGAGTTTTAAGAAGGGATTGTGAGCCTAGTTCAAAATTAATGACAAAGAGCTCTTTAGCAGAACTGAAGATTATAGAAAGAGTGATAAATTTTGAATTTAAGGAAATGAATGTGGGTTTGAACAATAAAATGTATTAATTATAGACAAGTCTAAAAAATGCCCTGTCTCAATATATGGCAATTTGCATTACATATTATAATTTATACCAGTTTGTAGTAATTAAAAATAAATCTACTTTTATGATTTCAGTGTTATATATTAATGAGAACTAGTATGATCAATTGTCTGGTATACATCTTTTAATTAATTGCCTTAATGAATAAATAAGGACATTTATAATTAGCACCTGTTTTTCAAATAAGCAAAAAATAACCGTGAAAATTTTGTCCTTTTATGAAATGAAAAAAAATTCTCCAGCAGTCCTGTTTAGAACGTCAATTTGATTGTCAAACACTGCATAAAAATCTCCTTAAACCTCCCTGTGAAAACAAAAATGGTGCAAAAGCAGGCTTGAATTCAGCCCTATCTGAATTTCATGCAATATGCCTTTGAAATACAAATTTTGAATTATGGAGCTCAGATTATATAGTTTTTTAATTCTCCAAAACTCTTCCAAGATGGTGCAGTATAAAAATAGCATGCAATACAATAATATTTTGGAACTACATTTCTATAAAACCTAGGCTGCTCTTCAGTTGAGGTTGCCAGGTCAAGGACTCATCTCAACTTGAGTATATCCCATCCATTTTCTGAAAGGAAACAGTCTACATCTGGGAGAGGAGGCACAGCATGGATCAGGAAAGAAGATCAGTAGCTGACAGGGCACCTGACACTAAAGGGAAAACAGGCATTTCTCCAGTAGCCTGTGAGAAAACCTCAACTTTTTTTTTTGGATGTTTCATGCTGGGAGAGAAAGCATAAGTGTCCTGCCATTCTCTGGATACTCTATTTAGTACTCTCATTTAATAAGTATTTGCTAAACATCCTTGTTTCATACTAGATTGAGTTGACTCTAAAATTCCTTGGGCATGCACCCTGAATGTAGCCTCTTTTCTACTCATGGAAGAAGTAGATGGCTATAATGGATGGAAAATCATCCTGTACTTCCTTGTATACCTCTGAAGTTCAACATCCACCCTAAATAAGGTTTAGCCCACAGTAAATGCCTGATAGCCCTCTGGGATAACTGAACTCTTCAAAAAGATAACGGAGTAGAGCAGAGAGTAACGTTACTTGCAGTGGTACTCTTCTAGGTACCTTTCTCTACTAGTTCATCTGGTCCTGTTCTCCAACATCCTCCTTTAGTTCAAATCCTAATTTTGTAGTGTTTTCTCAGGGTCTGCTCAATTATACAACAGTAAAATAGAGTCTGTTGCTTGAGGGCATCCCTGAACTCTGCATGTTTCCCAAAGAGGCTAAAATATTTATTGCAATTTAGGACATGTTTGAACATCCTGTAATTATTTTTGTATTTGATGTCACTTGTATATATGGAGTAAATTCAAATGACTATAAGAATTGGCAGATAATGTAAATAAAGAAGCAGGTTGAAGACAAAAGGAAGTGGGGAGACTTCGCTGAATAGAAGAGTGAAGCTGGGGCTGAAAGGAAACAATAACTAATCCCTTGATTTTTGCCACAGATGAAAGCAGACCTAGTGTGGCTACATCTTCACCTGCTTCATGAGAAACCAGAAATGAAAGTCTTTTTTTAAGAAAAAAATAAATGCTTCAGATTTTAATGTTTGCTAACAATTGAAATTTTGTTTACACATTTTATATTCCAAATGAAAATACATTTGATAGTAGGATTTGTCTCACAGATCACCAGTTAAAGATCTCTGATTTACTGTTTTTGAATGGTGAAATACAAACAAAACAACTGTAGGACTTTGCCTCATAGCACACTTAGCCCAACCGATAGAACTTTATTTTGTTGCATTAGCATTTGAAGAAAGGGTTACTGGTTCTTATTGTATCAATTACACATTGTAATTCACAGCACTGATTCTTAAATCATAGAAATGTCAAAATACGATTGTTATACACTATCTCTAGCAGGAATAAGAACAGAACAAGGTATAATTCCTTTTTGAAAAGGACGTACCTACATCCCATAGTGATTAATTCATCTGGGAGGAGTCCCATGATTTGCTGTTAATGAAAGAGGCTGTTGTAATCTACATGAGAATTACGGTTTCTCTGGGATTGTCAAAACCAAATTTCCTGACTTCTATCAAATTAAATCTAAAGTTTAGAATGACATAAATATTGAAAAATCATAAAATAAACTTTCTACTTTTTGGTTTTAATTTCCTAGTGGTTGATAATGTTATTTAATGAAATGCAGTACATTTTTCATATTAAGTAGTGTATCACATGCCATCATGTTTATTCAATTCTTAAAAGTGATATTGATTTGCACATATAATTTACTTGAAATAACTACACTGATAATATTCACATTTAACCTCAAAACTCTTTTATACTTCCAAATTTCAAGTACTTTTATGCTTCCAAATTTAGATAATAATAAGGCAGACAAAAATGTCAAGAGTAAAGATTAGATTGTCTTTGTTACTGAAAATGAGGGCTCAAAATATGCCTTAGGTACAATTTTGAATAGGAACAATTCTTTCTTTATTTAAATGTACTTAATATTCCATTTATCAAAGAAAATTGTCCATATATAATAGAAAAAAGATTTTCTCTTTTTATGGTTACATGAATTAATTCAAAGTGTAACGTGGTCTTTCAACTTAGTAAATTTTAAATGATATATATGCATTATTTGCTATTAAATAAAAGAGAAAAAAAGGGAATGACAATGCTCTCGGTTTGAATGCATAACTAATCCAGACCAAGGAAAAAACTTTCTCTGATGTGTTAAAATATCTAAAAGCAATAGCCCAATTTACAAAATACAGACGTATGTTATAAATCTTTTTTTTTTTAAATGGGTCTTCAATTTCAGTACCCACAGGAACAAAGTTTATGTTTTAAAAACCAGGTGGCATCTGGGATACCCAGATAAGTGACCAGTTCTACCGCCTCATTAGCTACAAGTTTTATGACTCACATATGTGGTTAAAAAAATTACAAGATGTATGTCTGTCATGTCATTATTGAAATTGAATTGCTTATTTTCACATAAGGGAATGTCAATCATTCTCCTTGGGTGATATGGGATTTTAGCAAGTAAGAAACATGAAAGAGAGGAAGAAGAAGTTACTATTTTATAGCTCTGGGATGAAGCTTCGTAGCATTATAAAGAGTTGAGATTAAGCTTCATAAACTTTAACTGTGAAATTGTCCATGTTTCCTGACTTGCGAAATGTTGGGGAAGTTAATGTTGGAAAAGTGGCACAAAACAAATTTGACTAAGAAAAAAAAAGATTTTTCAAGGGAAACGTGAGTCAACTTTTGTACAAGGCATAATTATTCAATTTGTGAATTACTAAGGGCCTAATAATTCACAAATTGCAGAGTGGACTTCCCTTCCCCTCTCCTATTCTTTGTAGGATTTCCTTCTTTATGAATATCTCAATTACAAATAAGGAAGGAAATAAAAAAGGAAGTGAAAGTCAATCCAAGGATTAACACAGAAGAGTAGCATGGAACATTATGATCTGTGTCAGGAGCACTGAGGCTCCATAAAGACTGGGAGGAATTTCTAAGGGCAACAAAAAGAGCATATTCTGTTAGATTGAGACAGAGAAGCATAATAAAATAATAGATCTATTTTTTTCAGTCAACTGAGAATAAAATGTGAATAGTTGATACAAGAAAGCAATAGCAACCAGTTCCTATTTAGCTTCTAATTCTCTGTCAAACAGAAAAAAATATAGTTGTTTGAATTAAACATTGCCACAAATACTGGTGTATTAAATGCCAAGGAAAGTGAAGAGATTACTAATGAAAACTTTGCAAATATAAATGTGTTTTAGCCCGAATAAATAGCTTTCAAAATACTGAGCATTTGCCAAAAACATTACTCAACCATTCACATCACTTTTTCGGGAACTGTGAAAAGTGCAAGAAGCAATAGAAAACAGAAAAAGGTAGCTCTGTGAAGTATAGACAGATTGCTAAAATTTATAATGACCTAAGTAAAAATGAGAATATATTATTAAAAGGATTGTTGGTGAAAATTTATAACAGAATACTAACTTTATTTCCTTTTTTAAAAAGGGTTATTAGTAGGTAGATACACATATGTAACTGGATTTCAGCAAGTGGTATGCCAAGGTTTCCTGTATTATCCTTAGATTCTATATGGAGAAATCTGAACTGAAAATCAATGAAAAGAATGGATTTATAACTGGTTGAACAATCTACACAGATAATAATGCTTAACCAGTCACATAGTTCAGGACCTCCGGACTGATCCATTCAATATACATTTTTTTGTTTTGTTTTTTTGAGACAGAATTTTGCTCTTTTCTCCCAGGCTGCAGTGCAATGGTGCAATCTTGGCTCACTGCAACCTCCGCCTCCCAGGTTCAAGCGATTCTCCTGCCTCAGCCTCCTGAGTACCTGGGATTACAGGTGAGTGCCACTGTGCCCAGCAAATTTTTATATTTTTAGTAGAGATGGGGTTTCACCATGTTGGCCAGGCTGGTCTCAAACTCCTGACCTCAGGTGATCCACCCGCTTCGGTCTCTCAAAGTGCTGGGATTACAGGCATGAGCCACTGTGCCCAGCCTCAATATATGTATTAATGAATCAGTCTTCTCAAACTTTGGGTGTGGGAATGATTTTTGTCTCTACATGAATATTTCTACATCTATATCTCAAATATCCAGGAAATGGGAGAGAAGAAGAGGTATAATGATTGTTGGATTGCAAATCAGAATCCAGAGGGGACCTCAACAGGATGGAATGATGAGAGTGGTATACTAATAACATGGATAAAAGAAAGTAACGGTGTGTGAATCCAATAAACTAGTTATGTAAATACACAATTGAGGAGCTAAGAATAACAGTAAAAAAACATTTAGAATTTAAGTTGATAAATTTATACATTAATATATGATATGGCTGCCAATGTTGTTTCAAGCTCATCTAATTCCAGACTGTATTAACATAAACAGACACATACAGAGCTAGGTTTTATCCCAAATAATAATGCTTTCTACACATTATCCTTTAAGGAAGACATAGGAACATGTATAGAGAACCATGACAGTAAGAGGGCAAAAACTGTTCACATGAGGAATGGATGAAGAAGACGGGGTTGGAGCAGGAGAAGATGAGATGGGACATGAGAGGTATTTTAAACAGGCTGAAAACTGAAGGGACAGCACAGAGTAGAACTATCACCACCACAGAGTGTATTCAGTTTCAGCTGGGCCATCACTGCCAAAGAATGTAACCAATAATGGAAGAGCTTTAAGGTTCATTTCACCCATGAGCTTCAGTGTTTCTATAAACCACTGAAGGACAGTCATGTTTAAGAATAATTAGTTCAGAAGACAGGACTGAAACTAAATGTATAGGAAGTAGAGAATGGTAGACATTGATTCAAAAGAAGGAACAATAAATATTTGTTGAATGAATGATTGAATTACTTTGCAATGTTAGAACTATCTATGATTAGAATAGTCTGCTTTTTAAAAGAGTGAGTTCCTTGTCACTGAAGATGTTTGAATAAAACTCAGCTTAGGACACCCTATAGAAGTTTCTAGGCAATTAGCTGGCAGGGCCAATTGCCTAAATGGGTGACATGGGTTTATTTTACTGTTATAAGAAAAAGTCTGATGAGGCAGCAAATGAATTTCTCTTATCTATATTATCTTCCCCCTCCTCATCACTCTTTTAAAATAGGACAACGATCATTTATCTAGAAAGTCTTTCTGGCATTGCCAAACCATTTTTAATTCTAATAAAAAGCAAAATGTGACCTCCTATATTACCCAATAGTTTAAAACACTATAAGAAAAAAAAATTCAGATGCATTCAACTCTTTCCGATAAAAGGAAATACAATCTACCATATAGGATTCTATTTATGTTATCTTTTTTATTTTTTAACCTCTGGACCATCTCATTAAATTCTATATTTATTGCAGTCAGATAAATTAACTTTCAATTTAGTTTTATATCAAGGTGGACACAAAGAAAAAAGAATTGAATAATACTGACCCAAATTAGTTCTTCATCTTAAGATTTGTCAATACAACCATAAGGGGCAACTCCAAACAATTCATGATCTTGTTCTTCATTGATGCCTCAACAGGGCAATTTTGTTAGAAATATTTACAAGGGAAAATGTTCCATTAACCCAACTGCGCAAACAAAACCCAGAAAGTACATATAATAACTTAAAACATGGGTGTTTACAGAAGTATACGGACTAGTATTATAAATGAAATGATTTGGGTCCAACAACGAAAGCATATGCAACTAAATACAATATGATTCTAAATATCTATGAATTTTGGCTATGACCTATATAAGATATCTAAGCTAGATCATCTTAGGTGATAAACCAACATTTTTTTTAAAAAAAAAAACCTCTAGGAAATTCTGAGATTTAGAGTCCCATTTTTCGTTAAAGGAGTGATTCTGAAATTCTCCCCCTCAAAGTCTCCTGTGTTTCTAATTTTAAACATACGCAATTAAAAGACTAAAATTCATCTTTTTCACGTTATTTACATGTTACTTAAAGACAGTTATTCTGTCTACAACTGTGCTAACTTTCTAAACATTCTGTTATTCTATAATTTATATTTTAAACAAAAAATCTTGCAGATAACATAAATTCTGTTGGAATCTTGATGCAAAACTACCAAGTTTGAACTATACTAATTTTAATCTTTGAGCAGACTGGTATACTAATAAAAATTCTACAGTACCATAGACTGAAAACCACAAGTATAAAAATAATTCTATATAATTTTAAAACAAACCGTATGTAAATTATGTTAAAGGAACTATTATAGCCTCTTTTTATAGAAAGTAAATGATTCATAATTAATTGTTTTGTGATCTATGTGTTTGTATATTTTGATGGACTTTGTCATCATAACATCAAAAGCAAAATCATCCTAATATCTAATCCAGGTATTGCAAACTTCAATGCCAACAGAAACTGCACACATATATAAGTAAATGGAACAGGTTTGGTGTCACCGGGGATAATCCAAAATGCGTGTCCTACCTAAAGCAGACAGACTCCACTCACCTGCAGCCAACCTTCCTTAAAAAGGAAGGTAAACTCAATGGTGCCAGCTTTTTACATTTCTCAAGAGAAAACTTTAAATAAGATTTATATGAAATCACCCAGTATTAGCAACTAATCTGGGAAAGAAAAATGAAATGTATCTACTACCAAAATCTGGTTCACAGGCTACCAGTCTGCAGCCTCTAATCTGCTCCTTTGTGAATTACTAATTTAAAATATAGAA
Organism: Mandrillus leucophaeus; assembly: GCF_000951045.1. Taxonomy (NCBI): domain Eukaryota; kingdom Metazoa; phylum Chordata; class Mammalia; order Primates; family Cercopithecidae; genus Mandrillus; species Mandrillus leucophaeus. Next base: position 2,622,381 of record NW_012103854.1, read on the forward strand.
GGAATATTGCACCAAATAGTGAACACATTCCAATAACAGGAAAAAAATAAAGACATTGAATTCCTTTTCCCTACTACAACCAAACGTGTTAATCTCTACCCTAAAAAGAAATTCCATATTAGTTGTGACAGTTTCTCAAACTACAACCCTGTTGGCACATGCCATTACATTTGACACATTCTAAAAATTGTGACTTGTTGTAACAGTTACAATATAAAATTCTGGGCAGATACAATGACTCAAACTCTGCATTCTTCTCTGACACATTTTATTAGAAGTACATGGCTCCAAAGTGGAAGTAATACCACAGACCAGTATAGAGTTACAGTATTAACATTCAACATAGTACTGGTGACATAGCAAGCTTTCTCCAATTCAATTTTGTTTGACTTTTCTGCCTAAAAATGTAAAATGAAAGGTGAAGTTGTAAATCTCTACATTAGCTTTCTGAACAAATCCAAAAAGTCTAGTAGATCTCCAGATATTCCCTTCTTCCTGAAACTCCTCAAAATTCATTTCCTTTCATAAAATTTTTGAATAATTGCAAATGACTACTAAACAAAAGGTTGCAAGACTGAAAAGTGATGTTGTACTGAACAAAAAAGGCAACAAAAATAGAATGGCTTTATAATGTTGTATTCCAGAGTTTCCTAATATAGAAGATCCTTTAGAAAATTCACTTTGTCAACCTAGAAATAATGTGTTTATCTATGCCAGAAAATGAAATAACGTGTGTAGTGGTAAACATAGTAGTTATCTATTAATGTAAACATAGTAGTTATCTATTTGGCAGAGAAAGAAAAAGAGATTGTTCAAAGACAGCATATTCCTTACTATTCCTTTCATCATCAAAATTATACTGATTGTCAACTATATTACACATTTTTTAAACAACAAAGATGTACCACCAAAGAAATGTAAGAACATTAATAAAAATGGTTAAATTGTAGCTAGTGGCTTTCTACCATATCATGCATATAAGCCATGTTAACAAAGACAAAATACAGTAATTTTTCATGTTCAAAACATGAGATAAAACTATGCCAGTGGTTTAAAATCTTTCCAATGCTATGTTCTCAAAGCACAGTTCAGTAGGATAAAAATGAACTGAGGATAGGGAAGAATCAAGGCTGAAAAATTACAAAGTGCTGCTATAACTTCTGTTAAATTCAAGGACTACATTAGAGCCCCTTTTATATGTAAAAGTCTGCATTCCTAAAAGGAAGCTTTGGTGCTGGCATTCTAGAACCATCTTCTTCAACTACTACAAAATAGAAAGAAAAGCTATATCTAAGAAAAGTCATCTGTCTCCTGAATTAGTCTCCAAGTTTCCTCTAAAACTGAAGTCAAGGTAAATATTTGTTTCTCAAGATTACCTTGAAAACGTGTCAGAGCCAGTCTTTGATGCGAGCATCAAGAACTTCCACTGTGCTTGCTTCCATCTCACTTTGCAAAGAAATACTAAAAATGATTTCCTTGCATGTTAAGGTATGTAAGAAGAAACCTCTAGCACTAAATTATGGTTAATTTACATTCTCTTTAACCCTGAAATGCTATACTGAATAGAAAAATACTTTTTAAAAAACAATTAATTAGAAGATGAGGAGCTTAACAATTTTTGTGCAAAAAGCTAAGGAAGATATATCAAGTTAATCTAAAAAGCTTCATAGATTTCTTTGAACATTTACCTATCTTTTCTTAATAGGAATTAGAGTATAAACAAGAATAGGTTCACATTTGTGCATGTTTAGATCTT
>NW_012103854.1:2624186-2629582 GCF_000951045.1 Mandrillus leucophaeus
AAAGAGATTGTTCAAAGACAGCATATTCCTTACTATTCCTTTCATCATCAAAATTATACTGATTGTCAACTATATTACACATTTTTTAAACAACAAAGATGTACCACCAAAGAAATGTAAGAACATTAATAAAAATGGTTAAATTGTAGCTAGTGGCTTTCTACCATATCATGCATATAAGCCATGTTAACAAAGACAAAATACAGTAATTTTTCATGTTCAAAACATGAGATAAAACTATGCCAGTGGTTTAAAATCTTTCCAATGCTATGTTCTCAAAGCACAGTTCAGTAGGATAAAAATGAACTGAGGATAGGGAAGAATCAAGGCTGAAAAATCACAAAGTGCTGCTATAACTTCTGTTAAATTCAAGGACTACATTAGAGCCCCTTTTATATGTAAAAGTCTGCATTCCTAAAAGGAAGCTTTGGTGCTGGCATTCTAGAACCATCTTCTTCAACCACTACAAAATAGAAAGAAAAGCTATATCTAAGAAAAGTCATCTGTCTCCTGAATTAGTCTCCAAGTTTCCTCTAAAACTGAAGTTAAGGTAAATATTTGTTTCTCAAGATTACCTTGAAAACGTGTCAGAGCCAGTCTTTGATGCGAGCATCAAGAACTTCCACTGTGCTTGCTTCCATCTCACTTTGCAAAGAAATACTAAAAATGATTTCCTTGCATGTTAAGGTATGTAAGAAGAAACCTCTAGCACTAAATTATGGTTAATTTACATTCTCTTTAACCCTGAAATGCTATACTGAATAGAAAAATACTTTTTAAAAAACAATTAATTAGAAGATGAGGAGCTTAACAATTTTTGTGCAAAAAGCTAAGGAAGATATATCAAGTTAATCTAAAAAGCTTCATAGATTTCTTTGAACATTTACCTATCTTTTCTTAATAGGAATTAGAGTATAAACAAGAATAGGTTCACATTTGTGCATGTTTAGATCTTGTATATGCGGAGAATCTGTATTTATGGACAACTCTGCTTCATAAAGACATTATTGGTGAGTGTAATTATGAGTAAGTATTCACACACAGATATGTGTATATAAAATATACCTAGAGATAGACTAATTCCTGTCAGTGAGAACTGAAATGCATTCACACTAGCATATGGAATGAAATACAGTACAATATTTTAAACCACTGGCTATAAAAGGCAAGTGTTTGATAATTCTTAATATAAGAAGTAATTCATAAATCTTGCAAAAGACAATCCAAAATGTGTTATTTTGATTGCCTTTCACAAGATTTAGCCACTTAGTTTTTAGTCACATATGATTACAGCATATGCAACTTCAAACTAAGGCACATCTCAGAAGGTTCTCCTGTTCTGTTCTGTTCTGCTCTGTTCTGTTCTGTTCTGTTCCGTTTTGTGCTTGGGCATCACTCCCTCAGTCACTTCCTTCATTTTGTACTTCCTACCTCACCAGTGGAAGAATTTCCCTTTAGCAGTCCCGGAAATATCACAAAGTGATGGCTTCCTCTCAATGATGACAAGGTCAAGATTTTGGCATGAAATTTCAAGATTGGGCCACAATTTAAATAGTCTAGCTAAGTAAATTAAACTCAGCCTCTAAAAATAATAAGCCTGATGAAAGGCCAAAGGTATAAAAATATTTTTGAAAACAATTGAATGTATTCTTAATTAAAATTTTGATTGTATCTCCCTTAGATTTTTCTTCCCCTGCCAATAAACAGAATATTCAGGCTGACATGTTCTTTCGAAGACATGGCAAATGAGACAGGAATTACCACCTGTTGTTCTCTTGTCCTTCCTAATGTTACAGTTGGTTCCTGCCATTTCCCACTGCATCCCACAGGCTTCAAGCCAGGACAGCACTCTCACTCTGCCATGGCAATTTTTCTCTCCTTTTGTTTTCCCACCACCATTTGTCTACCCTAATTCTTTTTTTTTTTTTTTGAGACGGAGTCTCGCTCTGTCACCCAGGCTGAAGTGCAGTGGCGGGATCTCGACTCACTGCAACCTCCATCTCCCGAGTTCAAGCAATTCTCTTGCCTCAGGCTCCCAAGTAGCTGGGACTACAAGTGCTATGCCCGGCTAGTTTTTGTATTTTTAGTAGAGATAGTATTTCACCATGTTGACCAGGATGGTCTTGATCTCCTGACCTCATGATCTCTACCCCCCACCCGCCTCAGCCTCCCAAAGTGCTGGGATTACAGGTGTGAGCCACCGTGCCCGGCCCTTAATTCTTAATTATAAGGAATTACTTTAGGCCTGAAGCTGACTAAAATACCTGTACTGAAAAGAGTATCCTATGTAACCAGTTATTTGATGGTTTGGAATGCTACACTGGAGGTTTTTGATACTACCTTTCCATCACTGACTCTTTTGTCAATCAGATTCATGCTAAATTCACAAGCTTATAAAGCATCATAAGAATGCCTGGAAGTTCTTGGTATGTGAAACTGTAAAACCAATAGTGTTGTTATTATTATTATTATGATCATTATTTGTCTCTCTATGTTTGTGTTAAGTAATCCATTTGTGCTAATAAAACCCACTAGTGATCAATAAAGTTTTCTCTGAATATCAACATTTTTCAAGCAAAGTTTAACTGGCTTCTAAGAGATGAAAAGCAAAGCTTCCTCATTCCCCAAAGTCACTGTAGAATTACATTTGAAGTAGGGCCTTGCAACTGACATCCTTTTCCTACAAAGCCAGTCTTGTTTGCCAATTGTGATTTACAGGCTGTGTCTGCTGCAGGGGACTGCTGGACACATTAGTGCAGGTATGCTTATGAAAGGATGCGGCTGTCTGGCATTAAATGACTTTCCAGAGACCCATCTTGTTCAGACCTATAGGAACTATTCTCCCTGAACATGATCTGTCAATGCATAAGCCATTATTCCACCCATTCTGAAGGGAAGAATCAAAAATATAATCCTGCCCTCCAGTCCCTTCTGTAAATCGTGACGCACCATTAAAATCTGCTGTTTTATACTTTCTTGACTTCTATTTGTTTAATCCACTTCAAATATTTCCAGTTGCAACTATAATTCTACATTTGGGAGTGATACAAAAATAATGGTGGTAATAATGTTCAATTTTGTTAGTGTAAATTGTTTATAAATTGCTGTATTTTCTATCCACAATACGTTCATTATTCATAGGTATTACCAGCTAAAGTATAAATTGGATTTTTTTTGAACATTTCAAATACAGGTTTTAGTATATTTACTAAAAGGCTTACATTCTCTACATAATATTGAAACTCACCAACCCCAAATCAACTTTCACATTTTTAGCATATGCCTCCATTGTAGGCATTAGTGCAACTCATAGCTCTACATTACATGAATAAATAAATCTAAAAATCTTTTATTTGGATTCAGGTAAAAAATAAGCTTGCTTAAATATAAGACAAAGAATAAAACCTTCTGTATAGTTTCATGTTTGAGAGAGGATTATCAATATATTACTTATCAAGGAAGTCTTTAAATTATTTAACCAATATTTTATAAAAAGCAGCACTTATAAAAATCCAAACAAAAGAAATATAAATGGAATAATATTAAATATACATACACAAATATATTCTCTTTCAATTAAAATATGTCATTCTACTTATTTCAAGAAAAATGTGAAATAGTGCCCTTAAGCTTGAAAAGATAAGGCATACATCCAGAGATATATGTAACGTGAAAAAGTGAGAAGAATATTGCAGTTTACATAAACGATGAGCACAAAAGTGTGGACAAATGAAATCTCTTCACTCCATAAAATGGAAATAATTATTTATATATCATATGTAAATAATTTCTTCCATATCATAATCAATGTAAATAATTTAATTAAATAATTAAATAATGTAAATAATTAAATTAAATTAATAAAATAAATAGTAAACAATAAAATTAATTAAAATAATGTAAATAATCAAATAATTATTTACATATGATGGTCACTGTACTCAAAAGACAAAAAGGAAATCCAATGGTTATTTAAACTGGTTGGCATCATTTTCCAGAATTTCTTGTCAGAGGATGTACTTAGGATTGGATTTTGGCTTTGGTTTTGATTTTAATATCTCTGTGGTCATTAACAGAATTTTCAGTTGAAGGCTCACATCTCAGGCATTTCACTACTATACTATTTTATATATATAAGCATCTTGCACAATGTTCCTTCTTACTTTCATATATTTTGTATAAAAGTTGACTCAACTGAATTACTATATTTATTCTGTAGAGATAGATTTACTTACATAATCTTTTACATTAAAGACATATATACAAGATTTAAAGTGACATAATATGGGTAGACCCATTATTGCTCATCCTTTCCAAATCTCTCTTTTTTTTCGTATTTGATGAGCCCAGCCATTCAACCACTAACTCTGAGATAAAATTCAAAACACTGAATTCCAAGGAAATATTGTCAACACATCTACCATTGTTTGTAAAAAAAAAGTAATTTCCAAAATGAACCAAAATAGGACAAATTTACAAATATTCCTGGGTTCAATTCAATGCAACAACTTTTCAGTGTTTCAAAGTACGACAGAGAACACTCAAAAGAGAACTCTGATTAGAAAATATAATAACAACATTTGCAAATCTTAATGATCTCACTGTTTCCATGCCAGCTTCTGAATCTGGAAAGTGTTAAAATAATTTTCACATACTTTATTTCTTTCCATTGTGTTATAGCCATTCCCTTTTCTCAGGCAATACATTCAGCACCCAATGAGTAGTATATTCATTAAGGCTACAGAGAAAGGCAAGGGTTAAACAAATAAGAACATCAAATTAATATCCAGGCCTAAATGCTTTAGCAGAGCCAAAAAATCTGTTTAATCATTCAAGTCAACAAAGGTTAAGATAATAAAATAAACTTCTAAATGCTTTCCTTTTCTGGAACTTAATCTGTCTTGCCAAAGATGTTTTTAAGATGCTATCAGTTTTGCATAGTCCCAGCTGTTATGAAAATTTACTCGAATACACTAGGAGGAGAAAGGAATTTTATGAAAATAGTTAAGCAGAGCTCCTGGGTGGCTTACTGAAACTGTGAGAGCTTAGGACTCATTTAAAACCAGCTGTTGGCTGATGATGTCGAGACCAATAACCACTAAAGCTCCTATTTATCAGGACTCTGTGTTATTTGGCAAGGTGATGGTAACCAACTGATTAGAAGATTAATATATAATCAAAAGATAACTTCATGATGTTTGTTCATTTTATTGCCTAAGTTTGATTAATAAATTTGCCACAATTTCAGAATAACATAGTATTCCATTTTAAAAAGTCATTATTAAATATTAAAATAGCTTTGCTTATTTTTAAGGCTATGTTTTTAAGTCACTAAGACAGAGAAAAGAAATATGAGCCATTATCATCAAAGCCCTGGGTGTCACTGTGATTCCAGG
>NW_012103854.1:2630747-2633066 GCF_000951045.1 Mandrillus leucophaeus
GGGACTGAGGCAGGAGCATCACCTGAGCCTTGGGAGGTTGAGGCTGCAGTGAGCCATGATTGTGGTACTGCATTCCAGTCTGGGCAACAGAGTAAGACCCTGTCTTAAAAGAAAAGAAAGAAAAGAAAAGAGAAAAGAAAAGACAAGAAAAGAAAAGAAAAAAAAGAAAGGAAGAAAAGGAAGGAAGGGAAGGGAAAGGAAGGGAGGAAAAAGGAAAGAGAGAAAGAGAAAGAAAGAGAGAGAAAGAAAAAGAAAGAGAAAGAAAAAGAAAAGAAAGAAATAGAAAGAAAGGTTATATTAATACGTGTTCTACTACCTTACAGCATTACTTTAGAGGATAAATGAGACAACACATGGAAAATGTAATCTGTAAATATCTAGGTTCAAATTCTGGTTCTGTCAGTGAGTGATTATTATTTTGGACAAAATATTTAAATTTTCTAAGTCTTGGTTTCCACATCCATTAAATGAGAATAATAAAAGTAAGTATTTCATAGGGTTGTTGAAATAAGGTGTGACATCATAGAGTGATTGGCATATTTTAGGAACTCAATAAAAGTATCCTTATTATTATCATTTCAAACAGATATTTCTGTAACCCCTATTATTTCACGTTAATGTTGATGACTTTATAACAACTACCTTATTGATAGGGAAGCAGTCTTGTTCACTGAAAACAGCACAAACTAGAAGCTGAGAAAGCCAGGTTTGAATCCCATTTGTACCACTTACAAATTGTGTCAACTTGGGCAAGTTACTTTACCCCATATTCCTCATACGAAATATGGGAAGAAAAAGGAGGTACCGTTTGTTGAGAGCTTATTACAGATTTTTCGTATATTACTTTATTCCTGATCATAATCATAGAGATAGTGGTAGAGTTAGAATTTGATCCCTGTCCAGCCTGTCTTCAGCCCATGTGGATAATCATTTTACTCGACTGCATCTACTATTCCTGTCCCCCCGTCCCCCGATAATCTCTCTCTCTGCGCTATAGGAAGGCTTAGAGATGATGTGTGCAACTTACCTAGAAAAGTATCCAACAAGTTGTAAGACTAAGCTATCAGCGATTATAATTATTATGTGAGCTCTTATTTCCTAGTCCAACTTCCTTATTCAAGCTAGGAATCCCTGACAACTTCCTTTCAGCAGGTCGTGCAATCTCTACTTAAATACAAGCTTGGTAAAGTCATAGCCTCAAAACTTTGCAATACAAAGCTATGAGGACGAAATAAAGAGAATCAATTATCTATTAATTTATCTATATGTGGTGACTGACAGCACAGATAAAGCACCATCCTGACCCTAAGCCTAAAGGCCTAATGAAATACTGTGTTTAGAAGAATGAATTAAAGATTAGTGGCAAATCTGCAATGACATCTCCCCAAGAATCAAGGCGGGAAGTGCAATTCTTATGTCAGGATGCATTCATTTGTGGAAATGTAACACTCAGTGCTTCGTAGAATAAAACCAAATGGTATTTGTGGTTGTTATATTATACCTAAAACTGTAGGCCTGAAATTGGTTCAATGTATACTGAAAGAAAGTTAATGCTGAAAAGTTAGCCCACTTTCTCCTGCATTAGATCATATGCCATCAACTGTATTCAAAGATGGTCAACATTTACCTTTTAACGTCTTGCAATCTGACTTCCACTCTCACTACTTAACAAAATGTATTCCTTTAATAGTACATGACTCCAAAACAGCAAATTCAAAAGCTTTTTAAAACACCTCATCTGAACATTACACTGGCCACTCTTTTTTTTTTTTTTTTTTTTTTTAAGTAGTTTTGTCTGTAGTGTTCACACATTGCAATGTCCTACTTCTACCTTCAAATGCTCTCTCTTTTGCTGACACTCCTTCCTTCCTCATCCCACTCCTTACGTGTGAGTATTTTTAAAGGTTCTATTCTAGGGCAGTACTCTTCTTACTCTTTGCCTACCATTTTTCAAATTCTAGGATTTCAATTCTCCCTCTGTGATAGTTCATCTATGTAACAGTTACCTCCAGTTATGGCACTGCCTCAGAATTCTAATCTCATGTTTCTGTTTGTTACACTATTCCAATGAAATATCTCATCAAGATCATAAATTCAACATAATTAAAACCCATCTTTTCACTTATCCTTCCAACTTTCTTCTGACCTATTTTATCAAGCATCAAGCCAGAAATGTTAGCCCTATTTTTATCTTCTTTTTCATCTGCATCCCCTACATCCAATTAGCTTCAAGATTTGTCTTGAATTTTCACCTCAGCATCTTTCCATTTCACTTCCTGACTGCTTTTTAAAAAAACTTTAACCTGACTACAACTCCAC
>NW_012103854.1:2633116-2657520 GCF_000951045.1 Mandrillus leucophaeus
GTTTAGAAGAATGAATTAAAGATTAGTGGCAAATCTGCAATGACATCTCCCCAAGAATCAAGGCGGGAAGTGCAATTCTTATGTCAGGATGCATTCATTTGTGGAAATGTAACACTCAGTGCTTCGTAGAATAAAACCAAATGGTATTTGTGGTTGTTATATTATACCTAAAACTGTAGGCCTGAAATTGGTTCAATGTATACTGAAAGAAAGTTAATGCTGAAAAGTTAGCCCACTTTCTCCTGCATTAGATCATATGCCATCAACTGTATTCAAAGATGGTCAACATTTACCTTTTAACGTCTTGCAATCTGACTTCCACTCTCACTACTTAACAAAATGTATTCCTTTAATAGTACATGACTCCAAAACAGCAAATTCAAAAGCTTTTTAAAACACCTCATCTGAACATTACACTGGCCACTCTTTTTTTTTTTTTTTTTTTTTTTAAGTAGTTTTGTCTGTAGTGTTCACACATTGCAATGTCCTACTTCTACCTTCAAATGCTCTCTCTTTTGCTGACACTCCTTCCTTCCTCATCCCACTCCTTACGTGTGAGTATTTTTAAAGGTTCTATTCTAGGGCAGTACTCTTCTTACTCTTTGCCTACCATTTTTCAAATTCTAGGATTTCAATTCTCCCTCTGTGATAGTTCATCTATGTAACAGTTACCTCCAGTTATGGCACTGCCTCAGAATTCTAATCTCATGTTTCTGTTTGTTACACTATTCCAATGAAATATCTCATCAAGATCATAAATTCAACATAATTAAAACCCATCTTTTCACTTATCCTTCCAACTTTCTTCTGACCTATTTTATCAAGCATCAAGCCAGAAATGTTAGCCCTATTTTTATCTTCTTTTTCATCTGCATCCCCTACATCCAATTAGCTTCAAGATTTGTCTTGAATTTTCACCTCAGCATCTTTCCATTTCACTTCCTGACTGCTTTTTAAAAAAACTTTAACCTGACTACAACTCCACTCAGGGTCACAGGTCCTCCGTGTAAATTGAATAGGGACGGGATCCATCTTTCACTCTCTGCCTCAAGACTTCTCTCTCACCAAATGCTCCTCTCTCAGTGTCAGCCCTGATTTCCCTCTTTGTCTACTCAGGTGTTTGCTTGGCACTTGTGGTAAACCTTATTGACTGGATGACCTAACTTCCCTTTCAGCCCTATTCCCCTTGTCCCTTCCAGCTTTTGGATGACCGTATAACACAACCTAGCCAATGAGACATGACCAGACGTCTACTAAGAAGTTCATAGAGAAAACGTTGCTTTCTTGATTCAGACTCTTCTCTCTCTATCCTTCCTGCTGATATATACCTAGATGCAATGGTTGGACTTGAAGCAGCCTTCCTGCAATCATGAGACAAGGCCAGGAGAGTCACAGACTTAGTAACATCATTGAATCAATAGTAACACCATTTAATTATATAAATAACACTATCAACTGCCTTCTCCAAACTTCTTTTTATGTGAGAAAAATAAACTCATATCCTAGCTTTCACGGTGAAATTCGAACTTTTGTCCATATTTTGGTGACCACTTTGGAATCTCTTTCTTGGTTCACCAACTTACGACCTCCCACTCTGCCTCTCTCCCTAACCCCCCGCTGAAATTCTCACTCTGACACTGACCTTTTTACTCAGCATATGTCCTTGCCTCCAGTGATACCTGACGTTCCACGCTAAGTCAACTCATCCTTTTCACTTACCTCTCCACTGAGGACTGGACATTGTCAGTACAGCCTAGATTCTTATGACTTTGTCCTAAATGAGTGACATAGTTTCATGGTCTACTTGGTCACCCTGCTTTCAGTCTCTTCCAATTGTATTCTATAGCAGATACTACCACCAAATATATATATACATATATATGTGTGTGTGTGTATATATAAAAAACATAGATATGTATTTAATAATTATTATTTTGAGCCCGAGTCTCTGTCTGTTGCTCTGTTGCCCAGGCTGGAGTGCAATGGTGCTATCTTGGCTCACTGCAACCTCTGCCTGCCAGGTTCAAGTGATTCTCCTGCCTCAGCCTCCCAAGCAGCTGGTATTATAGGCACTCACCACCATGCCTGGCTACTCTTTGTATTTTTAGTAGAGCTGGGGTTTCACTATGATGGCCAGACTGGTCTTGAACTCCTGACCTCCAGTGATCCGCCCACCTCAGCCTTCCAAAGTGCTGGGATTACAGGTGTGAGCCACTGTGTCTGACCTCAAAAATATTTTTATAAGGAACATTTGGTCATCAGCACAGATAGTCTCAAAAGAAGATAAGCACAGATTACTCAAAATTCTCAATGGCTCTCTAATGCCTATCACACTAGACATTCAAAATGCTCCATAATATAACTTCAATCCAAAATTTTCAGTCTATATGACACAATATTTTACTTAACCTATTTATTGGTAAATGGAATATTATTTTTTAGGGTCCTTTTTAAAACTTTTAAATTGACAAATGCAAATTATATATACATATATTTGTGATATATATATATTGTTTTGAAATATGTATACATCATGAGATGGCTATGATGGCTGTATCAGGCTAATTAACATTTGTATTACCTCATATCCTTATCTTTTTTGGTGAGAACACAATGTACTCTCAGCAAATTTCAAGAATACAATATATTGTTATTAACTGTGGTCACATTGCTGTACAGTAGAACTCTATTCCTCTTATGTAACTGGAAGTTTGTATCCTTTGACCAACATCTCCCAAAACCCCTCCCCACCAGCCATGGGTCACCAGCATTAAATGCTCTACTTCTACGTATTCAACTTTTAAAAATTCCACATGTAAGTGAGATCATGCGGTTATGTATCTTTCTGTGCCAGCGTTATTTCACTTAACATAACGTCCTTCAGGTTCATCCATGCTGTTGCAAACGAAAAGATTCCCTTCTTTTTAAGGTTAAATAGTATTCCATTGTGTATACCACATTTTTTTAAAAACACAAATGGAATATTATTGTTCCTTAACTAAATCCTGCCATTTTCTACTTGGATCATATTGTTTATACTATTTCCTCTTCCTGGAATATGTAATGTCTTGCTCTTCAGCGTATCCTCTAAAGATTACCCATTTATCAAATTCTAGCTCAAGTGTCACCTCTTCCACAGTTGCCAGCACTCATTTAAAATGAAATAATTTTCACTTTTCTAGCACCTCTTGGTATATCTATTTGAGGCATATAACATAACCACACAGTTTTCTTACTCAGGTACCCATGAAATTATCAGCTTCTTGAGGGCCATAATGATATAACAGTATTTTATTCATACATTCAACAAATGTCTATTGGATATTCACTATTCTATGTGAAGGTGGTATGAACAAGATAGAGAAGAACCTTGTTTTTATGGAATATAGGATCGAAGGAGGGAGGGGGGCATATTTTATAGATAAAGAGCAAGTAAATACATAAACAAGATAGAATAATCTCTGCTTTAGATTGAGTAGTTAAAGAAGTTCTCTCAGAGGAGGTGATGTTTGATATGAAGTTTCAAGAATAAGAAGAACCCAATCACAAGAAGACCACAAGAAGATCAGGCAAATGGAAAGCTGTTGAGTTGGGTGAAAGTGCAGTGGAGGACAGTTTGGTCGAGTGTCGTAGGTGGAAGGGAGACTAGTGTGAGATGAGCTGGTGGGAATGGGCAAGAACTAAGCACAGCAGGTTGGATTTCATTCTAAAGTTTTACACAGGAGTAACATGATCTAATTTACAAGTCAAGTGATCTCTCTGCCTGCTGTGTAGAAAATGGATTATACAGGGTTAAGAGTGGAAATAGAAAGATTAATTGGAAAGCCACTGAAGTAATCAAGAACATGAAAGTAAGTCAAATTTGGTAGTTAGTAAAAAGAGAGATAAGTGGACACATTTATTGTGTCTATAGTATTAAGCCCAGTATCTTAAAGATGGTAGCTGCTCAATATATACTGCTGAATATATGTCCAAGTACTTAAAAATAGTCTCACATTCTTAATTTCTATATGATCTTCAAGTTTTTCCTGCTTTGATTTACCTCTTATGGCTTAATTTATTCCCACTGGATACTTGGGGAGTCAAAGAGATAAAACTTCCAAATATTCAAGAAAATGATAAAGGTCTCATAATGGAAATTCACCTGACAAAGAGCTGACATGATGGAGTTTGGAGTTCATATTGTTAATTGTGGGAAGAAATAAACTATTGGAAACAAATGGTAAAAAGCGTAATTCAAAATCTGCAACAGGATGAAAATGGACAGGGTATTGGAATACAAACTCTAGATTTAAAAAAAGAGAGCCTTTGGTCATTATCAGCAAGAATACAGTGCCTAAACAGAGAATGTGGGTAAAATTAATTTTCATTAAAATTGGAGATGTTTCAACTCTTTCTTTTGATGTTTTTTGAAATATAGAACCTTCATCTTACTATCTTGATATGATCAATTTCCTAATATGTAGTTAATACTATCTTACTAGATAGTAATGTTTATAAAATTCTAAGAGCGCTGAATGAGACCTGCTTGGAATCTGAGAAAAGACAGGTGAGTCAGTGGGTTTTCATTCTCTTTCGCCTCTACCTTCCAGGACATTTAGATTTGTACCCATGAAGATTCATGATGTATTAGGAATCCAATCCAAATTCCTTAAATACAAAGCAAAATACAGAGGAAAATGAGATCACTTTTTGCCACTTTCCACCTGAAATGCTACATGGGCTCTGAATTGAGTGACACTTGGCCCCATTCAGTGTGAAAACTGGCTGAAATCTGTATGAAAGGCAGTCTGGGTTTGTCGAAGTAGTTCATGAACTTTGGCCAAACTTTCAAGGAACCTGGTCCAAGTCTTAGTTTGTAATGCAACATGAAACCAGGTGAATTTCAGATGGTTTCAGGTTTCATCCTGAAAATTTGGCCTAGCTTTATAATCAATCATCACTCTTTGTAACGATGAAAGCCAACACACCTTTTTGAAAATGAGGACTGCATGCATACTGATGACAGCTAAGTTGTGAACCACCCTTCACTTCCTTTGCCAAAAGAAGATTTCTCAGAATGGAAACAGTTTCCCTCTTACCTGGAAAGGGGAAGTTGAGTGATTTTGATATGGTGTGTAGAAAGAAATGATACTTGATATGAAGAGACATGTCATGTGAAATAATCACCACATATGGAGCAAATGGCTGTATTCTAATCACTTAAGGTTATAAGAGTCTTATTTTCTTCACATCCATGACAGTGGATAACGTGGTGTTTAATCTCCTATAATGAGCTTTTGGCGTGAAGCTAGTCATCAGCCAGAGTAACTGCCATGAGAAACAAAATGCTGTGAAGCATAACCAGTATTTCTATATGAAGAAGTGGCTGAAGAACAAAAGGGAAAGTATAACAAATCAGAGCATAACTGTTATCTAGTTTAAGAAACATGAGGAGATAATGCAACTACAAACCTTTCAAGTTTGCATCAACTGCATCTTTTGCAAAAATATCTCTATGCAGTATAAATGCATTTAATAAGCAACCAAGCACAGTGAATTTTACAGAAAGACCTACATAGTTTCTGTTTTCAACCTGAAAGTTTTAAATAAGCCTTTCCGCTGTAAAAAATTACTCTATTCAACTAAATACTTGCTTTTGTGCATAGTGACATGAGAAAATTGAGAGGTATGTTGAATGGAGCCACTACATCATTGAAACAGTATGTCTGAACATTTGGGTAATAAGGCACAGATGTGAAGTAGAGGACTTGGCACTACCAAGGTAACAACAAAGCATTCACCATTGTGTTATAATGGCTAAAAGGGCCACATCTGAGAAGCTTAAAAGAATGCTCCCTCCTCCCTGCAGTGCTAAATTGTATTACACCTTTTATGTGCTTAAAAATCTACAAAAGCTAGAAATTCAAACAAGTATTATGCAAACTTATGGCAAAGAACAAATATGTAAAATGCATTGATAATTTTATCTGCAAAAAAAAAAAACATTTATGCAATAGCACGTAAAGTTTAACTGCAGCAAAAGGCCAAATTCAATAGAAATCCATATGGCCTCTATGTTGCGAAACAATTCATGCAAATCTGAAGGACTCAACAGTCACTGGCAAGGTGGCTGCTATTGACTCTTAGATGTGATTCTGGCCCTTAGTCAGTATGTCTAACTATTGTAGAATTTTCTACTTATAGGCATCAAGTAAAGATAATGCAACAGAATACATCCAAATTGTTAATTAGTTTTTTTCACTTACAAGTGGTATGGTATTTTTGCCAGCCATTACTGAACCATGTGGCACAAAGGCAATTATGAAGCTGGGGTACTTCCATTCAATAAATTTGGAGTTAGAAACTAATCTTCTGCCCAGGATAGGTAGAGCACAACTTACCCGAGGTCCCTGATCACCTTGTTCTCCCTGTAGAATAGAAAGGTGAGAAAGCAGTTTTAGCCAAAATGTATACATGATGCTCATTAAAAAGATCAAAATATAACACAGTATAGGTCATGCCAATATGGATCTCCACTAACTTTATTTCTGGTATGCATTTTCTTACCTTATCACCTTTTGGACCAGGAGGGCCCTGAATTCAAAAAAGATATTGTAAACTGAATAGATCAGTCAGGTTAGTCAAAAGATTCATTCAAAGAATACAGAGATAGCTGTCAATGAGGTTTCACAAGAAATTCTGGTTTCTAAACTATGATCATATTAGAATGTGAAACATATAACCATATATGTTTGTTCATATATACCTGTACATATCATGTCATAAGTACATAATATGCTGAATAAATTTTCACGAACTCAACACATATATGCAAGTAGAACCCAGTTAAAGAAACCGAACATTACTTACAAGTTAGAAGCTCCTGTTGGGACATTTCCTTGTCACTACCCTCCACCAACAGTAACCACTATTCTGACCCCTGACAATATAGATTAGCTTGCCTGTTTTTGTACTTTATGTACATAAAATCACAGAGTCTGGCCTCTTTTGCTTAATTAGTGTGAAATTCATCCATAATTTTGTGTGTAGTGGTAGATTGTTCTTACTGCTTTATAATACTCCACTGTGTGAATATATCATCATTTACTTATTCATTCTACTGTTGGCAGCCATTTGTTTCCAGGAATTTCTAGGTCTTGGCTATTATAAAAATATTGTTATGGCCAGGTGCAGTGGCTCATGCCTGTAATCCTAGCACTTGAGGAGGCCAAATCAAGTGGATCACCTGACATCAGGAGTTCAAGACCAGCCTGGCCAACATGGTTGAAACCTCATCTCTACTAAAAATACAAAAATTAGCTGGGTGTGGTGGCGCATGCCTGTGATCCCAGCTACTTCGGAGGCTGAGACAGGAGAATCGCTTGAACCTGGGAGGTGGAGGTTGAGGTGAGCCGAGATTGTGCCACTGCATTCCAGCCTGGGCGACAGAGCAAGACTGTCTCAAAAAAAAAAAAAAAAAGGTGCTACAAACATAGTAATTCACATTTTTTGTGAAAAATTATATTCCTTTCTGCTGGGTGTATATCTAGAAAAGGAACTGTTTAGGTTATAGACTACACATATGTTCAGTTTTAGAAGATGCTACCAAATGGTTTTTCAAAGTGATTCTTACCATTTAAGCCCCGTCAGTGATGTACAGAATTTCAGTTGCCCCATATTACCAATACTTGATATTTTTTATCTTTTTCATTTTAGGCATTCTGGTGGTGACGTAGTAATTTCGCTTCATGTTTTAATATGTATTTACCCAGTGATCAGTAAATTGAACTCCCTTTTAATACACTTATTGACCATTTTACATCCTTTTCCATAGTGTCTCTTCATACCTTTTGTCCTTGGCCTACTGAATCGTCCTGTTGATTTGCTAGAGTTCTTTATCTATTATATATTATACATTGTACATATGTATGTAGGTAGATGTAGAGTTATTTATATATTTTGAATGAGTCTTTTGTCAGATATATTTACTGCAAATATATCTTCCCACTTTGTTTACTGCCTTTACATTCTCTTAGAGGTGTTTTTGATGAATACCTCTGAGTTCTTAATTTTAATAAAACTCAATTTAACATTTTTTATCCTTTATAGTTGTCCCTTTTTATATTCCACTTGAGAAATCTTTGCCTACTTCAATGTCATAAAGAGGGCTATGTTTAGTTTAAAAGCTAAAAGCTTCATTATTTTATCTTTCATATTTAAATCTGAATTTATTAAGAACTGATTTTGTGTATGATGTTAGGTAAAAGTCAAGATGTTTTTTTAAAATGTGGATATCAAATTAACCAAACACCATTTCTTGAAAATGTACCTTTTCCCCATTATAGTACAGTATTACTTTTGTCATAAGTTAAGTGATGCTATACATGTGGCTTTTTACAGGAATTTCTATTTTGTTGGGCAGTTGTCTATTCCTGGGCCTCACTGAGATCTTCTTTACCTTTGAACAGAAATACTAATGCTAGAGGCACTGATTATGTTATCTTTTCTAGCTCTTAAAGATAAAGTCATGTTTTGGTTTCAGCCCACCTGAGGAGCTGGAGCATTTCAGAGTCACCTTCTCTCACCTCCATTTTCAGCAGGGCTGAGGAAAAAGGACAAGGCTGGACAGGAAATGGGCCCAAGTTCTAGCAAAGTACCCCATCCTAGGTGCCAGTGGAGACTCTATGTCACTGCAGGTGGGAATGTAGTAATGCTCCACCTTCCAAAACATTTCCTTCTGCTAAGTACCAGCTACAGAAGAACTGCACCAAATTCTCATTCTCAGTGTGGCCCTTCTGGTAACAGCTGTGAAATTATCATAAAATTACTAATAACTACACCATGTCCTATGCTTTGTATCTTTTACCATTGATAAAAAACTTTTGCACCTGTTATTGCATTTAATCTTTTCCACAATCCAATGAGGAAAGTATTATGAAAATCCTTTTACAGACACCAAAAATGAAACTCAAAGACTATCAATGTTAGGCTTCTTGTGAGTTAGCCAGGACTTTAACCCAGTATGTGTAACTTTGAATGCAGAGGTTTTGACACAAAGTATTGGAACACAGCTCTGGAACTAGAGTCTCAGAAAGAAGGATACCTATCTGGTGCCTGCCTTCAACAAGGGCCATCTAAAATGCCTCCCACTGCATTTTCCATAGTGTCACAGACACTGGTCGCAACGTCTCAAGTTCAAAATGAGAGAAAGGAGAATTGAGGAGGAGTGAGGAGGGGGAGAAGGGACTAAGATAATGGAATCAACGTTATAAAACCTTTTTATCTCTTACCCCCAAAATCATTTTGCCATTTAAAAGAGGAAAGAGAAAAAATTTTGTTTTCAATAAATTTTTAACATTTTTATTGTTTTCCGTGAATCAAGTAGTAATTAGTGAGTACGGTCTGTGTGTTCATCTCTGGAAAATTAAGTTTAAGGACTTCATTCAATTATTTTTAACAAATGCAAAATGCTTACTAAGGTTATACAAGTAGCATTTTATTTGCGGTGGGGCAGATGAAAGCCAAAGAAAAGAATAATGAGAGGATATCACCAAATTTAAAAAATACAATCGAGGTTCTAGTCTTGATTTAAGCAGCATATTAGTTAACTTTATTTTGATTTGTACACACATTTGTTGAATGTCTATACAGTGTGGCAACATTGTAAGCACTGGTGGGACACATATGTTGGGAAAGGTTGATTTGGAAAGACATGGTCCCTGTCCTGGAAAAGCTAAATAGCCTAGTGTCTAAGGCAAACAGTTTCCACATACTAGCATTAAGAATAAATGACCTCCAGAAAATTCAGCTACATCAAGGTCAACTGTTACTATGGACATCTCCCCAGCCTCCATATCCACCCCCTTCCCAGGTTTCTCTTTAAACTTTTGTTTGCTTTTGCCAGTGAGATTTCAGAGGCCACATCTCCCATTGTACCAGTCCTCTAAAGGCACCTTGTTAGGTTACACAGCATCTTTAAGGACAAAGTTTTTGTGAAGTTATTTGACAGGAACAGAGGCAACCCTTTTCCTCAAAGTCCAATTACTCATGCCAAATCCACGTGTCAACTAGAGCTCTTTAGCCAGCTTACCCTGAGCAAGGATGCTTAATTCATGAACACATGAAAATTTGCACCCACAATTGAGCAATAAATATTGCTGCCTCAAAAGAGGGTGTTTCTGAGCAGACAGTATGGCGTCCTGGCACCTGCCAGCTTAGGACAGAAGCAAAGCTGAGGTCAACCTCCACACACAGCTGCAGGGGCTGCTTCGGACGCTCCAGCCCCCACTTGTGCACTTGGGATTAACAGCAGGTGTTTTCTTCTGCTCTGACTGAAATCCCACTCTTCTTTCTGAATTGGACCCTCTTCACTGAAAATATGGGTTGAATTTGCAGAACAAAGTGGGCTACCTTAGTAAACACAGATAGTATAATATTTCCAAAATTTAGAAGCCATACTTTTTTTCTAGGACAAAAAATTACAAATGAAAGAAAGGTTTATTTGATCATTAGCCTTTAAAATTAAAATTGGGGTATTAATGATTTTTTTCTACCTTTAGCATTAAAAAAAGCTAACTAGTATTAACTAAAGGATAGGCAGCAATAAAAATTAATGGCTATTTGAATTACAAATTATTTTTCAACGGCACATTGCTGTTTCCAACTAAACCAAGCTCAACAATCTAATATTTAGTAGACATATTTATTGTTCAGGTGACAGTACCAATGGCTGGTTGGTAACTATTCGATGATAAAACTTTGTTGCTCCAACAAGGTTAGGGTCAATGGAAGGGAAAGATGGTAAAATCAGCAGTCATAGGGAAGTGAATAGTGAGTCACAGTTCTATAGAAGGCCCTTTTGGGGACTCTTGTCCTGGTTTGGTCTAGAATCCAATAGTCAGGTCTTTTATAAGCCCCACTTTAATAAATAAGTAGGAATATTTGAAATGATCTTTTGAATTACTTGTGTGTAATGAATCCTAAAGTTAATTGCAGAAATAAGTACTTAAGGGTGCTAATAAAGTTTTTATTTATTATTGTTGTTAGTAATTAGAACGTTTATTTTAGGGCATTGTTGGAATGTTATTAACTTCCTACCAAAGGATTTATAAATTTTCATGGCAAACTTCAAATTAGCCCCTGTTCAAATGGCTTTACATTCAGAATCTGCAGGAACCACCCTTCTATTTGTAAGAAGTCTTTAATGTGGGTTTTGGCCTATACCAATTTAAGTCTCCTCAAACCTACTTCTGTTTAAGTAACCAAGGTTTTAGCTTTTTTTCTATCCTCTATTGTCTATTTCAATTAAATGATAAAACCAAACTGAAAACAAAGAGAGGCACAATGAATGACTTTCAGGAAAATATTGAATTTCAATCTACATAACAGCAATGGAAATACAGCTGGAAAAGAGAGATATATTCACAGGCCCGGAGTAACCCAATCATGGTCCTTTATTTACTGGAAGTATAAATTATACTTGCTTTGAACCAGAAAAAATCAAGGCGGGAATAGTTTTTAAAAGATGACAATCATGAAAACAAAATTAAACTGTGCTTGAGGTAGAAAAAAGTGGAAAAGGAGCAAACATTGGGAATTCTTGGCAGCCTGAGCTCCTGGAATAAGAACGGGGTTATGACTTTTATCCCAGGAAAGTATAGATAAGTTTATTTTTATTCATGAAATATAACGAAATCTCTTCTGATTCATCTATTCACTGCTATAGAAATGAGGACAAGCAAGCTTCATTCTCTAAGCATTTCTGGCTCACTATCAGCCAGGCGGTGTACGCTGAGTCTGGAGGAGGGACATGTAAATATAATCACAATCAGTGGACTAAATACTGTGTTGTGGGAGTTCAGAGCAGAAAGAGGACGGAGAGCTGGAGTTGAAAAGATGCTATTGGAACTGGCTCTTGAAAGGTGTCCAGGAAACAAGGGGATGGAGGGAGGAGGAGCGAAGCAGGCCGGGGAGAAGGGATGCACATGCCCAGTTGTGAGAAAATACCACGTTGTCAGAGAAAGGAGTTCAGGGTGGTAAGAACATGTGGAGAGTGGAGATAGAAAATAGCAGGAAAGAGATTTCAAAGGCTGGTTAACCACACTTGGGTGTTTGGGCTGGATTCTATCATCAACGTAACAAGGAGTGCGGAGACGCAGTGTGCTCTGTTTTGTGGAACTCTGAGAACATGGGGTGTTCGGGATTCTTAGGAAGTGTTTGCCTTGGTCCAAGAGAGAGATGGTAAAGCTTTGAATTAAGGTTGTGCTAGTGGAGGCACCGGGAAAGTTCTAGATTCAGGAGACATTTCTCAGGTAAAAGTCAACAAGACTAGTTAACTGATTGGACACGGGGGCCACTAACAGGTGTCAACATGTTTTAACAAGTCCTACTGATTTCAAGGTTCACAATTTAGTGCATTTGCAGACAAACATTGGCCTAAGCTGGTTCAACCCAGATAAACACAGTAGTTCCACAGCTAAGTGAATCATATAGAGCTTAAATCTGGTTTCAGGGTTATATTTCAAATCCACAGTGTTGGCAGCTTCGGCTGGCCTAATTGGAAATAGCTGAGGAGAGAGAAAACATTCTCTATCATCACCATTGAGCAGAAGCAGCACAGAGGTAGTCATAACTGCCTCCCTTCAGAAGCCACCATTCTTCCATGTTAACTTCTGAATACAGGACACCTTTATCACATTTTCTTTCCTCTACTTTTTCAACTGTAAACTGAATATGGAATTACTCTATTTTAAACTCCACAAGTTTCCTAGTCTTTTAAAGATAAAGAAGATAGTCTGCTGTACAAGCTGTTCTCTAGCAGCACAGCACAACCTCAATGGTCACCGCACGCCTGACGTGGGTCTTCTCTCTGATGTGCTCAGGCACAAGCAAACGTTATCAATGTTCACAATCTCCCAGGAAGGAAGGAAGCGGAATATCCAGTTTTTCTCTTGTACAACTAGGATAGAAGCTTCAATTCTACTGTCTACTCCCTAAATTGCATGATGAACTTGGCTCATAGTGCCAATGACACACATATGCAAACCCCACACTTATAAGGAAACTGAATTTGGTACCACAGTTTCTTAGCAGGTATCCAAAACTGCAGAAAATCACATTGCAAATAGTATTAACAATTGAAAATCTAGTGTTTTACTTGAAAAATAGGGATCCTAGGTATTTAGGTGAGGATACATCCACTCTACTTCTGAAAAAAGTGTTTTATGTAGTACAGGTTTACCCCCAACTAGAATGTGAACATGTGTTCTTCCGAGTATTTACTTTCACCTTAAATTCATACATAGTTTTCTGTTTTACTGGCATATATTTTTTAGAGACATTTCTTCTTCACACCACTACATTGTTTTATAGACTTTCAACTTTGCAAATAGCTTCAACTACAAATGTGAAAATTTTAAAGTTAAAAAACCTTTTTCTGAAAAAACTGATGTAAAATCATAGGAGTTCCCCTATAGTAAGTATAGATAAATTGTGTGTGTGGATACTTGTGTTTAATATCTTTTTAAATGCTTCAGTAAAAAGTTTAAAAAAGTGAAAGTATAATTTGAGAGCTACTTTAAAATGCAGTACATGAAATAAAGTATCTTGGTAGTTAAGAGCTTGAGTTTTGGAGTCAAACAGATGCAGATTGAAATCCTGGCTGTAATCACCTGTGTGATCTTTAAATGGTTAATTAATCTCTTTGTTCCTCAATTTCTTAATCTGTAAAATGGGGAAAACAATGCCCACTGTTTGGCTAAAATAAAATATTATACATGAAGCAACTTATAAAATGCCTGTCCTACCCATAGTATAATAGTAATTATCAAGTACAGACTCCATATTTTTAATATTTTAATTATCATAAACATAAAATAAAATTTCTTTTCCAGATACTTGACTTGAGGATAAAGAAATACAATAGATTTCCTGGCTAGGCGTGGTGGCTCACGCAGCACTTTGGGAGGCTGAGGCAGGCGGATCATGAGGTCAGGAGTTCAAGACCAGCTTGACCAACATGGTGAAACCCCATCTCTACTAAAAATACAAAAATTAGCCGGGCGTGGTGGCGGGCGCCTGTAATACCAGCTACTCAGGGGGCTGAGGCAGGAGAATCGCTTGAACCGGAGAGGTGGAGGTTGCAGTGAGCTGAGATCGTGCCACTGCACTTCAGCCTGGGCAACAGAGCGAGACTCTGTCTCAAAACACACACACACACACACACACACACAAAATAAAACAAAACAAAAAAGAAACACAATCGATTTCCTAAACCAAAAGAAAATGCCTTGGGAAATGTCCTGGGGGATGGTTGAAAATATTTTGAGAATATGAAGGTCTAATATAGTCTACCTCTATCATTCAAGAGCTATTACCAAACAAAACAAATAAACTTCATCGTAGTTTTAACCACATTACTTTTATGAATAAAATAGACTAAACATCAGACCCTAAAACCACCTAGTCACCCTTAGCATAGAGTAGGTGCCCAACCAGTTCTTGCTGAATTGAAAGGCCCAGAAAGAAAAGAATGCAATAAAACTCTCAGTGTTCAAAGCAGCAACGTATAAAGAATTATAGAAGAACCAGATTCAATGTTGCTGCAGAAGAACCGTGTTTATTATAGCGTCAAACTCTGCTAAGCCAGGGAAGGGAATTATAGCTATAAACAGATTTATAGCTTCAGACTTTACACCTTTCAATGTGCACTGAAGATTAAAAGAGACCAAGCAGAGGGGGTGGGTATAAACAGAAACTTTTAAAATATCAAAACCAGCCTCACTTACTAGAAAACAAATTTTTATGGCTATTATTTTCTGAGCATTTTCCACAGTAAGATCCTAACTATAAGGTTTTTTGTGATGTCCATCTGAGCCCTGAACAAGGGACTATATGTGCCCATGATCAGTCTTAAATCATAAGCAGCTGCCATAAGGAAGCAATTAGTGGGTCTAGCACGAAAGAAAATTTAGAAAAACCAAACATTAAAAAAGGACTCTCAAAAGTAAGACTGATGTAGCTCAATGGAGTTAAAGGCTTATAAAACAGCAGGAATCAGGGACGCTCTCTCTGGTTTTCTTTTCTAACACAATGCAAATTAAATACAGTCAAATTACCGCTCCTGCCAATCAAAACCAAGGGGGCCCTTCTTCCTAGCATCATTCCTTACCTTAAATGTTTTAAGAAATTGCTAAAACTTCTTTGTTTAACTTTGATTTTTTTTTAAAACTTATTTTTAGAGGTCAAATAAAATGAACTCCATGGTGAAAGACTTGGAATCCTAAACATTCCTTTTGTCGAAAGAAAGTATCAACTTGCTCTTTTAATGCCCTAGTAACCCTGTGATTTTACAGCTAATGGTGCAATCTATCCTACAATGCTCTTACTGTCCTCAAAACGATTCAAATGTATTCAGAGATATGTTCATGTTTATACCTTGGGTTTAATCTACAATCATCAATTTCAGCATGTTTCCTAATATATCGTCCCAACATAATTTTACCCGGGCTACTTAAGAAACATTGTTTGCTGGTCAGTTCGATTCTTTGCTTCATTTGCAGTAGTATATAGAGCAATATAGGTTTTACGAAGGGCCGCTGAGCACAACACAGGATAAGGGTAGGATGTTCTGTGGAGTCTAAAGAGATACTCAGAAGGAATTAAAAAATGACTCTCAGATGAGGCTAGGAGAGTCTGACTCTCAGGGCTTGTCTACCATTCTCATTCTTCCAATGTATATTGGATCTCCCTCCTTTTCAGTCAATGCCTAAGATGATCAAAGGCTTTTAATACAAGCTTCTACTACGACACTCCCCATCTTCAGAGTCTTCTGTACCTTCATCCTTCTGTCTGTGGAGTGAAGGTAAAACTGTACCTACCCACTTCTGTGCCTGCTCCCCAACCTTGCCCTAGTTATTCTTTTTCTCACTTGTCTCTTCAATCATTCCCATTCCCTTGGATTCTTCTCTATGCCCTTCAAACATGTTCTTTCGCCCTCTCCTAAAGACAAGGGGAAACAAAGCTGACTTTGCCCATTACTCCCTCATTTTAGTGTCTTATCTTCTTCCTCACTGTCTCCCTAAACAATAGATAGGTCATAGAAAGGAATTTGAATTAGAGGACAGAGAGGGAGGTAGCAGAATAGACGTCATATTTTTACAGTCTGTTTTGGGAAAAATAAACATGAGTTGAAATACATACTGATCTTGGGGACATTTCTTTCCATTAGGAAGAAGAAAGTTGAACTATGGGAAGGAAAACTGCTGAACCAGTCTTCCAGGCACGAGACAGGAGTTATCTCTGGCTAAACTAAAACCAAATAAACTGGAGTTTTGGGAAGATGGGGTTGACAAAACCTGTAAATATTCAGATTGCCCAAATCTGTGTCTAAACCTTTTTTGTTTTTTACTCTTCCCTCATCAGCTATGAAATATATACCCTTAAGGCTATAACTATTATCTGACTTATGTCCTAAATTCTTTTCCAGGCTGTAATCCTGTATTCTCAACTGATCACCAGATGTATTAGCCAACATATACCATCATCAGCTCAAATTCAACATTCTCAAACCAAATTTCTCAAATTTTGTTGCAAGCCACTCATGATTCTTGACTTTCCTATTTTTGTTAAACACAGTACTGCTCCTCCAAGTCTAAAAGCTTAGTATTATATTTGATTCACTTAACTTAATCTATTGCCAAGTCCTATAGATTTCATTTTCCACAAAATCCCTTGAATCTATGGCCATCTTTTCATGTTTCTTGCACCCTTGTTCCTGGATAACTGGAATAATCTACAAGCCTCTGTTTGCCTTACCTCTTCTACTCCATCCTACATACTTTTGTCAGGTTAATTTTTCTAAAGCACATTGCTGGGCATATCATTCCTCAACTGAAAGAATTTCAGGGGCCCATTTTGTAATCTACAATGAAAAAGTTGCCATAGACAACAATCTTCAATAGATGTATTTGGTGAAAGGTTGCTGGGTATCAGGTCAACATACCTTTACCTCCTGATCAACCATGTACTTCTTGATATAATGAACTAAGAATCATACTATACATTTATTACAGATTTTCCTAAAAATTCAGCCAAACCTACTCAATCTTCTGAATGTAACCCGTAGTTTAAATAAAATAGAGAACATAGGGGAACAAGTTAAATAATACCAAAAGAAATAATTAGACAAATCCAGAATGTGGGACACTCTAAATATACAGTAAATGTCCTAGAAAAACTGACTTCATGGAACAATAAGGGGAAGGAAGACCACTATAGAATAAGAAAGACTGAAGAGTTTTAATAATTAAATGCCAAGTGCAGGCTTTGGGTCTTGGTTCTAGCAAAACATCTGTAAAAAGACATTTTTTAGACTATTGGTGAAATGTAAATACGGACTGGGTATTGATATGAAGAAATCATTGTTAATTTTATTAGGGTTGATGATAAAATGGTGGTTATGTTTTCCAAAGCCTTTGTCAGTTAGAGATTCATATTTCAGTATTTGTAAACATAACAACATAATATCTAAGCTTCGCTTCCAGCAAAAACTAAACAAAACAAAACAAATGAGAGGAAAGGGATTCATAAAAGTAAGATTAGCAACTGATGTTTCTTGAAGCTGGGTGATAGGTCTAGGTCAATTTATGATACTATTTTCTCCTCCTTTTGAGAATCTTTGAACAATCCCATAGTAGTTAAATAATTTAAAAATTTATTTTAAAATGCTCTTCCAATTCATACCAAATAAAGCATTAACTTCTACCTGTGACCAAAGCCTTCTATAACCTGCTCCTAATTTTCCTTTTCTGCCTTATCTTCCCCAGTTCTCTACAAGGAGCCTCTTCTCCAGCCTGTCTTCAATATCATCTATTCTCAGAATGACCTTCTCTCTATCTTTACTTATGTCCTTCTTCCTTCTCCTGAATAAACATTATCAATTGTCATTTTGCTTGGAATAGTTAAAGCATACCTTTCTTTTCTTTTCTTTTCTTTTTCTTTTTTTTTTTTTTTGAGATGGAGTCTCGCTCTATCGCCTAGGCTAGAGTGCAGTGGCGTGATCTTGGCTCACTGCAACATCTGCCTCCTGGGTTCAGACAATTCTCTGCCTCAACCTCCCGAGTAGCTGGGATTACAGATGCCCACCACCACACCTGGATAATTTTTTGTATTTTCAGTAGAGATGGGATTTCACTATCTTGGCCAGGCTGATCTTCAATTCCTGACCTTGTGATCCACCCACTTCCACGTCCCAAAGTGCTGGGATTATAGGCATGAGCCACTGCACCAGGCCGTGGATACCTTTCTTAAACCTCTTACCAGGAAGCCTGAGCTATGAAGCTACTTGGAAAAAAAAATAGAATTTTGAATTTCTGGAAGAAAATTTTGTTCTTGCAGTACAGTCCCATCTCCACCTCTCCCAGAAGCTCACAATCTCTATAGCCATCATTGATGACTTATATCCATGACCTCGCTTCCCAAAGCATTACCTGACTACCCTTTGAATATGTCCTTTCCCTATTTCTGAACTCCTAAAATACTTGTGTCACTCTTATGAAACTTAACTCACCCTGCTGGGAATAAGATTTGTTTCTTAATAAAATACTAGGGCCCTTGAGGGTAGGAAAAGAGGTACATGGGGAAACATAACAAACACTGACTTTGGAAGCTTTAATATATACTACCACATGACCTATGGCAGATGACTTAACCTCTCTGAACCTCAGTTTCCACATCTGTAACCTACAGCAAAGAATAATTACCTCATATGCAAGTTGTAGAAAGTAATTAAAAGAATGTAGGGTTTTCTGTAAATATTACTTTCACTCCCTTCCTCTCAAATGTGTAGCTTTGTGCCTTATACATGGTAAATATCCAATAAATACATTAGCATATTTTCTGCAACAAAGGCCTTTAACAAGACATCAGGACCAAAATTAGTATTTTCTAAATAGCCTGATAGCAATAAAAAAGACACAGATATCTGTGTACTCAACATGCTTCCAATGAGTGCTTATGAGGGTAGAGTTCAACTAGAAATTGTGCCTTTTGGGGTGACTACAATTTCTCATGTGTTGACTCATGACACTAAGTAAGAAGAGTTAATAGAAGAATAAAAACTTTGCACAGTCTCCTGGAGAGGAAATGAACAGTATTCAATAAAATGTTTTTCTCACATTTCAAACACAGGCAGACATCTTTGGCTCCTGTTTCCCTCCTCCCTGTGACTTCAAAGTTTCAGAAAGAGTATTCTGTTTTCACTCTCCCCACATTTTCAATACCGAGTCACTCCTTAAACAATGGCAAATGCTGCACTGAAAACCATCAGGCTACCGAAGTTACTGAATAACTTTCTGCTTGCAAACCCAGTAACAACATTTCACATTCCCCATTCCTCCCTTAGCTTCATCGGCAACACTCTTCTCCGGGTCTTGGACTAATGGGGCTTTCTCAGTTTCCTTCCCTGGACCTTTCCCTCTTCTGCAATTCATAATTAACCCTATCCTCATTTCTGTCTTTTCTTCCCCTCTATACACTCTCTGGGGATCCCCTTTATTTCCACAGTGTCAGCTACTACTTGTCCACTCTATCCCACTGTGGTCTCTCTCCAGGACTCTGCCTACTGACCACTCTACTTCTGCTCCTGGATGTGCTATTCTCATCTCAGATCATTATGTTCACCACAAAGACTTGGTAGTTTTCTTCTGAGTAAACCGCATGCACTTTATTCAGGGTCCTGCTGGCCCAAATTGGGACTGGATCAGTTAGAGGAGGCTTCAATCCAGATGAAGCTCCCTGCCAGACTCCTAGTTAGGCAAGTGGAGCAGAAGCTGGATTTCAAACTGTGCCTGCCCCTTGGCTCAGCTGCTTTGTGCAGTGCACAGTGTGCACAAATGTCAATGGTGATGCTGAGCTTATTGCAAGGAGTAATGTTTCCTTCACAAATGAAAAATTCTACTATGTTTATTTTTTTTCAAATAGCTCCATAGCTTAGGTTGCCAGGTAAGAGGTTTCAAGGAAGGCATGCTGTAACTCTTCTAAGCAAAATGATAATTGATATTGACTTGACTATATCAATTATGGATACATCAGCTTTGACTTGTCTTCAATTCTGCGTATTTTTATTAAAATAAAATTTACTAATTTTGAATTACTATGATCAATTCTGCCTGATTTAAGAGTTCCAATAATTAGCACTGGATATACTGATCATTTGGAGAGACAAAAAACAAACCTTAAAGTGTACAGGCTAACATTAACTTGGTGAAAGATTAGACTCTTCTACACTCACTGTGCTAACAAGATTTAAGCATGCCCTACCCAAAAGAAAGAAAACAGAACACAATGTTTCTGGAACTCTTTTTCTAACTACTATCATATAGCATTCCTCATTTTAATCTCTTACTATCCAAAAAATAAGTATATATTTAAAATGTGGTGTCAGTTGAAATGTCTGAAGATGTTCAGAGAGAAAATAAAATTAGCCTATCAAGAATTTTGGTTAGGATACAAAAATTGCCAAATAGGCCGGGTGCAGTGGCTTATGCCTATAATCCCAGCACTCTGGGAGGCCAAGGCGGATGGATCACTTGGGGTCAGGAGTTTGAGACCAGCCTGGACAACATGGTGAAACCCGTGTCTACTAAAAATACCAAAAACTAGCCAGGTGTAGTGGTGGGGCTGTAATCCCAGCTACTCAGAAGGCTGAGACAGGAGAATCGCTTGAACCCGGGAGGCGGAGGTTGCAGTGAGCTGAGATCACGCCATTGCACTCCAGCCTGAGCAACAAAAGCAAAACTCCATCTCAAAAAAAAAAAAAAAAAAAAAAAAGATTTCAAACAAAAGAATCCATAAAAATATATATGTGAAGTTATATCTACAGAAATAATATACATCACAAAATTTATAAATAAAATTTTTAAAGTTTGAAATATTTCAAAGTGAATTAATCTTATTTCACTGAAGAACATTTTGAACTAAAACTCTTTGCTCTCTTTAAAGAAAATTATACACACCATGTGCACATAAATGCTTATTTTACATAGAGGGTCCTATGCTATAACCATATCTAACAGTGATCATTGCTCCATATATTTCTTAACTTTAATATTGAATTATTTATCCCAAAAATCTATACATTTTGAGGTTATTATTATATTAAGTGCTTATCCAGCAAGTAAAGTACCACCTCTAAGGGCAATATCAAGTCATTATGGCTCTATCTCAGTATGAGTGCTTATGTGAGAAGGTATATATGTGGGTGCTTACATGTGCATAAATATGCCTTTACTAATAACAGTTATATATGTGTGCCAATACACTGTTTTAAGTGCTTCATTAGGTCATGTATTAAGTTAAACGAACTATTTTCATTTTGCATTGAAAAACTGGAGGAAAAAAGTTAACTTGTCCAAAGTCATGCAGCTCATAAGTGGTAGACCACAACTTAAACCCAGGTACCTACCCCTGGAGCCCATACCCTTCACCCTGTATGTGTTTCATATGCTATTGTACAAATAGACTGCTAAAAGCTGATATTTTCAGTAGGCTCAGAATTTCATCATCAAATGCATATAAAATTATCATTAAATCTGAATGATTAAATATATACATTTATTTAACAGAAATTTATTTTGCATTTTCAATAGATCAGTATTGTATAAAGATGCAATAATGAGTAAATTCAGGGAGCGATAACAGCTTCCACAGATGCAAAACATTGTTGGACTAAGTTAATTGTTCATGAAATGCTACGTGTTATTCACCTTTATTCAGGCAGAATTGAGAGGAATATATTTGATAGAAAACATAGCATAAAGTAGGCAATAGAAATTCTTCAGCTAATTTCAGTGAGAAAAATTCTAAGATAAAAGTAAACTCTGAGATGATACTATACCATTTAAATACACAAATGATCATGTAAAAATAATGAAATATGGATTATAGTAAAATAAGTAAGCCATTATACCATATGTACTCTTAAAGACATAAACTATCTAGAGTACAATGGAGTTTTTCATATCATATTAACCATCTACTTCATAAAATTTCAAAAACTCTAATATAGTAAGTCTTTTATTATCATTCTCTTTATAATGTAACCACCACATAAAATATAGATAACAGAGAATGATAATACTTTGCAAGTCTAGCATGATTTCTTTGGGATAGACTACATTCTTAGCTTAATATGACAGTTCTATTGTGTAGGGAGCAAAATATTTTCTGCACACACATGCACACATATGCATGCAAAGGCACATGCTTTTTGAATTTCTTGGAGAATGTATATTTACTCCCACCCTCTGCCCCCAAGTCAGGCTATATGATCTGAAAAGGGCTGGATTGGAACACAAACATGAAATATGGGAATTTCTAAAGTGTTAGGTTAGAAGGAGCTTAGTATATAATTTAAAACATATGAATAGAAAGTTAAATGCTGCCCCAAATATAATATTTTATTCAGGAATAATTTCTTTATAAGGCACACACAGCTTGAGTTTTGTAAATTTTAGTACAATACTGTGAAATGAAATGAATGATTAGAATACACACACAGAAGGAAGCAAAGAAACATTTGGGGGAAAAGGCAAAGTGACATCCTCCACTTCTTTTCAAGAGCATCTGAAAAAGTACAAATGGCAGCCTCAAGTCTCTGTGTGCAGTTGTCTGATGGTATTTCCTTGTGGTTTCTCTTACATTTTTTTCTCACTGAGTAATACAGAATTACAACATGCGTAACACTTTAGTCCTCCAAATTCCTAAGGGAATTATATCTCCTTTATGTTCATGCAACTCCGAAAGAGCGTTATGAGGCTTTGAAACTAACAATTTTATGCAAAAGAAATGGCCTTAGAATCGAAGGCCATTAATACAATGTCCCACTATTTCACTATCCTCTGTTGAAGATACTGATGGGGTTATTTGTGCCAAAGTCATGGTCAATATATCTTTGTAAAGAATACAGGATAGAATCCTGAGAAACTTTTAAAATATGACTAGTTTCTACAATTTTTATCAAAGTCTTTATTAGTGGAAGAATATTGATATCTAAGCAATATGGGGTTGTACACAACCACCGTGAACTACTTTCTATGACAGTCCCAAGAAAGCCAAGCCTCGGACCCCACAAATAGTTACAAAATGAAATAGCATATCATAAGTATGGCCCTGGGTTAGTACTGTTTATTTTCACCACAGATTAAGTATCGATATAAATAAACTACTATAATGAAGGAAACAAAAGTATCCATACTCCAAACCATGTGGAAGCAACTTAATTGAAACTGTTAAATGTTCAGTAAAGTCTCAGGCCTTAAGAACCTCAGAGATGTTCCGGGAGGGGGGCGCCCAAGATGGCTGAATAGGAACAGCTCCAGCCTCCAGCTCCCAGCATGAGTGACAAAAAAGACAGGTGATTTCTGCATTTTCAACTGAGGTACTGGATTCATCTCACTGGGGCGTGTCAGACAGTCAGTGCTGGTCCGCAAGTGCAGCCCAACCAGTGAGAACTGAAGCAGGGCGAGGCATTGCCTCACCTGGGAAGCACAAGGGGGAAGGGAATTCCTTTTCCTAGCCAAGAGAAACTGAGACACACAACACCTGGAAAATCAGGTAACTCCCACCCTAATACTGCGCTTTACCAAGGGTCTTAGCAAACGGCACACCAGGAGATTATATCCCACACCTGGCCCGGAGGGTCCCACACCCACGAAGCCTCCCTCATTGCTAGCACAGAAGTCTGAGATCTAACTGCAAGGCGGCAGCAAGGCTGGGGGAGGGGCGCCCGCCATTGCTGAGGCTTAAGTAGGTAAACAAGGCCTCCAGGAAGCTCTAATTGGGTGGAGGCCACTGCAGCTCAAGGAGGTCTGCCTGCCTCTGTAGATTCCACATCTGCGGACAGGGCATAGCTAAACAAAAAGCAGCAGAAATCTCTGCAAATGTAAATGTCCTTGTCTGACAGCTTTGAAGACAGCAGTGGTTCTCCCAGCATGGAGGTTGAGATCTGAGAACAGACAGACTGCCTGCTCAAGTGGGTCCCTGACCCCTGAGTAGCCTAACTGGGAGACATCCCCCACTAGGTGCAGACTGACACCCCACACCTCACACGGCTGGGTACACCTCTGAGACTAAGCTTCCAGAGCGAGAATCAGACAGCAACACTCGCTGTTCAGCAATATTCTATCTTCTGCAGCCTCCATTGCTGATACCCAGGCAAACAGGGTCTGAAGTGGACCTCAAGCAAACTTCAACAGACCTACAGCTGAGGGTCCTGACTGTTAGAAGGAAAACTAATAAATAGAAAGGACACCCACACCAAAACCCCATCAGTTTGTCACCATCATCAAAGACCAAAGGCAGATAAAACCACAAAGATGGGGAAAAAGCAGTGCAGAAAAGCTGGAAATTCAAAAAAATCAGAG
>NW_012103854.1:2658065-2659542 GCF_000951045.1 Mandrillus leucophaeus
TTAAAGAAAAGAATTTTCAACCCAGAATTTCATATCCAGCCAAACTAAGTTTCATAAGTGAAGGAGAAATAAAATCCTTTACAGACAAGCAAATGCTTAGAGATTTTGTCACCACCAGGCCTGCCCAACAAGAGATCCTGAAGGAAGCACTAAACATGGAAAGGAACAACTGGTACCAGCCATTGGAAACATACCAAAATGTAAAGACCATCGATGCTAGGAAGAAACTGCATCAACTAACGAGCAAAATTACCAGCTAATATCATAATGGCAGGATCAAGTTCACACATAACAATATTAACCTTAAATGTAAATGGAATAAATGGCCCAATTAAAAGACACAGACTGGCAAATTGGATAAAGAGTCAAGACCCATCAGTTTGCTGTATTCAGGAGACCCATCTCACACGCAGACACACATATAGGCTCAAAATAAAGGGATGGAGGAAGATCTACCAAGCAAATGGAAAACAAAAAAAAAGCAGGAGTTGCAATCCTAGTCTCTGATAAAACAGACTTTAAACCATCAAAGATCAAAAGAGACAAAGAAGGCCATTACATAATAGTAAAGGGATTAATGCAACAAGAAGAGCTAACTTCCTAAACATATATGCACCGAATACAAGAGAACCCAGATTCATAAAGCATGTCCTTATAGACCTACAAAGAGACCTAGACTCCCACACAATAGTAATGGGAGACTTTAACACCGCACTGTCAACATTAGACAGATCAATGAGACAGAAGGTTAACAAGGATATCCAGGATCTGATCTCAGCTCCAGTTCAAGCAGCCCTAATAGACATCTACAGAACTCTCCACCCCAAATCAACAGAATATACATTCTTCTCAGTACCACACTGCACTTATTCTAAAATTAACCACATAATTGGTATTAAAACACTACTTAGCAAATGTAAAACAACAGAAATCACAACAAACTGTCTCTCAGACCACAGTGCAATCAAATTAAAACTCAGGACTAAGAAACTCACTCAAAACCGCAGAACTACACGGAAACTGAACAACCTGCTCCTGAATGACTACTGGGTAAACAATGAAATGAAGGCAGAAATAAAGATGTTCCTTGAAACCAATGAGAACAAAGACACAATGTATCAGAATCTCTGCTACACATTTAAAGCAGTGTGTAGAGGGAAATTTACAGCATTAAATGTCCACAAGAGAAAGCAGGAAAGATCTAAAACCGACACCCTAACATCACAATTAAAAGAACTAGAGAAGCAAGAGCAAACAAATTCAAAAGCTACCAGAAGGCAAGAAATAACTAAGATCAGAGCAGAACTGAAGGAGATAGAGACGCAAAAAACCCTTCAAAAAAAAAATCAATGAATCCAGGAGCTGTTTTTTTGAAAAGACCAACAAAATAGATAGACCACTAGCAAGAAAAATAAAGAAGAAAAGAGAGAAGAATCAAATAGATGCAATAAAAAATGATAAAGGGGATATCACCACC
>NW_012103854.1:2659592-2689115 GCF_000951045.1 Mandrillus leucophaeus
CACCACCAATCCCACAGAAATACAAACTACCATCAGAGAATACTGTAAACATCTCTATGCAAATAAACTAGAAAATCTAGTAGACATGGATAAATTCCTGGACAAACACACCCTCCCAAGACTAAAACAGGAAGATGTTGAATCTCTGAATAGACCAATAACAGGTTCTGAAATTGAGGCAATAATTAATAGCCTACCAACCAAAAAAAGGCCAGGACCAGACGGATTCACAGCCGAATTCTACCAGAGGTACAAAGAGGAGCTGGTGCCATTCCATCTGAAACTATTTCAGTCAATAGAAAAAGAGGGAATCCTAACTCATTTTATGAGGCTAACATCATCCTGATACCAAAACGTGGTAGATATACAACAAAAAAAGAGAATTTTAGGCCAATATACCTGATGAACATTGATGCAAAGGTCTTCAATAAAATACTGGCAAACCAAATTTACCAGCATATCAAAAAGCTTATCCACCATCAGGGATGATCAAGTCAGCTTCATCCCTGGGATGCAAGGCTTGTTCAACACACACAAATCAATAAACATAATCCACCAAGTACTCAGAATCAATGACAAAAACTACATGATTATCTCAATAGATGCAGAAAAGCCCTTCATGCGAAAACTCTCAATAAACTAGGTATTGATGGAATGTATCTCAAAATAATAAGATATTTATGACAAACCCACAGGCAATATCATACTGAATTGGCAAAAACTGGAAGCATTCCCTCTGAAAACTGGCACAAGACAGGAATGCCCTCTCTCACCACTCCTATTCAACATAGTATTGGAAGTACTGGCCAGGGCAATCAGGCAAGAGAAAGAAATAAAGGGTACTGAATTAGGAAAAGAGGAAGTCAAATTGTTTCTGTTTGCAGATGACCTGATTGCATGTTTAGAAAACCCCATCGTCTCAGCCCTAAATCTCCTTAAGCTGATAAGCAACATCAGCAAAGTCTCAGGATACAAAATCAATGTGCAGAAATCACAATTGGTGTATTCCTATACACCAATAATAGACAAACAGAGAGCCAAATAATGAGTGAACTCCCATTCACAATTGCTACAAAGAGGATAAAATACCTAGGAATCCAACTTACAAGGGATGTGAAGGACTTCTTCAAGGAGAACTACAAACCACTGTTCAATGAAATAAAAGATAACACAAACAAATGGAAAAACATTCCATGCTCATGGATAGGAAGAATCAATATCGTGAAAATGGCCATCCTGCCCAAGGTAATTTATAGATTCAATGCTATCTCCATCAGGCTACCAATAACTTTCTTCACAGAATTGGAAAAAACTACTTTAAAGTTCATATGGAACCAAAAAAGAGCCTGCATTGCCAAGACAATCCTAAGTCAAAAGAACAAAGCTGGGGGCATCATGCTACCTGACTTCAAACTATACTACAAGGCTACAGTAACCAAAACAGCATGGTAGTGGTACCAAAACAGAGATATAGACCAATAGAACAGAATAGAGCCCTCGGAAATATTACCACACATCTACAACCATCTGATCTTTGACAAACCTGACACACACAAGCAATGGGGAAAGGATTCCCTATTTAATAAATGGTGCTGGAAAAACTGGCTACCCATATGGAGAAAGCTGAAACTGGATCCCTTCTTTAACCATATACAAAAATTAACTCGAGATGGATTAAAGACTTAAATGTAAGACCTAACACCATAAAAACGCTAGAAGAAAACCTAGGCAATACCATTCAGGACATAGTTACGGGCAAAAACTTCATGACTAAAACACCCAAAGCATTGGCAACAAAAGCCAAAATTCACAAATGGGATCTAATTCAACTAAAGAGCTTCTGCACAGGAAAAGAAACTATCATCTGAGTGAACAGGTAACCTAAAGAATGGGAGAAAATCTTTGCAATCTATCCATCTAACAAAGGGCTAATATCCAGAATCTACAAAAAACTTAAAAAAATTTACAAGAAAGAAACAACTCCATCAAAAAGTGGGCAAGGATATGAACAGACACTTCTCAAAAGAAGACATTTATGCAGCCAACAGACATATGAAAAAATGCTCATCATCACTGGTCATCAGAGAAATGCAAATCAAAACCACAATGAGATACCATCTCACACCAGTTAGAATGGCAATCATTAAAAAGTCAGGAAACAACAGATTCTGGAGAGGATGTGGAGAAATAGGAACACTTTTACACTGTTGGTGGGAGTGTAAATTAGTTCAACCACTGTGGAAGACAGTGTGGCGATTCCTCAAGGATCTAGAACTAGAAATACCATTTGACCCAGCCATCCCATTACTGGGTATACACCCAAAGGATTATAAGTCATGTTACTATAAAGACACATGCACACATATGTTTATTGCGGCACTATTCACAACACCAAAGACTTGGACCCAACCCAAATGTCCATCAATGATAGACTGGATAAAGAAAATGTGGCACATATACACCATGGAATACTATGCCGCCATAAAAAAGGATGAGTTCATGTTCTTTGCAGGCACATGGATGCAGCTGGAAACCATCATTCTTAGCAAACTATCACAAGGACAGAAAACCAAACACTGCATGTTCTCACTCATAGGTGGGAGTTGAACAACAAGAACACATGGACACAGGGCAGGGGACATCATACACCAGGGCCTGTTGAGGGGTGGGGGTCTGAGGGACGGATAGCATTAGGAGAAATACCTAACATAAATAACAAGTTGATGGGTATATCAAACCAACACGGCACATGTATACGTATGTAACAAACCTGAACATTGTGCACATGTACCCTAGAACTTAAAGTAGAATAATAAAAAAAAAAAAAAGCTCTGCAAAAAAAAGAGATAAAAGAAAAAAATATTCATGAATAATTATAATACAATTTAAAGAGGAAACCAGAGGAAGGAAATTAATATTCACTGAGTGATTGCTATGAACTAGGCACCACATTAGACATCTTACATATATTATCTTATTTTAATCCTCACACTGTTGAGATAAGACATAATTATCTCTGCTGCACAGATGAGGAAAATGAGACTAGCCTGATTGAGTAACTTGCCAAAGATAGATAGCTTGCAAGTGTTGGGATTTGAATTATGTAACCTGTCTGATCAAGGTCCATGCCCCTCTATTTTAATTGTAAAGTGTTATATAAAAAGTTACACAGTGCCAGCCTTGGTGGCTCATGCCTGTAATCCCAGCACTTTGGGAGGCTGAGGCAGGAGGATCACTTGAGGTCAGGAGGTTGAGACCAGCCTGGCCAACATGGTGAAACCCCTTCTCTACTAAAAATACAAAAATTAGCTGGGCGTGATGGCACAAGCCTGTAATCCCAGCTACTTGGGAGGCTGAGGCAGGAGAATCATTTCAACCCAGGAGGCAAAGTTTGCAGTGAGCCGATATTGTGCCACTGCACTCCAGCCTGGGCAACAGAGTGAGACTCTGTCTAAAAAAAGAAAAAATATATATATATATAAAGAGAGAGAGAGAGAATGTTGTCAGGATTCAGAAAAAGGGAGAAATTACATTTAGTTAAGGGAGAGTAAAGACTTGTTAATAGAAGAAGCAGCATTCAGATATGAAGGGGTATCCTATTTGGATGTGTGGAAACTGAGTGTGTCCAGGGGTTAGGAGGAAAGGCAAAAGAAAAGGCAAAAAGAAAGATTTGAAGAGAAAAGAAGTAAATGGTTTGATTTGTTTTGGGGGAAGCATAGTCTAGAAAGGGCATTAATGAAAAATTAATGGGAGATTAGGCTAGAAAACAGGCCAGGTAAGAGGATTTGAATGTCAAGCAAGAATCTAGATTCTATTGTATTCTAAATGAAAAACATAGTAAGACTCAAGGTTTTGAGGTCAGAAGAGTGACATAATCAGAACTATGATATATAATTGTATTAGGATACTGCTGGTTGATAGTACACTCAATCCTAAATGTCTGCACTACAGATACAGATAAAAAGCTAACTACTTACTCACTTTCCTGACTTGCCTCCCTGCAGCAATGAGTGGCCAGACAACAGGCATATCTTCACAGTGGGCAGAATGGCAATGGGGAAACCAGGGTTAAAAGAAACAGGCATGTGAGATCCTGTCAGGTAGGCAGTGAGCTAGAGAGTTTAAACTGTTCAGTCTGCCACTGGCAAAGCTGCACAAAGTATTAGTAATGTGACTTGAATACCCGGCAGTAGTGAGGAAGGGGAAAGGAGAACTGGGATGAAGAGTACAAGGTAGAAAGGGAATGCAGAGCTGGGGATCCAGGAAATAACTTAGTTCCAGAGCAAGGGTTTTTGAATCTGGGCAGAAACTTAATTGTCTGAGAACTAAGGCATGACTCTAGGACCATTCTTAGAAGAACAGTATTGACCCTGAGTTACCCGCATATTGGAAAAGGGCCTATTTAAATGCTTCATGTTTAAGGTCTCCATTGAACCTGGAGATTACCCAGATGTGCAGATGCAGAGCAGGACTTGCAGGTGGAGTTAAAGTCATCCTTGGAAGGGATGGGTCTGCAACATTTGAGAATTTTGACACTTTATAGACTATTATTGATAATATTAAAAGTATTATCACAAGAGATGTGACATTTTTCCAAAGAAGATATACCTAGGGCCAACAGGGATATGAAAAGGTGTTCAGCATCACTATTCACCAAGGAAATGAAAATCAAACCATAGTGAGATATCACCTCACACCTGTCAGAATGGCTATTGTAAAAAAAGACAAAAGATAACAAGTGCTGGTACGGATGTGGAGAAAAGGGAATCCTCGTACACTGTTGGTGGGATTATCAATTAGTACAACCATCATGGAGAATTGTATAGAAGTTTCTCAAAAAATTAAAATAGAACTACCATAGGATGTAGCAATCCCACAGCTGGGTATATATCTGAAGGAAGTGAAATCAGTATGTTGAAGAGAAATCTGCATGCACGTGTTCACTGCAGCATTTCTCACAATAGTCAAGATATGGAATCAACCTAAATGTCTATTAGCTGATGAACAGGTAAAGAAACTGTGGTATACATACACAATGGAATATTATTTAGCCACAAAAAAAGACTATCTGCCATTTGCAATAACATGGATAAACCTGGATGACATTGTGCTAAGGGAAATAAACCAGACACAGAAATATAAATATTTTATAATTTCATAATTTCATTCAAATGTGAAATCTAAGGAGGTCAAACTCACAGAAGCATAGAACAAAGGCTGGAGGGTGGCAGAAATGGGGAAATGTTGGTAAAAGGGCACAAATTTTCAATTACAAGATGAACAAGTTCTGAAGATTGAATGTACAACATGGGTGGTGAAGAATTATAATATTGCACAATATATATGTATGTGAAATCAACACATTGTACATCTTGAGTATATTCAGTCTTTGTCTACTAAGTAGTTTTAAATAAAAATATAGATACAATTTTTTTTTGTTTTACTTTAAGTTCTGGGATACATGTGCAGAATGGGCAGGTTTGTTACATAGGTATCCATCTGCCATAGTGGTTTGCTGCACCTATCAACCCATCATCTAGGTTTTAAGTCCCGTGTGCATTAGGTATTCATCCTAATGCTCTCCCTCTCCTTGTCCCCCACCCCTGACAGGTTGTGGTGTGTGATGTTCCACTCCCTGTGTCCATGTGTTCTCATTGCTCAACTCCCACTTATGAGTGAGAACATGTGGTGTTTGCTTTTCTGTTCCTGTGTTAGTTTGCTGAGAATGATGGCTCCAAAAGCAATTGCAACAAAATCCAAAATTGACAAATGGGACCTAATTAAACTAAAGAGCTTTTGCACAGCAAAAGAAACTATCATCAGAGTAAACAGGCAACCTACAGAATGGGAGAAAATTTTTGCAATTTATCCATCTGACAAAGGTTTAATATCCAGAATTTACAAAGAACTTAAACTAATATATACAATTTTTAAAATTAAAAAAACCAGAACTATCACAAGAACACAGACTGGGTCTGTTTATCTACCACAATTACACTGCCTTATTGTGCCTTGCACATTGTGCTTTGAATATAGGGGCTAGTACGTGTTGAGTAGTTAATTGAATTATGTTAATATGAATTAATGAACTAACATCAGGGTAAATTTCATTTTAATAAATTTAGCCTTACTCTCAAAAACTCTCATTACTTCTAGTTTGAAATATAAAAGGCCAGGCGTGGTAGCTCATGCCTGTAATCCCAGCACTTTGGGAGGCTGAGGTGGGTGGATCACCTGAGGTCAGGAGTTCGAGACCAATCTGACTAACACGGTGAAACCCCGTCTCTACCAAAAATTCAAAAATTAGCCGGGCGTGGTGGCAGGCGCCTGTGGTCCCAGCTACTCGGGAGGCTGACACATGAGAATAGCTTGAACCCGGGAGGCGGAGCTTGCAGTGAGCCGAGATCGGGCCATTGTACTCCAGCCTGGGAGGCAGAGCGAGGCTCCATCTCATAAAAACAAAAACAAAATGAAATACAAATTCTCATCTGCCTTTTCTTTCATTTCTCTGTCTTCTTTCTGCCTTTACCCTCTGTTGTTGCTTGTTATTTTTCCAGGTTGCTGTGATATTATTCACTTTCTTCCCCACCCTTTTCCTCTCCAAGAGTTTTATTTCCCTTGATTCAGGAGATTCACAGCAACATCCTCTCTCTTCATTTCCCTGGCCCTTTTTCCATCTTAACCACAGCTGTGAGGATTGCTTTTTTAATTCTAACACCCTTTCACCATCTCATTTCCCTTGTCAAGAACCATTTTCTCACTCATTTAGGTAAATGCAGACTCACCTCTCTTCCCTGAGGTCTCCTTTCTTATTTAATTTCATACTATGACTGTAAAAGAATTTGCTGCCATTTAGCTTTCTAGTCCCGGCAATTCTCAACAATCTATGCTGTCTTCAGCTTTAGGAAGATGATCAGAACCACTCACTGAATAAAAGACACTTTCCCTTTTTACCATCAGTCAGCAAAATAAAACCTTATTAATCTGGAAGGCTTTACAAAATAACGTGTGATATACAAGTAGATTTGAATGTTTTTTTTTTTACTCTCTAAGGAGGAGTTTGCACTGTATAATATAAATACTATGAATACGATGAGTGGGAACGATAGAGTTTGGATATTTGCCCCCACCCAAATCTCTTGTTGAAATGTAATCCCCAGAGTTGGAGGTAGAGCCTAGTGGGAGGTGACTGGATCATGGGGGTGGATTTATCATTGATTTAGCATCCACTTGGTGCTGTCCTCGAGACAGCAAATTCTCACAAGATCTGGGTGTTGAAGTGTGTGGCACCTTCTCTCTCTCTCTCTCCTGTTTTTGCCACGTGATGTGCCTGCTCCGCCTTTGCCTTCCACTATGATTGCAAGCTTCCTAAGACTTCCCTAGAAGCTGAGCAGATGCCAGCACCACGCTTCCTGTAAAGCCTGCACTACCATGAGTCAGTTAAATCTCTTTTGTTTATAAATTACCAGTTTCATGTATTTCTTTATAGCAATGCAAGAACAGCTTAACAAAGAGAATGTTGAACCTATGCAAGACAATTCACCCTGACATAAACACTTGCACGTGAATAACAAGTTGTTAATTACAATTCTGTTCAAATCTTTTAATAAACTGTAAAGGATGCACAATCTCTATATTAGTCCATTCTTGCATTGCTGTAAAGAAATACCTGAGACTAAGTAATTTACAAAGAAAAGAGGCTCAATTGGCTCACGATTCTGCAGGCTGCACAGGAAGCATAGCAACTTCTGCTTCTGGGGGAGGCTTCAGGAAGCTTCCTTGCCAATCACGGCATAAGGCAAAGGGGGAGCCAGCACTTCACAAAGTCAAAGCAGCAGCAAGAAAGAGAGGGAAGGGAGGTATTACGTATATTTTTAAACAACTAGATCTTATGAGAACTCTATCAGAAGGACAGCACCAAGGATGTGGTGCTAAACCATTCATGAAAGATTCATCCCTATTGTGTCTGGAATTGGTGGG
This sequence comes from Mandrillus leucophaeus, assembly GCF_000951045.1. Lineage (NCBI taxonomy): Eukaryota > Metazoa > Chordata > Mammalia > Primates > Cercopithecidae > Mandrillus > Mandrillus leucophaeus. The sequence continues at coordinate 2,667,573 of NW_012103854.1, forward strand.
TTCTCGGTCTCACTGACTTCAAGAATGAAGCCACGGACCCTCGCAGTGAGTGTTACAGTTCTTAAAGATGGTATGTCCGGAGTTTGTTCCTTCTGACGTTCAGATGTGTCTGTAGTTTCTTCCTTCTGGTGGGTTTGTGGTCTCGCTGGCTTCAGGAGTGAAGCTGCAGACCTTCACCGTGAGTGTTACAGCTCATAAAGGCAGTGCAGACCCAAAGAGCAAGCAGCAGCATTTATTGCAAAGAGCAAAAGAACAAAGCTTCCACAGTGTCAAGAGGACCCCAGTGGGATGCCACTACTGGCTCAGGCAGCCTGCTTTTATTCCCTTATCTGGCCCCACCCACATCCTCCTGATTGGTCCATTTTACAGAGAGCTGATTAGTCCGTTTTGACAGGGTGATGATTGGCACATTTACAATCCCTGAGCTAGATACAGAGTGCTGATTGGTGCATTTACAATCCTCTACCTAGACATAAAAGTTCTCCAAGTCTCCACTAGATGAGCTAGACACAGAGCACTGATAGGTGCATTTACAAACCTTGAGCTAGACACAGAGTGCTGATTGGTGCATTTACAAACCTTGAGCTAGACAGAGTGCTGATTGGTGCATTTACAATCCTCTACCTAGACATAAAAGTTCTCCAAGTTCCCACTAGATTAGCTAGACACAGAGCACTGATTGGTGTGTTTACAAACCTTGATCTAGACACAGAGTGCTGATTGGTGCATTTACAATCTTCTAACTAGACATAAAAGTTCTCCAAGTCCCCACTAGATTAGCCAGAGACAGAGAACTGATTGGTGCATTTACAAACCTTGAGCTAGACACAGAGTGCTGATTGGTGCATATACAAACCTTAAGCTAGACACAGAGTGCTGATTGGTTCATTTACAATCCTCTAGCTAGACATAAAAGTTCTCCAAGTTCCCACCTGACTCAGGAGCCCAGCTGGCTTCGCCTAGTGGATCCCTCCCAAGCCAAGGCCACTGGTGGAGCTGCCCACCAGACTGGTGCACCTGGACTCCTCAGTCCTTGGGTGGTCAGTGGGACAGGGCGCCCTGGAGCAGGGGACAGTGCCCACTGGGGAGGCTCAGGCTGTTTGGGAGCCCACCGCAGGGGGAGATGGCTGAGGCCCAGCAAGAATTCCAGAGCAGTGTGGGGGGGCCGGCAGTGCTGGGGGACCTGGCGTGACCTCTGCAGCTGCTGGACCGGGTGCCAAACCCCTCACTGCCCAGGCCAGCGGCGCTAGTCGGCCGCTCCAAGTGTGGGGTCCCTGGAGCCCACGCCCACCTGGAACTCATACTGGCCCTTAAGTGCCGCGCAGCAGCCCCGGTTCCCACCCGCGCCTCTCCCTCCATACCTCCCTGCAAGCAGAAGGAGCCGGCTCTGGCCTCGGCCAGTCCAGAGAGGGGCTCCCACAGTGCAGTGGTAGGCTGAAGGGTTCCTCAAGTGTGGCCAGAGTGGACGTCCAGGCCGAAGAGGTGCCAAGAGCGAGCGAGGATGGCTACCACATTGTCACCTCTCACTATGATTCAATCACCTCCCATCAGGCCATACCTCCAACATTGGGAATTACAATTCACATGAGATTTGAGTGGGAGCACAGGTCTAAACCATATCAATCCCCCAACTTAAACATTTACAACCCTTTTTTGGAGGAAGTATTTTGTTTGGAAACCTAATTATATCTTACCATAGGAATCACAATATGAATATGGTTTCTTTTCCCAGCCTAATCCACAAAAGCCTATTCTTAAAAGTACCTAAAAGAAATCCCCATTGTACAATAGAAACAGACCATTATTAGTAATAGGGTCTTAATGAAAAATCCATTGAAAGTCAGAAGTGTAGATTTTCGGTGGCAGTAGGCTGGCTAAGAAAAGTCTGAATGGCACGGCCATGACTCAGGCAGGGGTGGGAAATGTGGATTTAAGGGTTGGCTAAGGAAGAATTTGTTTGTAGAAACCTTGCACAAATGACAAGCTGTTTTCCTTAACTAGTTGCAAAAGAAGACGGAGAGTGAAAGAAGAAGTTTAGGCAATGTCCATACCCTTCCATTTTCCCACAGCTAACAGCATGTGCTAGGGAGACCCAGAGCTGGAAAGGAACAGAATTATCAGGCCAGTTATACTGAATTGTTTTGACATTTTAGGTGAGAAATCTTATAAAATCAAAGAAATCAAAAGGGTTGACATTTTAAGAAAAAAGTAGGTATCATTTTGAGTCAACAAAAAGAAGAGGAAAAAAGAAAAGACAAAATTTCAAGTTCCTGTTACTAGACATATACTGTATGTGAAAAGGATAATTTTCAGTGAGCCAAGTAAACAGAACATGGAAATTTTAAGAAAAATTTGATCAAATAAATGAAAGCTTTCAACAACTTAAAAACCCATAACAACTTTCTAATTTTTTTTTTTTTTTTTTTTTTTTTTTTTTTTGAGTCTCACTCTGTTTCCCAGGCTGGAGTGCAGTGGAGTTATCTTGGCTCACTGCAACCTCCATCTCAGGTTCAAGCAGTTCTCCTGCCTCAGCCTCCCTAGTAGCTAGGATTACAGGTGTGCACCACCACACCCAGCTAATTTTTGCGTGCGTAGTTTTAGGAGAGATGGGGTTTTACCATTTTGACCAGGCTGGTCTCAAACACCTGACCTCAAGTGATCTGCCTCCCTCAGCCTCCCAAAGTGTTGGGATTACAGGTGTAAGCCATCGCGTTCACCCTCTAATTTGGGTTTAAAATGCATATTGCTCATTAATACACTGTATGTATTTACCTTATAGATCTATGCTAAACAGATTTAATGTACAGCTTATATAAATTTACTCAAAGAAAAAGTAGGCTTATAGTAAGGTGTTAATGTAAGATATAACTATAAAATAAAAACTCTGCTGCAGATATCTATAATCAAATCTACTACATATATCATTTCTAAGTGCTCATATTTATGATAGATAAAATTTGTTTTGTGGTTGAAAGCCTATTTAAGGAACAGAAAATCAAACATCACATGTTCTCATTAATAAGTGGCAACTGATTGATGAGAACACATGGACTCATTGTCGGGAGCAACATATATTGGGCACCTGTAGGGGCTTGGGAGCAACACACATTGGGCACCTGTGGGGGCTTGGAGAAGAAACAGCATTGGGAAGAATAGCTAATGGATTCTGGGCTTAATACCTGGGTGATCAGATGATCTGTGCTGTAAACCACCATGGCACACGTTTACCTGTGTAACAAACCTGCACATCCTGCATATGTAACCCTGAACTTAAAATAAAAGTTAAAAAAATAATAAATAAAACTAATCTTGCTGAAGAGTAATTTTTTAAAAGTCAGTTTAAGGTCCACGTTTTTTGTAAAAGAAAATTTCCCAAGAGCAGAGCAGGGGTTAGGAAAGTAACACATTACAATAGGTAATAGGGAAAACAAAATATACAGATGGATAAGAGCCTATACAAAATGCATCTATAATTTAAAGAGTATCAGAGAAAAGCTAATGACTATCAAGCACCAAATGCAAAACTTCATGAAGAGTTATTTAATTTCAAATCTAACAATGGAAGTTTCTTTGGAAAAATATTATGATGATGTAGGCGTAAGAGGTAGGCCAGGCTTTTCCTTGGGTACACAACAACAACTCTTCACTTCTTTTTTGAGCTGTGGAAAGATTATGTGAGGGTATGTCTTGGCTTCATGTTTTCCCTCATATGAGGGAAAAGTCAATAAATATCCTTCCTCAATTTATTGACTTCCTTTTACTGTGATGTGAGGAAGACATTTTAAACTAAATGATCATGAGATTTCACATCCACTAAAGGCAAACTGGTAGCCAAAACAAAGGAAACCAGAGCAGGTTTCGAATGGGACCATTTGAAAATGCTGGTTCCAACCTCCTTGCAAATTTTCAACATTTTCCAGCATAGGCAGTTAGGCAGACTATGTTTCTGCAGAGCCATAGTAAATATAGGACCTTATGTGAAGGTGTTCTGAAGTGTCATGATATACGTTCATTCTCAGCCACCATCATCCACGGTTTTTCTGGTCCTGTCCATTCTTGGTTTCCAATGCTGGTTTATGATCTTTCTTCTGTTTATTAACTGTGGCTGTATACTCAAGATTTACTATGACTGTTTTTCTTTTTACAGTTACTCTCTTTAGTATCTTATTAATTACTATGCATTTAATGCTGCCTTTATATTTAATTTCCCAAGTCTTTCTATTTATATCTGAATTTTCTACTCTGTCTTGTCTACAAGACACGTACACTTGGATGTTGTGGCACATGTAGGTGCCTGTCCACCACTACCTGCTCTAAGACAGTGCTAGAATACAGGTCCCATACATCGCTATGGCTTCCTAAATTGCTTTCACAGCAGGCCAGGAGTGCTGAAAAGCCAGCACCCAGCTGCGACCCTCAACAGTAAAGGCAGGGAAATTAGTGGATAAATCCATCAACTTCCTTGTCCCTCTCTGGGATGATTCTGCAACATGCTCTACACAGTCTCTCAAGATTCCTCAGCAGGATTGAGCCCCAATTGTCCACAGCAGTAACCTGCAAATTGAGGCACCCATTTTTTGGTGTTGTTGCCTTCCCTATGTCATTTCTCCACTCTCTCATGATGCTTTCTAGGATCATCTCTCAAATAAATTATTTATGCTCAATTTCTTAAGAACTGCTTTGGGATGCAGGAAAGAAGGTACAGCTAAGACAGAGATCCTATTAATAATTAAAGTATGTTAAAGATTATGATCTCTCAAAATCAACTCTTCAACTTCTTTTATCATCGGCTGTCTCACCACCTTCTCTCAAGGGCTGAGCACTACAAAGTATGAGGGTTTTAGATACAGACTTCAGTTTAGCTCCCAGTTCATGGTGTTATTCACGTGAGTAATTTATCTCTTCTGTTTCTGTATGTTTATACACACATGCGCGTGCGCGTGCGCGCGCGCGCACACACACACACACACACACACACGTAGGGTAATAATACTTTCCAAGGCTGTTGTAAGCATCAAATAAAAGAAAACCTGCAAGCTGAATACAGTGGCTCATGCCTGTAATCTCAGCACTTTGGGAGGCAGGCCAAGGCGGGCAGATCACCCGAGGTCAGGAGTTCAAGACCAGCCTAGCCAACATGGTGAAACCCCATCTCCACTAAAAATACAAAAATTAGCAGGGTGTGGTGGCAGGTGCCTGTAATCCCAGCTTCTTGGGTGGCTGAGGCAGGAGAATCACTTGAACCCAGGAGGCGGAAGTTGTAGTGAGCCAAGATTGCACCATTGCACTCCAGCCTGGGTGACAGAGCAAGACTCCATCTCAGAAAAAAAAAAAAAAAAAGCAAAACAAAAACCCTCAAAAAACAAAAGAAACCATGCAAAACACCTTTTACTTGTCTTCATTCCATTATAATACGGTTATTTCAAATTTAGTAAACAAGCTATAACTTTCTCCTATGGGTTTTATTCCATTAATAATTACCTTGAACCAACATGGAATACAAGAGTGAAAATCACAAATGATGAGAATATAGGTATTTTCAGATATCAATACAAATTAATTAAAAGTCAAACTTTCTCATAAGCTTGGTGTGAAAAGAACTTGTTTACTGAAGTATGTGGAATTTTTTGTTTCATTAGACATCTATATATAGAGATCATACAAACCATAAATAATACTCTTGTGATCTGGTATGAGGTGGAGCACACAATAGATAATTCATGATATTGACTACAAAGCTATCATGAAAATGGCTTATTTGTGAAACAATCTAAGGCAGAAATAGCATTCAGTACATCAAGGGGAAAGCGATGGAAGATGAGTTCAGTAAGTAATTATATTATTTATAGGCACTGGAGTATTAAAAGTAAAACATTAATAACTGCATTTTCTTCTCTATAGAATCCTACGGGTTACCATTAGTATTGATATTGAATTTGTTGTTTGAGTTTTTTGTACTGACTTTTCATTTCTGAAAACTCACTTCTTCTTTTGTATTTCCGTCTTCATACCACATTCCTCCCCTTCCTAAAATTTGCTTATTTTCTTCAATATGATTTAGGGCTCAGTAAGATTTTCTGTTGACTGCGTTCATGCTTAATTATAAATCATGTCTTTGGCAGTTGTTTCTAAATTAAAAATTCAATATCTGTCTGTAATGAATCAAAAGTAGCTGGTAGGATCACAGTCTAAATAATCAGAGTCTGCAGGGATTCACAACATTATTAGTACACGATTAATCAGTACATAATGCAAACCAGTTCAGACTCGACTTTTATGTCATGCTGTCTTACATTAAAGTCCTGTGGCACTGTTTCAGATCAGTTAAGAGTTTTGCTTTATATGATAGTACATTGTTAAATCTGCCATCTGGCCCAACAGCTGATGTGGCTCACACAACCCTGAAGAGGCCCCAAGGGTTTACTCCTGGGAAATATTTGGTCTACTGTGTGGTGTCGTGATTACCAGTTCATAGCTTTTTTATATCTTTTGAAAGATTTGCAGAAAGACCTCCACACTGGAAAAATTCTAAATTGAAAATAATTATTTGCCAGAAAAGAATTATCTTACCTGAGGCCCAGGCTGACCCTGAAATTAAAAAGAAGAAGAAAAAGAAAAACAATTACAAAATTGTATCCTAAGTGAATATTTTCACTACCAAAACTGAAACTAGTTCTGGAAATATTTACAAATATTTCTGAAGATAATACCCTAACTACTGATAAATTTCACTTGTGGCTTTAAAAAACTCATATCACATCCTACTAGTTTTACTTTATGCTATTTATCTAAAATCTGATATTATAGTCTATTTAACTCCAGAATGACTCCAGGGTTTTAGCGTGCTCTAAAATTTAATTGGAAAAAGAGAAGGTGAAAGGAATACCATACCTAGTATTATCGTGATGAAGGGGTTACTTAAAGGAAGAGTCTTCCAGGACAGGCTATGAGCCCAAACTATGAGCTATTCAAAGCACAGACTGCGAGCCACATATTCAAACATGACAGAGTTACATTTTAAAAAAATAAATGCAGATACTTTAGTGTTAGAGCTCATCAAGTCTTTTAATTTCTCATTATTTCAATAACATTTTAAGTTAATTTAAAAAATAAACCTTTATCTTTTACTTTGCATAACTGAGCCTAAGGACATTTTAAAAGGATATGAGAGGCCTTTGGATCACGCATCCTAACTCTTCACACAGTCAATAGATTATGTGACCTCTGTCCAATCTAATTTATTTTAAATGTCATTTTCTTGTTTAAGCTGATCAAAAATTTCAAAGCAGTATAACTGTAAATGCTTCTAGCTAAAGATCAATCACCTGTGAATAAAAGTATGGATTACATATCAACTTCTTATAACCTCCAACTGGATTTTGTATTAGATGAGATTAAAGAAAATGTTCACACTGAGTTAAGAAATCTTAAAAAGTAAATAAATAATGTGCAGTCTCATTGTCTCAGCTGTGTGGCACCAAGTATCACACAGGAAAGTGTGGAGCTAATACAGCTCCCAGAGAAGGCCCGGGAACTGTCTCTCTTAGCCTCCCTCCAGGCTTGCAATTTCCTTAGGTACTTGTTCTCTAACTCACTGGGGATAGAACAGATGATTTCCAAGAACTTTGCCTGAAAATGTAGTTGGCAGGTCAAACTAGGAAGGGGAGCCAAACCAAGTCACTGCAGATGTTACTCACCCCAATCCTCTACTTTCCAGTAGTGGAAAGAGAGAGAAAGAGAATAATATTTATTAATTCCTTACCAAGTGCCAGGCACTTTTGGATATACTATTCCATTTATTCCTCATAACTGCCCTGAATTTTTCAGATGGAGAAACTGAGGCTCAGAGAAATAAGCTAAAGGTTACAACTTATACAAACTTACAGAAAAGCCAGAGTTTAAATCCAAATCTGATTTCAAAATTTATGCATTTTCTACCAGGTCATTCTGCCTTTCAGCCTAGAAGTTTAAGCTGACAGTTATCTACAGACTTGTTCAGATCAACTATGGTACAAGAGCATTCTTCAAGCCGGTAACACTCTAAACTTCCCAACCACTCCAGGGCTGCCACAGCATGAATCTTTGCTTCCAGAAGCATACCTAGGACCAGTAGGCACTCCTACCTGCAACTGATACATATACAGAAGCCAGTTCAGCAAAGCTTCTTGAGGATAATAGCTCTAAAATCAGCACTAAACATAGAGAAGATTTCTGTGGAGACACTATGAAGGTTTTTTGTTTGTTCGTTTGTCGTAAGGTCTTACTCTGTTGCCCACACTGGAGTGCAGTGGCACAATCACAGCTTACTGTGGTCTTGACCTCCCAGGCTCAAGTGATCTTTTCACCTCAGCCTCCTAAGTACCTGGGACTACAGGCACATGCCACTGTCAATGCCCGGCTAACTTTGTAAAAAAAAAAATTTTTTTTTGAGTTCTTGCCATGTTGCCTAGGCTGGCTACAAAGGTTTTATCCTAAGAACCACTTACATGTAACTATGGATCTTTCCAGATCCATGTACTGGGTGAAATTACAAACATGTGGTCACTCTTGTGCACTCTTCCCCTGCCCCGCCCCCCACCAACTCCCCTCAGCTCTAAGCTTTTGGTCTTTCTGATGTTTTGAACTAATGCAAACTCAGAAATGTGAACATGTGGCTGGGCGTGGTGGCTCATGCCTGTAATCGCAGCACTTTGGGATGCCGAGGTGGGCGGGTCACTTGAGGTCAGGGGTTTGAGACGAGCCTGGAAAACATGGTGAAACCCTGTCTCTACTAAAAATACAAAAATTAGCTGGGCGTGGTAGCACGCACCTGTAATTCCACCTACTCGGGAGGCTGAGGTGAGAGAATCACTCAAGCCCGGGGGGCAGAGGTTGTAGTTTGCTGAGATTGTGCCACCGTACTCCAGCCTGGGTTATAGAGTGATACTTTGTCTCAAAAAAAAAAAAAAAAAAAAACCATGAACATGAATATTTTATAGAATCCCAGAATATATTACATCTCTTATATGTGTTATGTGAAAGTTAAAATGCAGGATTCTGTAAAATCAGGAAGAATTTCTTCAAACGAAAATTTGTTTAGTATAGTTGTGATATTTTCAGACTCCTGTGGTTGTTCTACAAGTGACAGACTTTTCCTGTCCATCTTTAATATGTCACATTCCTGCCATTACACTGACCAAATGATGTGGCACGATGCGTGCATACACTTATATGCTATTATATAAAATATATATTGCATTATGGATTTTATGTTAGTGATAGAACAAACAGCCATAAATGACTGTTTACTACTAAAAACTGACATCTATATAGGCATTGGAAAGTTTATAGCACTAAAGGAACTCAGATTACTCTAATGTATAATATGAATTTCAGGGGTGTATGGCGTGTGTGTTGGGGGAGGGAACAGGAAAAGGAGAGAAAAGAGGAAGTGGTTGATAGAGAAGCTTCCCACAGAAACAAAGCATACAATGTAACGAATTCAGTAACTCTGATCTAAAACTTGTAATACACAACACAGGCCTTACCACTCCAGGACTGCCTACACCAGGTCCTCTCACTCACTAGGATGTAACAATCTATTCACTAGCAGGCACCTACCTGCAAAAAGACAATCTGACAGCGCAAGTCTTGCAGTCGTCATAATAGAGCCATCTGGCAAAACCAGGGCCATGATCAGAGGAGAGGTTTCTGGGGATATGGTAATGGTATCTGCTCTGAGCAGGAGCCGTGGAATAGAGGGAGAGCAGGAGAGTGTCTCAGAAACTTCGTAGTGACTGACAGCATGTGGTGATAAAGACTTTGCCCCAGACTAATCAAAAAGAAACATCTCAGAATTTCCTTAAGCTGCTTCTGAGTAGTTTTATTAATACAAATATTTTCATTCACTACTGAGTATTTTTCTAGTTAATTGTAATTTAAAGGTAGTGACCACTATTGATAATTAACTGGGAAGGTTAAGTTTTTCTAAAGGACACCCTGAATGAGTAGTTATAAATTATAAATCATAATTTATAAAAAGGCAACTGTAAGTTGCCTTTTTAAAAATAGAATTCCTGAAAAGATCGTTTTTCCCAAGCAAATCACCAAAATGCTTCATAAATAAAAACCTGAATCTATTAAACGCAAAAGCCATGCCAAGTGAAACAGTTAAGTCACAGACATACTGAAGTCAGGAACATACATGAGAAAGTGGAGAATACTGAGTGCTCCGGGTCACTGACTCACTGTACATCAACAGTTAAATGCAATGCTCTCAGGGCAGCTTAGGTACCAGCAGGAAGAAGAAGAAACAGCAGGAGGAGCTGATCTTAAAAACTGGTCATAAGAACAGCAAGGTGGAAAACAATCAGCCAGTAGCTGATGTTTTACAGGAAAGTATTCAAAGGAGGTTGAAAGTTTGGCGAGGCAAGTAAGCCACAATGGAACATGATAAATGAGATGACCTGTCACAGGAGTATGCATTACTTTAGGCAACTAAAGAGCAATATTAACTATTCTTTTTTGGACTGTTGTTGATGGCAGCAGCGGCCCATCTGGAGTGGCTGCTGTGAAGATGCTGGCTGCAGCAGAGGAGATGCAGCCAGGACCGTGTGCTCCATGAAGCCAGCGGGGGCAGGAACAGGCAGGATCCCTGCCCCCTACTGAGTTGGTGGGACGGGTGCCCTGCAGTTCTGGGGGCAGCTGCAGCTGCCCAGCCATGGCTCCAGACCCTGGCATTCCCTGCATTTAGGGAGCCTGGGAAGCCCCTCCTGCCCCTGTAGACTTAGAAGTGCCTGCTCCCACTCTCTGGCCTCTCGCCACTTCCAGTGCCGGCTCCAGGGTGGAGCAAAGTTGTGGCTGAGCCCAGACACTGTCACAACCAAGCTGGGTGTCTGCATAATCAGGGCGGTGCTGATATAGCAGCCCCCCAATGTCTGAGCTACCTCCAGACTTTAAGTGCCAATGAGAACAGAATGGAGGCCAGTGGGGCTAAGGGCAGTGCAGTGCAGGCCTGCAGGTGCCCCTTGGCATGAACAGCCAAGGTGTCATGGAAGACATGTTGATGATGATGGGAGGCAGACAGGTTCCTAGGCAGAAAGGGGTGGGTCCCTGGTGAAACCCCTCCTTCAAGCCAGGAAAGGCCTGAAGCCTGGGGACCAGACTGCCAGTTCTGGGTCCAGGCCTGCCCATGGCTGCCCATGGATAAATCAGCACTCACTTTCTTCCTTCTGAAGCCCATAAAAACCCCAGACTCAGACAGACTCACACGGACATGGGGACTACCACCTGCAGAAAGGGGCCACCACTCTGGGTCTCCTCTCTGCTGAGAGCTGGACACTCATCAGGATGACCTGCCTGCAGAAAGGAGCTACCCACTTTGGGTCTCCTGAGAGCTGTTCTGTTGCTTAATAAGTCTCCTTTCCGTCCTGCTCATCCTCCAGTTGTCCATGTACCTCATTCTTCCTGAATGTAGGAAAAGAACTCGAGACCCACCAAATGGCAAGATTGAAAGAGCTGTAACACAAACAGAGCTTAAACACCTGCCCCTCACTCGCCATGCTGTGAGCATCAGTAAAAAAGAAAAGCTGTGGCCCTTCAGGGAGCCCAGACCTAGGGCCTCCCTGAGCCAGGGCTGTGACTCCCTCTTCGGGGCTTTGTGGTTTCTGGTGTCTCCAAGTTTCTGGGTGCCACCACATTCCCCTTGCCCAGACATGGGTGCCCGCAGCAGAAGCCACTTGCAGTGCGTCTTATCCAGCCACAGGTTTGCATGGAGCTGGCACCTGTGACAGCACCTGGAGCTGCCCGCCCCACTGCAGCAGCCAGTGCACCTTGGCTGTGTGCAGTGGACGGACCCTGCACTCATTCACACACCCTTCACCATCTGGCATCTGGCTCACCCTTGGCATGTATAGGACCCAGGCCGGTAGCACAAGCCAAGCACAGCCTGCCAGGCCAAGTGGGCAGAATGAGCCCAGTGGGTCTGAACAAAACTCAAGCAAAGGCGCCACTGGCCACAAAGGTTTCCAGCTGGAAAAGTGACACCCAAAGGATCCTGTAACATTGTCACAATTATAGTTGCTAGTAAGTGCTAACACAATGCTCTGAATTGACAAACTCATTTGGATCTCTAACTGAGGCAATTAGTTTCACTACATGATACTTTTTTTATACATCATAAATCTGTGTCTTTCCTTTTCAGACAGGACAAATGCTGCTCTCCCATTTAACACACTCACAGATAGGCACAGAAAGGTTGTAGTTTTAAAGTACACTATTATTTTGAAATATTGATTAGGATAACAGATCCACATACATCTTTACTGTGATCAATTTTAAATTCAAAACGTCCATCTACAAAAACTCGAGGAAATATTAGTATTGTTCATGCAACTCTAAAAGGTACTACCTCTGTTTCAAGATAATTAGAAAGAAATTGCCTCAATAACTCAGAAACTCATCATTAAGAAACCCAAGCTTGACTACTACTTTTATTTTAGTACACTCATATTTGGATGTTTTTATTCTCTTGAATTGTTGGATTCCTTGCCATCTAAAACAATCATTTGAAATGATTACTATAATTTCATTATCTTTAAAATTCTCAAATTTACACACTGAGATGTCAAGTTTATTTTTCTTTTCAGGTGAAAGGAAAAGCACCTGTAAAATAAGACCTGTAGTAGGCATCCAGATAAAGCTTTAGAACCACCTCAAAAAGACTGAGTAGCTGCAGGATTGTTCTGGTGGCAGGAGGTCTTGAGGGCCAATAGGAGTCCTGTCATGGAACCCTCTCCTGGTCCCTCATCCCATCCTCTTTCTTTTATTTTGAGATGGAGTTTTGCTCTTGTTGCCCAGGCTGGAGTGTAATGGTGCAATCTCAGCTCACTGCAACCTCCACCTCCCATGTTCCAGCAATTCTCCTGCCTCAGCCTCCCAAGTAGCTGGGATTACAGGTGCACACCACCACTCCCAGCTGATTTTTTGTATTTAGTAGAGACGGGGTTTCACCATGTTGGTCAGGCTGGTCTCAAACTCCTGATCTCAGGTAATCCACCCACCTTGGCCTCCCAAAGTGCTGGGACTACAGGCGTGAGCCACTGTGCCCGGTCCTGTCCTCTCAATGGGACCCTTAGCCTTACAAGAGTTGCAGTTTGACTACAGTCTGTGCCAGTTAGTGGAACAGATGTATTCTACACTTGCAGCACCAGGGAGTAGGGATCTTGCCCATCCTCAACTCTGTGAATATGTTTGCATTTTCTTCTCCAATATCTCAGACCCCAAGCTATAAGGTGCATCTGAAACAATTGTTGAACTGCTGAAATGTGAGCCTATTTTGACTAGCCCAAAGAGGGTAGACAATAATATTTTTAAAGAACCAGTAGAATGGTTACTCTCCTTACATTACAGTGGTATATTTCCAAAATGTAAGTTCTCAATCTAATGTTCCAGAAAGTATTCTCTTGGCTTCTGTTCACTGCAGAATAAATGCATCAATGTTGAAAAGGAAGTCTTACTGTATTAGTCCATTTTTACACTGCTATAAAGACATACCCAAGTGTGATGGTTAATTCCGAGTGTCAACTTGACTGGATTGAGGGATACAAAGTATTCATCCTGGCTGTGTCTGTGTGGGTGTTGCCAAAAGAAAGTAACATTTGAGTCAGTGGGCTGGGGAAGGCAGATCCACCCTTAATCTGGTGGACACAATCTAATTAGCTTCCAGTGAACAAAAAGCAGGTAGAAAAACATGAAAAAGAGAAATCGGCCTAGTCTCCCACACTGGATGCTTCCTGCCCTCAAATATCAGACTCCACGTTCTTCAGTTTGGGGACTGAGACTGGCTGTCCTTGCTCCTCAGCTTGCAGACAGTGTGACCTTGTGATCATGTAAGTTAATATTTAATAAACTCATATATATATATCCTATTAGTTCTGTCCCAGACCCCAATATACCAAGACTGGGTAATTTATAAAGAAAAAAGGTTTAATTAGCTCACAGTTCCACATAGCTTGGGAGGCCTCAGAAAACTTACAATCATGGTAGAAGGGGAAGCAGGCACGTCGTACATGGTGACAGGCAAGAGAGAGTGAGCAAGAGCAGGGAAAACTGCCTCATAAAACCATTGAATCTCATGAGAACTCATTCACTATCATGAGAACAGCACAAGGGAAACTGCCCCCATAATGCAGTTACCTCCCACTTGGTCCCTCCCTTGCCATGTGAGGATTATGGGGATTACAACTGGAGATGAGGTTTGGGTGGGGACACAGAGCCAAACCATATAATGCACACTCAGTGGAATTTTATTCAGATAATAAAGAAAACTGAGGCAGCCAAAGGCCACAGGAGCCTATGTATACACCTACCAATACAAAAGAGAGTTCCATCTTGAAGAAAAATTACTTTCTAGTTTGATTTGGTCTCCATATCCAATTAATATGAAAATATTATATCAAACTACTTTGTAAATTATGCTCTGTAAGTGTTGCATGGAGGTTTAAAATAGGTTATATATCTGATTCTAACACTTCATTTCATTCAAATTTAGATAAAGCATCAACTAATTTTTAAAACTAATTAATATGTAAATGATATACTAGAGAGAGAAGCAATTGAAAACATAAAGCATTATGGATTATGTATATTAATTTTAAAGTGGCTTTGCAAAGACTGCATAATCTCCCAATGTCTACAAGCTGCTCTTGCTTCCAAGGATTCTTATACACTTGACTGAGATAAACATTATTCATAATTTATATTGCCTGTTGTGCTATCCTACAGCATAGATATTAATAATTCTGCAAGTTAGCTGCAGTCAAATAATATTACTTAGACAATAATCTTTCAATTTAAGGTTTTCTTTTGGAAAACAATTCTCAATGGTTTTAACGCTGGAAAGCAAAAGCCATATTCTACTCCAGAGGAAAATAAGTGGCTCATCTAAAACCTGATGGATATTTCTTTTTTAAAAATTTGAAAGAGACAGAGAGTAAGAATGAGCATGGAGATTATTATGGGGGGTTCAATATAAAAAGAAAAGATTCAAAACTTGGGAGATTTCTTCCATGATATTTGCTTTTCATAAATATATAATTGTATTTAAAAATCTACTCATGTTTAAAGAGGTCAACAAGTTGCCACATTAATTTAAAAATATTATATTTTCTAACACAATACCATATTTATTTTTTCTCTCTTATGACTAACATGTTCATATGTGGAACATAAGTAAAAAATTTTATTGCATGCATTTTTGTTATAAAAATTTTACATACAGAACATAAAAAAGAAAATGACTCATTCATTAATTTGCATTATTAAATTTTATTGGATACCTAATATTCCACTGAGGTTTATTCAGATTTTTACTATTATAAATAACGTTTATGTCTTTCTATATACAAATGGTTCTCAACTTATGATGGTTCAGTTCACAACTTTTTGACTTCACAATGGTGCAGTCACAATACGCATTCAGTAGAAGTTTTTGAATTTTGCTCTTTTCCCAGGTTAGCGATACCTGGTGCAATACTCTCTTTATGTTGGGCAGCAGCAGCATGCCACAGCTCCCAGTCAGCCACTCAGTCACACAGGTAAACAACCAATACTCTACTGTGTGCTGTGTTGCTGGCATGTTTTGGATATTGTGTTCTGTATTTTTGTGTCCTATCATGTCTGCAAAACACTCATCCGTCTCCTGTTTCTGGTGAGAAGAGGAGGAAGGCAATTACTCTTGAGATGAAACTCAAGATAACTGCCCAGTATGAAGGCACAAGCCAGTAATGGCCATTGCAAGAGAGTTCGGACTTTCATGATCCATGATATCAACCACCTTAAAGCATAAGATGTGAATCAGTGAGGCGGTGAAATCATCAGCATTGGTTAAATCCACTATCATCACAAAGAAAAGAGCTGGGCTGATTGATAATATGGAAAAATTACTTGTCATGTAGATGGAAAACCAGATACAGAGGTGCATACTACTTAGCCTACCGATGATTCAGGCTAGGGTAAGAAGTCTGTTCTGTAAGGTCAAAAAGTATACCAGTGATCCTACATATATACAAATGTTTATAGCAAGACATGGCCAGTTCCAACACTTCAAAATGCATCATAATTTTCATAATATGAAGATCTGTGGTGAGACAGCAAGTGCCGATATTGAAGGTACCAAAGCTTTTGGGAAGAGCTGCATAGGGTAAGTGTGGATGACAGGTGTTTACCAGCACAAATATTTAAAGTCAATGAAATGAGTGTATTCTGCAAGTATACGCCAGAGCATATATACATTCACCAAGAGTCCAATGTCAGGGTCTACGGCATTCAAAGGCTATGTAACACTGCTTTGGGGTGTTACAGGAAAGGCTTTAATTTGAGGTGGAAATGTTGCTCTGGGGTAGAAGTGTTGCAGGGTTCAAATTAAAGCCTTTCCTAATCTGCCACTCAGAAAACCCAAGAGCATTCAAGAATGTGAGCAACTGTACACCATAAAGAAAAAGCCTGGATATCAGCATTGTTTGACGACTGGTTTTTGAACTGTTTTATTCCATAGGCAAGAGAATATTGTAGGAAAAATAACATTCCATTCAAGATTCTTCTAATCTTAGACAATGCTCCAGGGCTTCCACAGAATGTCGGTGACATGCATCTTGATGTAAATGTTGTGAATCTGCTGCTGAACACAAATGCTTTCATTCAACCCATGCACCAAGGCACAAGAGCTGCGTTCAAAGCACATTGATACGCCAGACGTTTGCGCAGGCTGTTGGAGCAACTAAATCTGGCTGCATTCTAAATTCTATCCAGAACATCGCCGCAACAAGGGAAGAAGTCACACGGCAATGCATGAACGGCATTTGGAAGAAAGTTATGAAGACATATGTGAACACATTCAAAGGCTTTAACAAAGATTCTGCTGTTGATGAAAGAGTAACAATATACTAGTGCTTAGGAAATCACTAGAATTGGACATTGATAAAGAGAAAATTTATGAGCTTGTTGGCATTGAGGCTGAAGAACTTTCCAACAAGGAGCTGACTGAATTGGAGGAAGAAAGAAGTAAAGAAGTTGAGGCAGAGAAAACAGAAGTGATGTCCAAGGCACCAAGAAAGTTCACAGCAAAGAAACTGGCAGAAATATTTGCTGCTACTATTAGCAATGGCTTTTGGAAGTCAGAGAAACAGATGTCAATTACAGGAGATTCACAAGCACTGATGGCAGATACAGGATGCTCTTGTTTGCGATAAAGAGAAATATATGATGAAAAGAAGAAACAAATCATACAGTCAAAACTTGCTATCTTCTGGAAGAACACTGTGCCTGCTAAACCATCAACAAGTGTCAATGCCCTTCTACCCGCTATTCTCAAGCCTTTCAGAAGAGAGAGAGATTGATAACCCTGTTGGTGCAGCATCTCCATCATACAGCAATTATTTTTAGTTCAATGCTTCAAACATTCTTCACCAGCGGGCATTCTTCTGTGTATGTTACTTCATGGTGAGTACCCACATAACCATCCTGTTTTTCACTTTCAGTATGGTATTCAATAAATTACATGAGATAGCCAACACTTTATTATAAAATAGGCTTTGCATTAGATGATTTTACCCTACTGTAGGCTAATGTAAGTGTTCTGAGAACATTTAAAGTAGGCTAGGCTAAACTATGATGGGCAGTAGGTTAGGTGTATTAAATGCATTTTCTACTTACAACATTTTCAACTTACTCTGGGTTTATTGGGACATAACCCCATCATAAATTGAGGAGCATCTGTAAATATCTGACTATATTTCTGATTATTTCTTTATAACACAAAAATGCAGTGTTATTCCAATTATTAAGTTTATATATATTTATATATTATGTTTATTTATATTGTAGTATACAAAATACAGGTTATATATTTTCTAGGATATAATTTTTGCATATATACATATTTATTCAGATATATAGTTAGAAATCAATCTAAAAAAAGAAAGAGAAGGAAAAGAAAAGAAGAGATGAAGAGGGAGAGAGGAAGAAAGAAAACATGTACAAAAATAATGGTTACCTATGGATGACAGGATTATAAGTAAACATTTTTATTATTTTAGTTTTTAATGCTTCTCTAAATTTTACTAGCTTCCATATATTGTCACATGATAACTAATTAACTGCAGAAAACTTTTAAACTCATAAGTTGTTAATTTTTTTCCATATTAGTCATTTACTCAAAGATCTAGGTCAATGATTTTGAATTCCAGTTTCTAACTTTCTCCCAATTCAGGGTGTTTTTAATTACTTGGAAGAATGTTGCAAAATGCTTAAGATATGCTCTCAAAAATTCAGTAAGTAAGGGTTTTAAATGTACCTTTCTGTATGCCACATATCACTTGGAAGTAGGAGTAGAGAAAGGGGCAGGAGAGTTATAAGAGTTATACAGTTAAATACCAATGAGAAGAAGTCATGGCTCCACATCAATTGGGGATCCCTGCTAGGCACAGAGTTCCTTGGATCCTTTGCTGTTTTGCAAACCAAAATATCTGGGTTGTAATTTAACTGCATTATTTTACGGAGTTGTATAAATAACTTACACTTTTGACTATAAATGTTTGTCAAGTGTCTAAAACATCATGCTTATCCAAGCCTTTTCACCAGCCGGTATGGAATTAGGATTGGCAATCAAGGTGTAAGTAAATGATCAGTTTTACAGACATGTTTAGTAGGATACGATAAACAAATACGGAATACTTCTGAAAAGAGACCTGCTCAGCTTCCATTGCTTTAAAAACATATACCCAGGCAATTTTTACTGCCCTACCAATTTTTATTACACTGTATATATTGAGTAATTTGGTTTCTGCTATGTTTAATAACATTCTTAATGTGTGCTATTTTGATTGCTCCAGATAAATACTGGAAGCCAATTTATAAACATCTTTCAGTCTGATTAAATTTATATGTGCCCAATTCTGATTTTCCAAATATTGTGCACAAAGATGGACTTGACAGTGCTCTCTGCAGCTGTCCTAGATGTTTCGCATTAATAAATGCATGCTAGCAGATTTCTAACACCCAGAGAGTCAATTAATTTATAATGCATGAGTCACATCATCCTCACTGCTTCACTAAGGCAGAATCCTAAAAATGAAGCCTGTTTTAAAATGAGGGAGGAGAGGCTCCGCAAGCTGACAAGCTTATGTTCTTGAAGGACCCAGATGTTTGTGGCTGAATCGTAATAGCTACCACTTACTGACCACTACACAACACGAAGAGCTTTACAAATGACATCTCTCTTTGTTACAATAACCCTGCAAATTAGGGGTCATTTCCACCATTTTGCAGTTGAACAAACCAAGTTTCAGAAAGGTTAAGTAACGTTTCCTTAGTCAAACAGCTTCTAAAAGGGAAGTTCAAACTATGAACATGGGTTTATTTGACTTGGACCCTTTTGAGCTCTCACTTGTGTCATGCTGGTTGCCCATGGGCTTGGGTGAGATTACCCAGAGAAAGAAAGTAGCAGTGATTCTTAGCCCTCTTAGGAACTGGATAGAAGCTATAGATGCAGTAGTTAGAAATATCCACATATAAAACACTGCACACACACACACACACACACACAGACTCTTAAGTTAGTTAGTGGATTCTCTAGGAAATAATTCACTTGGGTTCAGAACCCCTGACTAGGGGTAATGTAATGTAAACATTTCAGGAGCAAGAGAGGAAAAGTGTTCCAAAATGGAAACTGAGGATGAAAAAAACCTAAAAACAATGGCAACAAATTAGAGTTACAGAAATCAAGATTGGAGAGAATTTCAAGAAGGGAAATTGATTAAAACAAGGAGTCCATTGCATTTAACAAGTAGAAAGTTGGAATTTGTATTGTAATTGATTGAGCAGTGGTGAGGTGAGCAAATTAAGACAAGAATAAGCTCCATAGATGGCAAGCAGGTGTCATATGAAGTGTCAACTCTGGTTATTAACAACTGCCTGGAATAACATGTTTAGAAGGTTTGGAGGCCAGTTATAGACTTTGGAAAAGGGTGTGGGATTGATAGGGAATGTCTACAGACAGCAATAATGGAAAACATGTGTGCCGACGATTTGCTAGCCTGAGTAGAACCTCTTTTTAGTAACTGTGCATGAAGAGAAGAAAGGAAATAGGAGCGTAGCTAAAAGGCATATAGGGTTAAGGAAAAGTTTTCTTGCTTGTTTTTGTGATAAGGTGGGAGGCACTTGAAAATGTTTACAAACGGACAGGACATAGAGAAAAGAAAAGGCTTGCAGAGCAGTATCAGCATGCAACAGAACACAAAAGGAAGTGGAGTCAGAGGAGAATGTGGGGAAAAAAACACCATCTTGTATAAGATGAGAAGAAAGAAAGTGAGAATAAATACAGATCAATTTGCTGTACAGAGGCAGAAAATGGACGTATTCCATTCGTTAAATCTCAGAGGACTCTGAAATAGAAGTCTGCTAGGGATGAGGCAGGTGTGAGAGGAATAAAATTGATTATTTATTCATATGCATAATATTTGTTGAGCACCTACAGTGTGCAGGCATTCTTCAGGTACTAGGAATATAGTAAATATGGTAGCTGAAACAAAGCCCCGCTATCACTTTTGTGGGGGAAGCAGGCTTTAAGAGAATGTTTATGAATAATGTGGCAGCGATAAGGACTCAGCAGGAAAGCACATGAGGATAAGGAGGCTAGAGAACAACTCAATGGGAGGGTGCTATTTTACAGGGTGATCATGGGAGGCCTTGAACGGAAAAAAGGAGGAAAAACAAACAGCAAGTGGTAATGCTCTGTAAGACGGAGATATGCTTAGTGTGTCCAGCAACTGACAGTGTGTCTGGACTAGAGTGAGTGAGGAAAAAGAGTAAGGAGGAAAGTTACAGAGAGAGAGGGAGCAGATCAGACAGGACTTTGCAGGTCATGGTAAGAACTTGGCTTTTAATCTGGATGAAACAGAAAGCCATGGCGAGGAGGTTCTGCACAGAGAAAGGGCACAATCTGAATTATATTTGAAAAAGATCATGTCCATTATGGGGAAAAGGCAGTAGAAAGGCAGGGGTATACACAAGGAGAGATGTTAGGGGGCTTTTGTAACATTCTAAGTGAAAGATAAAGGATGGGATGGGCCAGGGTAATAATAACCAACGAGGTAAAAAGTGGTCAGTTTCTGGTGTAAGACTTGCAGATAGATTGAAAGTGGGGTGTGAGAAAAAAGAGGAGTGAAAAGTGACTCGAAAGGTTGACCAGAGCAATTAGAGCAGTGGAACTGCTCTTTAGTGATGTGTGGAAGATTTAGAAGAGGAGCAGCTTTGGAGAGTAAGGGTGGAATTCCAGCATTTGATTTTGAACATGTTAAGTTTGAGATTTCTAGGAGATATCCGTGTGCAAACATTGCATAGATAGTTGGATATACAAGTCCAAAATTCAGAGAGTTCAGACTGGAGATATACATTTGGGAGACTTTGACATATAGATAATAGTTAAAGCCATGAGATTATATGAGATCGCCTAATGAGGCAATGTAAATAAGGAAGAAAAAAGGTCTAAGTTCTGAGCCATCAGGC
>NW_012103854.1:2689931-2706335 GCF_000951045.1 Mandrillus leucophaeus
AGGAAGGAAGGAAGGAAGGAAGGAAGGAAGGAAGGAAGGAAGGACTGGCTAGGAGATAAACAAGGAAAGTATTTCAAGAAGAGACCAATTCACTGTGTTGAATGTGGTCCAGCAAAGTTGGAACTGAATTCTGACCACTAAATTTGTCATATTAAAGGTAACTAGTGTACTTAAGAAGAATGTTTTCAGTACAGTGGTAGCGATGGAGGCCATGTTAGATTAGAGAGAGTGGGGAAACAATATTTGATGAGTGTGACCAACTCTTTCCAGAGTTGCATTGTAAAAGGGAGTGGGAGCCATAAAGAAATGGAACAGCACCTGGGAAACATATGGGGTCAAGGAAGTTTCGTTTTAAGGACAAAAGATATTATGGAATAATTCTATGCTAATGAAATTATCCAGGAGAGAGGAAAAATCAATGATACAGGAGGGAGGCAATTCCTAAGTTTTAAATTGCACACCATTCTGAGTAGCGGGATGAAATCTCATGCCATCCCACTCCATCCCGCCCAATACATGAATCACCTCTTTGTCTAATGTAACTATGCTGTATACACCACCTGCAGAAGGTCAATAGTAGCCTAATGCTATGTCAACAATGCCTACACCATTCACCTCACTTCCTCTCACCATGTAGGCATTCTGTCATCTCACATGATCACAGGAAGAGTGAGTACAGCACAATAAAATATGCTGAGAGACCACATTTATATAACTTTTATGGTAGTATATAGTTACAATTGTTCCATTTTATTATTGTTGTTGTTAATCTCTTACTTTGGCTAATTTGTAAGTTAGACTTTATATAGGTGTGTGTGTGGTATGTGTGTATACATATTTATAGGAAGAAACATAGTATGTATAGGATTTGGTGCTATCTGCAGTTTGAGGCATCCACTGAGGGTCTTGGAACATATCCCCTTGGACAAGAAGGAACTACTATGTAAAAATAATATAGATAATATTGTCTATATTTATTCAATAAGAACTCAAAAACTCAGAAATACAGAGTACTCATACAAATTTGTAATTTCCTGCCTACAATATTCTTAATTTCCTTACAATTCTTAGACATTATTGTCTTTATATATTATTCATAATGAGCTATTACAGAATTTACTCTGAAAACAGGAAATCAGAGGCATCCAGGCACCTCATAGATAAAGAACCTACATCTACTCCCTGCTTTCAATATTTTCCTTGCACAGCTGATACCTGCTACGGACATTAATGCACCCTTTCTCCATACCTCCTGCTCCTCAGAGTTCGGATGCTCTATTCTTTACTTCCTCAGGATGAAAATTGATGGCCAAGCCTCATGAACAGGTCAATTGAGACACAAGCAGCAGAAGGCAGGTCAGAGTATCACATCCCTCCAGAGAGGTGGTGCCTGGGTCATTATTTCCCAGAAGGCAACAAGATAGGCTATGAAAGAAATAGCAACAGAAGGAAGAAGCTGCTGCCAGATTCCCTGCCCCTCTGGTCTTTAGAATTCATGAATCCCCACACCTGAACTATGAGAGAGGCAGCTACCCCATCATTCCCATCCTACGCTCCACCATTGGGCACACTTTGGCTCAGCACTGGCCACAGAGTTCAAGTGGAATAGCCTGTAGTGCATCTCCAGAGAAGACAGGCAGGGGCAAGGAATGAGCCGGGCTTTGGGTGACAGGTCTAAGAGGAAGGGAACCATCAAGGACCCACAGCACAAACTCAGTAGTTGTGAAGACAAAAGAGGATTATGTCTGAGAAAGACCCTTGAATAAGTGGCTAATGTAGTGAATTATCAATGTTGCAAAGACTCAGCCAAGATTCATGTAGACTGTCTGGTCTGTATGGGAGCTTTGAGGTAGGTCAAAGGCCTGTGTAGTCATTCTTCTTCACATTGACATGGACATATTAAAGTCAGGCTTCCATGTGTACCATAGTGCAATGCCTGTTAAAATTTTTTAAAAGGGTAAAACTTCATTTTGTTGTTGTTGTTGTTGTTGCTTTGCGTCTCGCTCTGTCACCCAAGCTGGAGTGCAGTGGCACCATCACAGCTCACTGTAATCTCCATCTCCTTGGCTCAAGCGATTCTCCCACCTCAGCCTCCCAAGTAGCTGGGTTCACATGCCTGGCTAATGTTTTGTATTTGTTTGTAGAGACAGAGTTTCGTCATATTGCCGAGGCTGGTCTTGAACTGGGCTCAAGTGATCCACCTGCCTCAGCCTCCCAAAGTATTGGGACTATAGGGATGAGCCACTGTACCTGGCCAAAACTCCATTTTATGCAGTGTGTATCTGGATAACTACTAAGCAGACCTGTTTTCTTATGCCAAGCAACTTTCAGTAACTATATGCCATATATTAAAGTGTTACAATACCTGTCGCCCAGGCTGGAGTGCCAGTGGCGTGATGTCGCCTCACTGCAAGCTCCGCCTCTTGGGTTCACGCCATTCTCCTGCCCCAGCCTCCCGAGTAGCTGGGACTACAGGTGCCCACCACCATGTCCGGCTAATTTTGTTTTTGTATTTTCAGTAGAGATGCGGGTTTCACCCTGTTAGCCAGGATGGTTTCCATCTCCTGACCTCGTGATCCGCCCACCTCGGCCTCCCAAAGTGCTGGGATTACAAGCGTGAGCCACCGCGCCCGGACGTGTTACCATACTTTAAAAAAAGAATTGAGGGAAATCACCATTCCTACATTTTCTGTAGCGAGACCAAATAAACTTCACCCACCAGGTCACAAAACCTTAAGGATGACAAGAGCTGGGTAAACCGAGTGCTGCTGAAATACCAGAGGGAGAGCAATGGCACTTGGAGCACTCAAGCAGTTCCAGCGAGATGTACTGATCACATTTTAAAGCTTTACTTTTACTCTATCAAAGAAAATGACATCTCATTTTGACCAAATCAAGGCATAGTTAGACCTGGCAGTCAAAACCCTTGGCTCCAGCCCCTGTAGAGGCCCTTAGCCCCATGACCTCCCTCCAATTGCTATAAGCTCCTGACTCCTGGCACACTCTTGTTCCTGCTGTACCCACCACTTGGTGTGTCCTCCTGCTCATTCACTTCCATGCTCTGAGGCTTTCACTTCTTCCCAAAGCTTTGTCTGCTTTCCTATAGCAGATGGGAACTTTTTTTCTTCTAAATATACACAGATCATTGTCTCAATTCTTTTATAACATTACATTCTGCCTTAAAATACAGATATTGATAGCCTGTCTCTTCTATTAAACTGCAGGCTCCTTGAACAGCTAACACTTATAGTGTTGTTACAATATGTCAGGTACTGTGATGTTGGTTTTGCAGACATCAGTAGGTACCATTATTAGCCCCATTTTACAGCTGTGGAAATGGAAACTGAGACCAGGAAATGTTGAGTGACTTGTCTAAGATCACACCACTAGTAAGTGGAAATACTGAGACATACATTCGGGTCTGCCAGATTCCTGAGCCTAGGTTTTTAACCATGATGTTACACCACATAGTCCTTCCACAGTGGAAGGCATGCCATAAACATTTGATTTTTAAAAAATTCATTCTTATATGAATTTTGATTCAGCCCACCTTTATTAAGCCAGGCGTTGCAGTGATGCGAGAGAAACAAGGAAAAATAAGTCCTAAACTCTTCAACAGGGGAACTTATGGTCACAAGAAACACAAAAAGGTTAGTGTACTTTAAGATTCCCATTCTTTATTCTCATACTTGCCAAGCAATTGAAAAATCTTTTGACAGAGCCTCAAGTTGTGGAAACTAGTTAGTCCTCTCTTCTCACTGCAATAAAATGTTTTGTAATGAGAAATCAACCACCTTAATTTATTTTAACAGACAACATTATACAATTAGCGATGCTGAGATTAAATCAGATACTGTAATGTTATAATCAAGAGTATCTGAATACATTTCTTTTCTTTTATAGCATAAATATTCTCCGTTGAGACAGGAAATGTAGCTTAGCATTTTTAGAGCCACTGGCTAAATTACCTCTATTGATGAGGCTCGGCAGGTTCTTTCTGAACGATTCTAAATAACTGCAGAGGGATGAAAGAAAGTGTTCCATAGGCTGTAGCCACAGCATGCTCCGAGTCTACTGGGGAGACAATAAAGCACTTGCCCCATGCATGAATGGGTCTACGTCCCGCCTGGAGCATGGCTGACTAGCCATCCCTGAAATTGTATAAATGAAAGGAAGTAGGCCAAGGTAGACATTTGTATTAATAATTGGTGTGCACGAAGTAAATTAGGCTATCCCACCAGGTCCTCCATAAAGGATGGAAAGGCACTATGAACCTTTAGAAATAAAGTCTGCTAAAGCAATCTTTTCAAAGCTTTTGACAAATTGCAAACCTCAGTCATTTATTTTTTCTCATTGAAAGGAAAGCTTAGGGAAAAGTTTCAGTTCAGTTCACACACAACACATGTACAGATTCACATACACACAAAGAATGTATAGGTGTATGAAGCATGAACCAGGACATGAGAGTTATGTAGCACTATCCTTATTCACAGAGGTAGTCAAGGGACCTGGTTGTGCCATTAGGCATGGGAGCATTTTTCAGCAATGTCAGAGGGCAGGCGCACAACAGTTCCGGGCTCCTTTAGCTCCTATGTATCGTGCTCCACATGAACAATCCACAGCACAGTGAAATCTGGCCCCCTTGTTTGCACAGTCATGTTGTGATAGCAGGAACAGTGAAAGGCAGTTCCCATCAGATGAGAAAGGTCAAGTAATACAACCAAACTATGGCTCAGATTTTTCACATTTTGAAAGGAAACAAAACATTGGGAACCTCTTTGCTTTTGTGGATCTGGGGAATGGAATTTTAACCTGCCTACTTTTTGGTGTAGAAAATTTCCAGGTTTCTAAATTGTCTTCAACATCTCCCTTTCATGAAGAGCACATAGCAGGTAAAGAATAATGAAGAATATTAGCCCATTTATTAATGCTATAAAATCAACTTTTCCTCTAATCTTTGCAGGGAAAAAGAAAGCTAATTTATTTTGACAGTAATATCTTTTACACCAAACATCATTAATCTTACGTCATTACATAATAAATTTTTATTCTTATACTTGCACAAACATTAACAATAATAATCCAAAAGGAATAACAAAATCAAAGTTAACAAATAATGGCAAATTATTTAAATATTTTAATTAAAAAACAGATTCCCAAACTTCCTCTCAATTCTATTGACATTTAAATTAAGGTGAAACACAAGCAATTAAAGATTAACAAAGTTTTGAGGTTTAACTCAAGTAATTAAAGAATAATATTATAGTACTTAAAGAATAGAAAATAGATTCCCTTGGTAGCGCTATTCCATTCCTTAACTACTCAAATATTTAAATAACAAAAATGTAGTAGTATTGAAACTTGAAAAACATCTTTACCTAAAAGTTCTCATTATACTTAAGAAACTGAAAGCTCCACATACAGAAACAGAATGCACATTCTCATTCATCTTGAGTGTCACTCAAGAAACACATTTGATGTGGTTTTTGCCTTGATAATGAGGACACAATATACTATGAAAAATGTCATTTCTGGAAAATTTGTTGGCTATAGTTCAGCAAGAGATGAATCTTTTTAACAGATATGGCATGATGACTTTGATGAATTGAACTTTTAAATATATGGAGCATTAAAAAAGATATTCCCTTAGAAATGAATTAATTTAGATACAACAACATACAGTATACCATAATTCATTGTGTCCACTTTCATCACTGCAGAGTGGTTCTGTCCATGTGACAAGATCCCTCTTCAAATTCCTATTTGGGCTTCACTTTCAATTCATTAACTTAAAAAATGAAGACCTAGCTTGGACCCAATCTCTAAGTTTCCCATTAACTCTTATCAATTCTATAAGTTTTATGTACTCTGAAATTTTTCATGGTTTGAAGATAAAAATTTCAGGAAAATATCTTTCTGAAAGATTCTTTTTATCTAGTTAGCAGAAAAGTTTGAGCTACAAGACAGTTCCAACAAGACAAGTCAATAATCTTGGTCAATTTCTATATATGCATCACTTTGAAATTTGTTGAAATTAAAAGCTTATAAATACCAAATATTAAAATGTAACACTCCACTATGGGGCTCTGTATTTGGATGTTTAGAGAGGGAGCTGAAATCTTATATAAGGACACATATTCATATTACTGGGATTCATATGATGCCTTGATAGATAAAGTCAAACAACATTTAGCTAATTTTGGTTATAGTTTAAAAGTAAGGAGTTTGAAGGCCTGTAATGTAGGATACCATTTTTAGTATCCTAAAGGATTTAAAAGCATACCCAGCGTAGGGTGAGACAAGGTGAGAACATATAGTAACAGAATAACAGAATAAGTATCCTTTTTCAAGAGATTTATCATATTGATTTTAGTAGTATGCTACCTGCCATGGCTACTATCAGCCAACAAAGGCACATCTGAAATGATGCTGACTTCCAGTCCCTAAGCAAGAAATCTTCTGATGTAAACCATCGATTAACTGTTACCCAACTCTTCCTAAAATGAATGCTTATATTGTCCATGGAGTCTAATTTACTGACAAAATAATAAGTGTATTATAAATCATTGGAAGTATTAAAGTATGTTACATCCTCGTAATCACAGTACTTTAGAGCAATAGTTTGGGCTCCAGGTAGTATAAAGAGAGAGGAGACAGATCAATTTCCAATAATAATTTATAAGAATAAAAACTTTCTATTTAAATTTACTTTTAACAGAACAGAAACCTAGAAATGACCGGGGTACTTTAGTTATTGGAATTTCTAGATAGTATTGGAAGTTCTAGAAATGAACAGGGATGAAAGAAATTTCCTACTTTTTAAGGATACTTTTTAATGACAAAATAAAAGCTTCTCCTTCTCAATGATGAATAGGAAGAGGTTTCCCAATCCAAATTCATTTGCCTTGTGGTTTTGATTAAAATCTACACATAGGAAACTTCATATTATAGGAAATATACAATTTTTGTAGTGAATTTCCTATAAATTACGATATTTGTTACAAGGTCAAGCAATGTTTCATTTTGTTTAAAATGTTCCAAAGATCTAAAATTGCCATCAGTTTGTTTATGCTCTTCAAACTCTCTTCTCCTAAACTCTACTAATATCACCAAACTAAAGATTTTTATGTTATTTTATTTTTATTTTTATTTTTTATGTTTATTTTCTTTTATTTTTTTCAGACGGAGTCTCGCTCTGTCGCTCAGGCTGGAGTGCAGTGGCGTGATCTCAGATCACTGCAAGCTCCGCCTCCCGGGTTCATGCCATCCTCCTGCCTCAGCCTCCCGAGCAGCTGGGACTACAGGCGCCCACCACCACGCCCGGCTAATTTTTTGTATTTTTAGTAGAGACAGGGTTTCACTGTGCTAGCCAGGATGGTCTCAATCTCCTGACTTCATGACCCGCCCACATCAACCTCCCAAAGTGCTGGGATTACAGGCGTGAGCTACCTCGCCCAGCCCAAACTAAAGATTTAAAAGGCTTTTTTTTCCCTCTAAACAAGCGAGCTAATGCCTATAGGAAAATAACCTTCTTAACAAATAAAACACAGGGGATCTAGTCAGACAAAGGATAAATTCTCATCTTTCACGCGACTTTCAAACTAGTAAACAATACAAGAATTCTATAACATTTTCTTTTCAACTCATGCCATATAATGTATAAAGTAAGTTTGTATGTAATGGCAACTCCAGATCAGCTTTCCAGACATGAAGATTCAATGATTAGAGGCTTAACTTTAATATGCAAAGTAGAGGGTTGGGTGGATGTGGAGAGGGCATCAGGATAAATAATCCACATAACTGGAAGTGGAAGTTTAGGTCATTTCCTATCCAAGGATATACACAGGGCATATTGAATAATGGTCAGACTACCTGAAAGGAAACCACAAGCTGATTAGTTCCACTCCAAGGGATGGTTTTTAAAAACCAGTTGTTTTTCTTCACCATTGATTAGAAGTCTAAATGGAAGGCTACATATGGTGAAAGATATATACATTCAGCCATTACCACAGAAGGGTGATAAATTATCCAGCATGCCTGCAGAGAACTCTCTAATCCACTCTTTCAATTTTCACTCTCACCTGTGAAAAAGCCTGAACTGTATGCCAATTGGTTGTTAATAATGCTGTCTGGAAGGGAGCAAGTTGAAATTGTTCCCCAAACTGCAAATCAAGAGACAAAGTATGTGTGTCTACTACAGTTGAATGGAATTATGTATCAGAATAAAAGACTGTGTCTGCAGTACAGGACTAAAGTATGCTTTCATGTGTCCTATAAAATCCTTGTGCTCTGGGCAGCACAAAGCTCTTAGAATGCTTCCATTTTTTTCTCCCAGAAGAAGAACATCATAACATAGATGGAGCTAACAAAGGCCTCCAAAAGGAAGCTTGTGATATAAAATATAAAATAATTGTTTTTAAATTTGTAGTTTCCAGATTGGGTTTCTACTCTGCCTGCCAAATACTCTCCTTCTTTCTCATGAGTTAGCTGCAAAAATATGGATTTCATTTATTAATGGAAGTGGTGACTTGGCCACTTTGTATGGATTCTTTAGCTCTTCTATCTCCACTCTCCTCTTCCTCCATAGAACACAGTGAGGTATGATGGATCCAAAGCCAGGATGAGGGGAGCACACAGTGAGGCTGTCTGGCATGGTCTGCAGTGCAGCCTACTCTGGCTGCCTCTCAAAATACTCCTGACTAGTGCTACCAGCAATCCTTCACCAGCCCCTCTGCTACCAGAAATCCTTCACCAGCCCCTCTGCTACCAGTAATCCTTCACCAGCCCCTCTGCTACCAGCAATCCTTCACCAGCCCCTCTGCTGGGCAGCAGAAATGCTGGCACCAATCAATGTCTTTTACATAGGTTCCGAATGCCAGTTTTCCAGGAATATTTCATCCTCGCATGTGTCAGTAGCAGAGAGACTCTTTTGTAACTTTTCTCTAAAAGTGTGTGGGTCTGTATTTATTTGCTACAGAAAAATAAAATGTAAGACTTCCACAGCTTAGAGCTGGCCCACATGTCACTTCTGAGCCATGTGTGCCCTAAGTCTGTCACTCTCCTTCTCTGAGCCCTTGCTGACAGTTATAAAGTAAAATAGCACAATTTTATCAGTCCTGCCTTCTTCATGGGGTCATAGCATCAAATGACCTATCTAAACGGGCTTTTGATGACTTACTTTCAATTAAATGTATTATATTATTATTAGTCAGGAAAGCTTATCAAATCAGGCATGCATATTTACATAACACTGCCAAGTTAGAAGGTTATGCACATGGAATATGAAAGCTGAATCAAGGAAATGGACAAAAGAAGGAGGAGGAAGGAATTACGGAGAGAGGAGAAGAAAGCCATGAAAGACAAGTGTGAGGGTACATCTGTGCATGTTTAGTAAGGATCTGAAAAAGTAGAACTTGAAGAGGTGTCTCTTTACAACCTTACTGTGATGGTTAATTTGATGTGTCAAGTTGGCTAGGCTTCGACGCCCAGTTGTTTGGACAAATACTAGTCTAGATGTTGCTGTGGATATGACTAATGTTTACCATCCGTTCACTAAGTAAAGCAGATTTCCCTCAATAATGTGGGAGGGCTTCATCCAATCATTTGAAGGCCTTAAGAACAAAAACTGAAGTTTCCTGGAGAAGAAAGAATTCTATCTCAAGATTTAACAGAAATCTTGCCTCAGTTCCAGCCTTCAGGTCTGCCCTACAGATTTCAGACTTACCAGTTCCTACAACGGCATGAGCCAATTCCATAAAATAAATCCCCACAGGTGCCCTGTGGTTCTGTTTCTCTGGAGCACCCTGAGTGATACAATCATCAAGGCTGTTTCTATTGGTAAACCCGTTGGATTCTTTTTAGTCTTTATCTTATTTGCCATTTTGCAGGAACATGTGCATTCCAATCATGCCAGCAATACAGTATAGAGAGAATAAAGTCCTGAGCAAATAAGCACTTTTGGACACAATGAAAAGAGTTTGGTGGCTCTCAAAGTCAATAAATATCTCCACTTAGCTGTCTTACCAATAGCTCAAACTCAAATGTTCAAACCAGAAATCTTTGCTTCCCATAACAGGCTTCTTTTCTTGAGTTGCTGTTCCTGCAGTGTCCCCCTCTATCCCTACTGGAGATTCATCCTTCCCTTCTTCCTCTGGGTGACTGCTCGTGTCTACTCCAGCAACCTTATAGTTCTTTCATGAAATAGTTTCTCAGAGAAAGCCCTCACCATCAACCCCTACCCAAGTCTGCTTTTCTGTCTGTATTCTCCATCTCAGTGGCCTCACTATGATTTGCCAGAATGAGGACTGAGAGCCACCTCCACTTCTATCTCCTCTTCATTCCTACATCATCACACACCTGTCATTCCTACCTCATTAATGCCACCTAAATCTGCCCCAGTCTCTACATCTCCCCTGCTACCATTCTTTCCAGATCGTTTTATGTCCCCCCGAATAGCTGCAACAATACCCTAATCCTCTCTCTCTTCCCATTTGTCCTCCTCCTTGTCCTTTAGCAGAATGGCCTTCTCAAATGTTCCTTTGACCTTGCCACCCTGCCCCTTTAGCCCTTCTAAGACTGCATACTTTTAGGGTAACCACTTGGAATGGCATGCAAAGTTCTCCATAGCCTCATCCTGCTCCAATCTCTGATTTTACTACTTACTTCCTAATCTCTTTCTTGAACTTTACATTTCAGCTTTATTTCATACAACACTTCAAAAAATGCCAGTTTTTTTTTCTTGGGTTCCAAAGGCTTTGAAAATGCTAACCTCTTGGAAAATACACACTACTTTGATTTTTCACCCTGACAAGTCCTTCACTGATCTCAGATCCACAGGCATTCCTGATCCTCTCCACATCTAAATCTGGATTGTATTCTCTACTGTCTTCCCACTGCACCTTGGCATATCCCGAGCATACTTCTCTCACAAGATTGCTATGTTTTTGTTTTGTTTTGTTCCTCTCTAGATGATAAGGTCCTTGAAGGCAAAAGCCATGTCTTATTTGCCATTTATCCTCATCATATAGCAGAGGGTGTGGTACGTATTAAGCACTCAGTATTAGTTTGATGAATGAATCAGTGTGAGAATATGCATTATCTTTTAAATAACTCTATGAACTAATTATTAACAATCCTTTAAAGTCTCTCCTGTCTCTAAATTCCATATTCCATCCTTTTATCTTTCCTTGACCATACAGAAATACCTTCTTTCAAAAGTATGCAGAAATAAGAACTAGAGATATGTGTGCATATTTGCTTGTGTGTGTGTATATCTTTGAGGCCAAAGATATTAGCAAGTAACAAAAGATGCATGTTTTATTTCATTTAACCCTATGCAAATCTTAAGGATGCATGAGAACTTGTTTCAAAAAGTGTAATAAAAATACCATCAATTTTTAAAAACATAAGAACATCTAGGTAACCTGGAACACTTTAGATTCCACATCCTGATGTCTTTTTAATTCCACCAAAACAGAAACAAAAACTTATTTAATGACTAAAGAAGGGGATTCTTTCCACATTATAGTCCATGACCCAGTTAAGACCAAACACAGCACTTAGTTAACTTAGACCAAATGTAGGCCAACTTCATGGTGTCCACATAATTAGAATTACACAGAAGCCACCCTTTGTATAAGAGGAATCACAGCATTTCACATAGCTAGTTTGGAAGAATGGGAACATTGAGCCCTTCTCTGATCACATGCTGCCAAAGATTATTAAATGTTTAGCCATTCATGAGGAAACAATAATCATTCACTCATTTGACCTTGTTCAAAATATTAACATTCAAAATGTGTCTAAGCTGCTTTCTAACAGCGCTTTATTTTCAAGTGGCTTTCTTGAATATAGCTAGTTATTGCCTCACAAACCTGCAAGAGTCATATAATTACTTCCCTAATTAGTCCCATAAGATATTTACAGGTCTGCATTAGGCAGACAGCCCTAGGAATTCAGCAACATGACTAAGTATTTGGTCATAAGAAAGCAAAATAGGAAGCAGTGACATGACACCCTATTTGTTCGGACTCCGGACATTAGAAAGGTACACAGGTGTCCAATCATCAACTAACAGCAAAGACTTTAAAACTGAGGCATTCCTTTTAAATTTTCCTTTTAGAAATTTTGACTGCCTTGTACTGTCTGTTTTGGTTTTTATTTTTTAATTTGAAAAGAAGCAAAGTTAATTTTACCTATCAAGTATCCTGGGGAGAGAAAGGATTCAGTCCTAAACTCTCACTTTTAAAATGTTATCGTTCCCTACCGTAAGAATGGCAGTGGCTCACTCTTCAAGCCTCATGAAACTGACTCTAAAAGTGTTAGTCACTTTTTTTCACAGAAGTATTGCTTGAAATTAAACTTTATCCTGAAACAATTGGGAATACGAAACCAGACAGATAACCAGAATTGTGCCTAGTTGAGGAGGTTACCCTGGACCCAATACTGTTATAGATCTAAGCCACTCCATGGCAAGAGAAACGGTACAAGGAAAGAGAAGGCCGTAACAATGAATACAAGTGCTTACAGATTTGAGAAATGCTGAAAGATAAAAAGTCCTCATCATCAATGAGATTATGAAGTAATCTGGAAGGCCTGGGTCTCATGACCTGCCATGAATACCTTTCTCTTTTTACAGACCACCCTTTAACTTTTACGTCACACTTTTTTAAAAAATCCTGTTCCTTTAATTTTTTTTCTGTTCCAGGTTTCTAGTGATAATAGTTTTAATGAATGTTCTTCTCTAAAATGTTACAAGACTGAGACCACATTATTCCCAAGTGATGATTTCTGGTTCTTTTTATTTCTTCAGGAATTATTTCCAGTCGGGCTGTGGAGACTCAGGTCTGTGGAGACTGGCTGTTCACCAAATTTGTTTACTTTTCCTTCTGAGCCCACAGCTACATTTCTCTCCCTCTCTTGCAGTTAGGTATGAACATGTGACTTGACTCTTGCCAAAGGAATGTGGTCAGAAGAGATATAAATCATAAAATCCTAAACTTCCAATAATGGTCAAAAGAATCCTCCCATCTGACCCACTGCTCTTTCCTTATCTATGGCGGTGCATCCATGCCCAAGATAGCCTTGGAACACACGTGTTAAAAATGGCAGAGTCTCCAGCAGTCTGGGCTCCTGCAAGGAGCCTTGCCCATCACTATGCATAAAAAATGAATTTTTACTGTGGTAAGCCACTAACATCTTAAGGTCCGTCTGTTACAACAGCTAAAGTTATTCTGAAACAGATGGTATTCAGAAATAGACTATAAGAAAAAAATAATGTTGAAAAAAATTGTCAATATTTTTGTATGTCTATTTCTTCTTCCTTGTTCCTTTTTAAAATTTTATTTTTAAATTTTTTTTTTCACTTTAACAGCCTTACTTAAGCTCAGTTTGCAGCTCTTTGCCCCTTAATGTTGTCACTTCCAGAATTCCAAAATTCTGCTTAACCTGGCACTACATCTACAGAAACGATAGCAGAGGAAGCATTAAAACAGACTGCCACTAGACACAGTGCCCTCTACAAACACGGAAGCCCAAACCACTCAATACAGAAGACAGGAAAAGACACTAGAGAAACTCTTCTATGTACACATTCATAGTTATATTCTTTTTCTTTTTCTGCTTTCTGGCCTAGAAGACAAATCAGTGTGCAGGGTCTCAAAATGAACAACCTGAGTTGTTCATTTGACAAGTGACAGCCTGAGATCATTCTATTAAAACTCTACCCCCAAACAGCCTTTCAGGGCAAATTAATTCTCTCGGTTTTGCTTCTTTGGTTTGTTATGGTGACTGTTATAATGACTGAATTGATCTGGCTATGCTGGTATTTTACACCCATACTGCCTCCTACAAGATAAATAGTTTGTTCCCTCCATCAATAATCATAACACCCTGTTATTATAGGAAAAAGTAACAGTTACTGCACATTGAAAAGCACACTCTTTGAGTCCAAATATAAATGTTTAAATATTATAATAATTAAGTAGGAATATAACAAAGGAGTAATTAAAGGAATATTTGCTTAAAAACTTCAAGAAAATTTTATACCTAGTTTTCTTAACTCAAAGAGGCAAAGCTCATACCTCCACATGATTTGCTTCTGTTAAATGATAATGAGATGATTTACGAGTTTGTTTTGAGTAACTGGCAATTTAAAAGAGCAGGCATAAGATGTAAGATCTACAAATAACTAGGAGCTTAATATGAACCATACAGGATGAGGATAGGATAAGATACAACAAAGAAGATGCTTACAAAGAAGGTAGTATCACTTAAACCTTACTTGCCTGAAAAACATCTTATAGAAATATGGGGGACTTTGAAGAGGAACAGACCTGGGTTCATATTTCAGTTCTGCCTCCTGCTAGATGTGCATGCACCCTTGGGTATATGATTTGACTGGTCCAATCCTCAGCTTTCTCCTCTGTAAAATAGGTATTGTAACTCCTAGGTCACAGGGTGGTCTGAGAACTGGTATGTAAAGTGACACATGGTAGGTAGCTGCTATAAATTGTAGTTATTAGTACATCAGGAAAACACATAATTTGACTTAAAAATCTTATCCCTTTTTCAATATGCAGTAAAGGTATCAGAGGTTTTCATCTAAAAGTTCTACTGAGATTTCTTGTCCTAATTCATCTACCACATTGGCAGAAATAGCATTGTAAGCTTAACTTGGCCAAGTCTGCTTCATTCATCTGTCAACAAGATTCTAGGGTTCAAACCGAGTTGACAATTGTTAAAGGTGGACAGGACAGAGCAGGCTGCACAACAGAGTCGTATTTCACACCTCAGAGGGTTCTACACCACCAACAATAACATCATATCCCTGTCAGTCAAGCATCATTGTAGGGCTTGATAGACTGATACAAATAAAACAGCCAGTTAAAAAAAGGTCTCCTGGCTCTTTTCTGGCTATAGTTACAGGACTTGCTTGATTCTGTGACCTGTGAATTTTAGAATAACACTTCTTTTTGGGACAAAGAGACAGAGAGACTGCACCCACTATCGACTCTGAAAAAGATCAAAACTATGTGTAAAATTTGCTCCATTTAAAAACGCTAAAGTCATTTTGTAAATTTTGATCAAACTCTCTCTGCCTCCTATTAAAGTAGAAACTTATTTTTAAATGATCCAAAACAGAAGGTACCATTTGACAGTCATATAATACAATGGACTGACAAATCATTCTAGCAAATACAGTTGTGATATCTGAGCTAGATGCTCAAAGCACATGCATAGAGTCCATTAGAACAATATTCCAGTATGTGTTACCTTTATGAGAAAGAAAATAGAAAAAAGTATCTGATGTTCACTTAAAAACAAATTACATACATTGTCACAAAATTGCTCTGTTGCAGCCATTTTTAGCAGACTCCTCTGATTGTGTGTGTGTGTGTGTGTGTGTGTGTGTGTGTGTGTATCAAAATAGATAAGGCTGAGTAATAAGCTGAAAGCTTCCTAGAGAGTAAATTGATACACGGGATCTAATTCAAGTTGTATTTCAAGTTTAAATTATAAATGATCTCAATATGCAAGACTACAAAAACTGACAAAAGAAACACATAGTTACATATCCACACATAATTCTAGTGGAATATATCCAAGTTTTCCAAAACATTCTAAGTAAAGTTGTAAATATATGGTTGCTAAATTAAATTTTATCATTAATACTTTTTTGTTTCTTTTAATCTTACAGGGAGATCTGCCATTATAACCTGGGCCATCTAATTTTTTATTTGTTCGTTCATTTGTTTGTTTGTTTGAATTAGTGCCCAAATGTCTCTTGCACTGTTGGAGCACATTCCATAATGAAGTGAAAGTGAATGACAGCAAAATACACATCAAGACCCCAGGTTACACTTTCTAATCTGTCTGTACACATGAAGCCACAGCACCATGGTAACTGCAGGCCAGAAGGAAGTTTGAGAAATTTACTTGACGTAGATTTTGTGCCAAGGATTGCTCACCAGAAGCAAGACTAACTTCTCAGACCAATTTTGTGCTTTATATTTAGAGTGTAGAATGGAGGCTAGGGCAACTGTGATTAAGATGACAATATATCCCTCGATAGCTTACTTGTGGAGATAGTTGAATAGTGTTTTAAAAGATATAAAGTAGGACGATACATTTCTCTAAAAATAAAATTACGGAAACTGTCAGATTTTAGTTCAGGCAAAAGAAGTGAAAGGAAAAAATAAACAGTTGACTTTAAACAGCATGGGTTTGAACCACATTGGTCCACTTATATGCCAGTTTTCCTTCTCTGCTGATAACAAGACAAACCCCTTTTCATCCTTCTCCTCCTCAGACTATTCAATGTGAACATGGTGAGGATGAAGAGTTTTGTGATGATCCACTTCTACTTAATGAATAGTAAATATATTTTCTCTTCATTGTGATTTT
>NW_012103854.1:2706540-2749080 GCF_000951045.1 Mandrillus leucophaeus
CTCAATCTCCTGACCTTGTGATCCACCCGTCTCGGCCTGCCAAAGTGCTGGGATTACAGGCTTGAGCCACCGCGCCCTGCCTTCATTGTGATTTTCTAAATAACATCTTTTCTCCAGCTTATTGTAAGAATGCAGTATGTAATACAGACAACATACAAAATGTATATTAATTAACCGTTTGTGTTATCGGTAAGGTTTTCTGTCAACAGTCGGTTATGGGTAGTAAAGTTCTGGGGAGTCAAAAGTTATCTGTGGATTTCTCACTGAGCAGAGGGTTGGTGCCCCTCACCCTCACACTGTTCAAGGGTTAACTGTACATAAAATTAAGGTGATGTAAAAATAGGAATAGTCCCTAGAAATTCAAATTGTCAGTAATTGGGTATTGTCTCTAAATAAACATATTGCTGATAAATTTATCTAATTGCAATAATCCCATTGTTCATTAATATTTACTCTGATATAAAAACATGCCAGAAATTTGTTATAAAGCCACCTATTCTAAAGCAAAATGTGATGGACGGCAGATACTTTTTAGATATTATACGTGGAGATTTACAAATTGGGGGCTCAAGAGGATTTCATCGTAATGTATTTTACCCACAAGGAAGCCCATGATATTGGGTCCTAAGTACTATGGTAGGCTTCTATTTTATTAGTAAAGATAGCATAATCAATGTTTTTTATCTTTTGTACAATCAATGTTTTTTCATCTTATCAAATATATGCAACTTGAATTATCTTCCAGTCAGTATGGAAACTCATGATTATACTTTATTTATTGGATTTGATGCTGTTTGCCAAACATATAACTTCTTTAAAATGTAGTCAAGGTGGGACAGTATCAATACTTGTTTTATAGATTAGCCATTTTGCATTTTTGGCCATAATTTTATATTATATGTGATTATTTTAATCAAAGAATATGATTTCA
This sequence comes from Mandrillus leucophaeus, assembly GCF_000951045.1. Taxonomy (NCBI): domain Eukaryota; kingdom Metazoa; phylum Chordata; class Mammalia; order Primates; family Cercopithecidae; genus Mandrillus; species Mandrillus leucophaeus. The sequence continues at coordinate 2,707,472 of NW_012103854.1, forward strand.
CCCATGGCCTGACAAACCCATGTAACAATGATGCATGTTATAACACAAGTATAATTCACAAGGAATGGAATAAAGTGTGGTAAACTGAATCGATTTGAAATCAGACATATCTAATTGAATTTCAACTTTGCAAATCCTCTAGCTGTGCAACCTTTGGTAATTAACCTCTATGAGCCTGTTTCCTCACTGAAAATAGGAATGGTAACATCAGAGGGTTGGTGTGAGAACAAAATGAAATTATACATGTAAAGTGCCTAGAATACTGCTTGCCTTACATTAGGGGCTTAATGCTAATTATTTATATATAATAAGAAAAGGAGGAACAATTGACATCTTTAGGTAGAAAATTTGGACTAACAGCCTCAAGAAAGCGAGAACTATGTGGTTGCTTGAATTTTCGAGGAATCAAAGAGGAAGTACTAGAATTCTGAAGAATTCATAAGGCAGAAATGAGATTTAACTACTCTTGGCATAGCTAATGTGGATTCCACAAAAAGAAGCCTTGAACACTCTACTCCATCCGTAACCTCAGGAGTTTCCTCTGGGTAGTAGTGGTTTGTTACTTACTTAACATGAAGAGACTTAAGTATGAAGCCAAAAAGTAAAGACTCTTAGACCTAGGGCATGCCATCTGCCTAGCATTAAGCAAGAGCTGAAAGTCAGTTACAGAAGCAAAGTCATTTCTAACATGATTAATGTTCCATCCTTGAACGTGGCAGGAAGACTGCAAAAGATATTTGGAAGCCAATGTTTCCTCTGAATAAAGTAAACGAGTATACGCTAAGCCCCTCTCCCTGGACCATGCTGGCCTGTTAGATAAGTTGCCAATGTGGAATCTGCAAACCCTGGAGCAAACTGGCTATCCAGGATGAGAAAATATCTCAAGGCCAATGATCATTGCTACCGTAAATGCACAGTGCACCGTATAAACACTGGGGTCAGATGCAGTTATCCAGCATATTACTCAAAAACACATCCAGCTCAGAGCTGACAAGATAATCTGTTCCTGTGAGTGCAAAGCAGACTGGAATGCTGCAGCTATGACCTACTCAAGGAAAGAAAAAAGAAAGTGAAACTCTCCAAGGGCTCCATCTCATGTTCTTTATGCAGGCAAAACTCCAACAGACTTCAAAAGAAGTGTTGCCTAAGGAGGGAGGACTGGTCCAAGCTCACTGGGGGTATCATTTCCATGATCACGTTGCCATCTACATTTGGTAGACTGGCAAATGCAAATATTTCAGATACAAGTTTAAACAGATGAAAAAAGAAGTGTGAAATAGCTTGGAGATTTGCTTGCAAAAGAAACCTCAGAATTCCAGGAAAAGGATTTAAAATCAGAAGCTTCATAAGTTATCCAAAAATCTCATGAGGGTATTGGTGTGTGATCATATCAGAAATAAATGTTTTTCATCGTATGTTCTCACTCATAAGTGGGAGCTAAGCTATGAGGATGCAAAGGCATAAGAATGACACAATGGACTTTGGGAACTCAGGGGAAAAGGTGGGAAGGGGGTGAGGGATAAACGACCACAAATAGGGTAAAGTGTATACTGCTCAGGTGATGGGTGCACCAAAATCTCACAAATCACTGCTAAAGAACTTACTCATGTAACCAAATACCACCTGTTCCCCAATAACCTATGGAAATAAAAAAATTTAAAACAAATTTAAATGGACATACACTGCATTCTAACATATCACATGATCACAAAACTGTGTATTTAAAAAATAATTTTCCAAACTTTAAGTATACTCTTAAAAGGTCAGTAACATTTTTCTAATAGACATATAGGCTATATTTTTGTGTTTTAACAAAGTTTTAACATACGTGATCCTGATAAATGCAAACAAGCCAAAGTGCAGCAAACGTACTTACAGGAGGACCTATCGGGGGAGCAGGTGGAGAGAGAAGAAGAGGGAGAGAGATGAGTTAGTGAATATGCAAAATATTAAGATCAAACAAAAGATATGAGCATAATCAGCATGATATAACAGACATGGAAGTTTTAAAAAATTCACTGATTCTTAACCGTTTTTAGGCCATGGAACCTTTGAGACCATTTCAGAAAAATTTATAATTGTACACAAAATTTTACATAAAATTTCAAGTGATTTTTAGATTGCCTAAAGTCTGTCTATGAATTACTGAGGTTCATATATCTTAAGTAAAGACTAATTTATAAAAGTTTAGATAAGTATGAATTATGAGAATATTTGGTAATTTATGATAGACCAGTTATAGAGAATTGATATATAACTTCTTGAGTTTGATAAAACAGCCAAATGAGAAATGTACCTATTATTTGTCCTTAGAATTTTTTATTCGACACTATTATAAATATATAAAAGTCTAGTTCCTCATGTTTATATAAATTTCTTTAAAACCATCAAAACAGGCAAAGTGTAAGACAATTTTAAATATTTCACATACCATTATGCTCAATTAAAATACCAGTTCTAAGTAGCTAGGAAGTTGGAAATTGGCTTTTATTTTCTAAGAAACTTTGTATAAGCATAAATTTTTCACTTTTTCCCCATAATCCTCTTTCTTTTGACAACAATCAAAGATCATTTCTATGATTATCTGATTCCACTAATGTTTTATCATTTCTTTTTCCTCAAAACAAATTTATACAGTATCCTTTATTAGAAAACTTTACACTTTATGAAGGAATACCTACACAAGTTTCCAATTATTTAGATTCAATGAGCTTTAAAGGTAGCTTTTGATAACACTCTTTAAAAAAAAAAATAAGCAACTACACTGCTCAAATTAATAAATTTTCATAAACACTTTTTACTTTTACATCTTTCTTAAAATGGAAGAGGACATGAGGCAAGAAAAAAAACCACACATCAATCTGCTATCAGCTCTTCTTGATAGGTTAATGTTTCTGTTTCAATACTTAGTAATTGATTATTTTTAATATTGATAAATATTTAGAGAAAATACTGAAAAATAATTTATGGCATGCTAGAGTCAAATCTTAAATTACTTTATCTTGCATGGAAGAATTAATGACCTCATAAGACTTTATGTGGCCACTTTCCAAAAAAAAAGAAAAACAGTAAGTGAACTCATTTATACAGATCACCTCAGTTTCAAAAGAAATTTACTTGACTTTTCTGTTTTACATTGGAGATTTGTTTTACATACAGCGATTTGACCTGAAAGCAAGAATGTCCTGAAGTAGGAATCGGGACAATTGGTTCTGTTTCAAGTTCTGCCTTGGCCAAATCACCTGACTGCTATGGGCCTCCATTTCCTCAACTACAAAATGGAAATTCTGGATTGATTACTAAGGCTCCTGTCATTAATAAAATTCCATGGTTGTACAAGAAGGATAACACATTCTCAAATTTTGAAAACAATGGGAGTAAAAGCATGACAAAATTGTGCCAACTGGATAAAATAGCAACACAGCTTTCTAAGACACGTGCCCTAGTGTCCCAAGGCAGATGTTTTTGCAAAGGACCTACATTTACTGACCACCTACATCGATGGAAACCTGGCTGATGCTATCACACTGTGTGCAGCTGAGAAACCCTCCATTGTACACAGAAAGGACAGACTTAACTTGACCCAGTAAATAAGCCCCAAATGGGTACCAATTGTTACTACACTGCAATTAACAATACTTTGCAAACTTCCCCTTTCTGCAGTTTGATAGAAATAAGAAGATTTAAAAAAAAAAAAAAAAAACAACTAGGTCTAGCAGAGAAGATTTAAACGCACACATACAACCTCCAACAAGACAATATTATCATTAATTAGGAAGAACAGATGCCGGAACTTAACCAGAACATGAGTGACATAGAGCAGCTGAAAGAGAGACTTACCAGATTCTCCTCTTCGGCCTCTCTTACCTCGTTTCCCTGGAGGGCCTGAAATACAAAGGATAATGTTTTGAGTGTAGTTTAACTTTTTTTTCTGGTTCCACCAAAATGTCTAGTAAATAATTTATATATATTTTCTCATTGTTTTTATCTACCAATTTCAAGAAAGAGACCAGATATTTGTAAAGGTCAGTACTGTCTTTCGTGTTTCAGCAAAACTCTTAAGGTTCATTTAATTATAAAAGCTACTCTAGATACGTGATCATCTAGGGTTACTTAACACCAATGATTCGGAATTTTTGTTCATCCTGCTTTAATATCATCAGTAAAGAAAGAGTTTGCTAAGAAAATTGTTAGTGTTGAGTTTTATGTTTCTAAGGAATATTTCCTTTCAGTATATGAATAATTAAAGTACTGATTAATAATTTAAAAGTACTAAGTCCAAATGATTTATAGTTTCTTTTCAGTCAGGTCCATCATAATTTTCTGAAAATGTTTAGTTGGCAGTTAGTTAAATGTATATATTAGTAATGGAAAACAATCCTTACAAATATTTATACCTCATTAAATGTGAATATATTGGAATTTTACTGATCAACAATCACCTGAATAAAATCACAACCTTTTTAATAGGGCAGTATTTAGGTAGTAATTATAGATCTGATTTTTCTACAAGGGCAAGGTCATTATTGTCATTCAATAAATAGTTAGCCTTTATGATGATCCCATTTTAAAAGCAGAGAAATAAAACAACTTTTTTTTTTTTTTTTCCCGGTGAGTTACCGGTAAAGACCACCAAGCTAGTATGTATCAGACTTAGCACAAGATTCTAGACGTTCATGGCTTTCAAGCCATTATTCTCAATTATATAATTTCTGTCCTCATTTCCTTGGGCAGGAGTAGCCTTGCACTGAATTATGGTTCAGGCAAATAGAAGAGAATAATTAGCCCACAATGAGAATTGAGGTCTTATAATATTTGCCAGGAGAAGAAAGCCAAGGAAAATACAGAACTGCCTGATTTTAAAGAATGAGCTGCTAAGTAGGACTGATGACTTCCAAACTTTAGAAAGTTCAAGACACAAGCAGCACAGGCCTTAGTATCCAGGCGACTTTCAATGTGATCCTGAGCTACCAGCTCCCACATGGAAACACTATCATGAGAAATAAAAACATCAGTGGGGCAGTTAGTTTCCTCCCAATCCCTTACACAGAGTAAGTCTCAAACATACACACACACATACACATAGAGACATAATCTGATATATAAAACTTCCTTAAGACTAAGAATTATACTTTTTCTAGTACAACATCACTTAAACTAAGAACTCTCTAGCAACCACTATATACTTATAATGTCTGTGGTTCACATGGTAGGACCATTAGAAGCCATTGTGGAAGAGATGACAGATGAGAATTTTCCAAAACTGAATATAGTAGTCCTATGATTTAACTTATATTTCAAGTGGCATGTAAAAATAGTTCACCCTAACTATGTGGAAGGAGAAACTTAGGAATATTCAAAGACAAAAAAAAAAAAGTTAGGAAATACCAGAGGGAAATTATAATGGAAAGTACTTTGACTGACTGTTGTCTCACCTACAACAAAGGTACCAGAAAGGCCCAGCCCTGATTTTTACAACATGTCTTAGAGGCCTCTAATTATTACTTATTTATTGGGAATTAGCTTCTTTGCCATTTTCCCCCTGAAGAATGTGTCTTTCAACAGTAGATTTCATCAAATAAAAACAATAGATTGCACAAATGTTTAAGAAATAACTTGAATAAATTTTTATTTTATTTAACAGAGAGATTATGAAAAAAATGATTAAAGAAGCACTCACATCTTTTGAAGAAATCAAAAACCAAAATACAAATATTTCTGAACATATCTGAATTAAATATTCAATCAGAAGGTTTAAAGAAATGAATCAAATGCTGTGGTAAATCTGCTTGTCATATTGAGAATTGAAGAACAGGATGCAAGCAAACTGAAATGGCATTTGGCAAGACAGATATCTATTGAATATGGTAGGGTTTTACAAAGAATGTCATAATATTTGACAGAGAAAATGAATTTAAACTAAGTTATGAGAAGATGGAATATAAACTAATGAATTTACAAAGAAAATACCGGATTTAAGAAAAGCAGGTTATAATTATTATCGGAATCAGAAAACTGCAGGGAGCATTATACACAGCTTGGTGAACTAATAAATTATACAAAACTCTCAGAAAAGTCTAGGTAAAGATCTTACTTACAAAGAGAATAATCTGATGTTTGAAGAAGTCTACTGTGCAGATCAAATAATTTGATCTTGCTTCTGATTTTAAAGACAAAAAGAATAATAAAAATGAAATGGATGAGACGAATTTGGCAATGGATAGCTGGCAGAACAGAGTGAGAAGATAACAAATCAGAAAAGAGAAATCAGACAAAACTGATGTTAACAATTGTCACAAAAGATAGTAGCCATTTCCATTCCAAACTGAGTAATGAGTTGTCAGCCAGGCACGAGCTGTATGAACGCATACAGAAGTTGGAACATGGTTCTCATTCACTAAACTTGGCCAGATCTTTGCAACAGAAATTCTCAGTAAATTCTATCAGCAGAAAGATATGACTCTGCAAAATAAACTGGCTCAAGAATATGAATGGGAAGAGAAAAAACAGAAGCTATCAGCAACAGAGGAAGTGAAAACTTACAAGCAGAAAATTCATTCAATGAAGAATGAATTACAGAAAACAGAGAGAGACGACAAAACCAGATTGCTCTTCAGTGTTAGAAAATTTAGGACAATTGGTACTATTCATGCTTCAGAAAGAGTTCTTGCTAACTTTCAAAAATAGATGCAAACTGTCAGCCTGAGATAGAATTAGTAAAAATTTGCCATCATGGTAATTATTTAAAAACCAGTGACTATAAACCCAAGTTCAGACAGACCCAGTTCATCAATTAACAAAGGAAAGCTTCCTAAACCATTCCAGTTCCTCACTAATGATGTACCCCCTTGATAAGGCTCTTCTCTAAAGTTAGATATGTACCTAGAAGGAAACATAAGCCACTCTATGGGCCCTCATATGATCGTGAGGGTGGGTGGTTACTGGAAGTAGCTGGAATACTCTTCCCTGGCTCATCAGATGAATTACCAAAACCTGTCAATTCTACCCATATTACTTGGATCTGTTCACTCTTCTCCACTCCTAAGAGTATAATATTTCAAGGCTGAGTTTAAACGTAATCTTTCTTGGCACTCCAGTAAGAGATTTTTTCACAGTGATGTTATTTCTCTTTGAAAATATTTTTACCTTTTATAAACATTTACAACAAACACACAGGAAGTATTTAGAGAAAAGTTTCAGAATTCATCATTGGTTAGGTGTTTTGTTTTGACCTCTTGTTTTCTATTTCAACACACATTTCTGGCTGGATCTGCTTTTGGAGAGCAGGTATCATGTGGATAAAAAGCAAAGGGAAGGCTCACGCCCTGGGTGATTTTGCTTAGGTGTATGTTGTCATAAACACCTGAGAATAGGGAGAAGATGGCTAGCTCATTACAAGAATGGCTTAACGGTCGTCGCCACTGACACAGGTCCATTAGACGATAAATTCCTGACTGAATGGAGGAGGTAATTAATGAATATAAAGACACACACTAGGTGTTCAATAAATATCAGCTCCCTCTTTTACTTTATTTATATTTTCTTTTTAGTCCATTGTGATTCTACTTGATAATTTTATAAAAGTTGACTATGTATGTGAACAAGATTGCAAGAGATTAATATCACCTTATAATTATACTATTCAAAGAGGCAATTTAATATACTAAAGACAACATGGAACACAGAGTTAAAAACCTATGGATTTTTCACTGCTGTGTGAATTGAGCTGACTTTCAACTAATCTCTTTGATTTTAATCTGCTATCTGGTAAATAATACTCATTCTGCCCCATCTGTATGATTATTGTGAGGATGAAACTGTAAACTGCTATTACATTATACTAAACAAGTGTTTCTTTCATTTTTCGTTCATGTGTTGAAGCTCATAAACCATTTCCGTGCTATATTACCGTCGTATTCATCAATAAGAATAGTAAGGTTTTGAAACATAGTAAGATTGCTAAAATAGTAAGATTTTGACACATTCTAATAAAAAGCTGAAACTTAGAAGCTTCATCCCCAGAAGCACAGGGAACTTTAAGTACATTAGATAAAAAGAAATCATAAAATACCTCAAACAGTAGAAAATATTCCAAAAAAATACTCTTATTCAGAGTTTTCGAGGCAGAAAACGAAGATGTTACGGCAAAGGAAAGGGCAGGAAACTGAACTTGTGGTCTGGGAGGGACAGAGTGAGCATGAAGCTCTTTGCAGATGGAGCAGCCCTCTTGATGGACGCACGCTGGGGTGGGGAAGTCTGGAGGACAAATGTGTGCAAACCCAAGATGCTCCTCCACCCCAAAGGATCCCTGAACAGGTCGCCAACAGCTGCAGCTGGCTCTTGGGAGGGAGGAACCTGTCTGGGCAGAGAGACAGCGGATCATCCTTTCTCAACCAACCTCCCCCATCCTCCAGCTACGTTCAGAGACTAAACCAGGTTTACCTTCAGGTCCTCTGGATTAACCTTACAAGCAGGCACAGATTAATTTCAGAGCTCTCCCCAAAGTCCTCCCACCTGTTTGCTTGCTTAATGCCTGAAATTCCTTCAAGATGGACCAAAGCCTTTCATTCCACAATTAGAAGTAAAAGGCTTAAATGGCAATGCCTGGTAGAAGTAGAACACTAACTAAAATTTATTCTCTCCATACTCATAAAATGTCTGTACTACAACAGACCCACGAGGTCATATGAGCCAAAGGTTTTCATGCTCTGCTTAGAACCTGGACCATCAGAGCAGCTCCAGATTGCCATACTGAATTGCAACCATTTAAAGTAAAACCTCTATGGCTAAAACAAGTTTATAAATGATTCACATTTCTGCAAATGTAAAACTGAGCCTAACAGAGGTGAAAAACCTGCCCACAGTCCCACACAGCAGATCCCAGCTTCCTGATTCCAAACCAGTAAATGTTTGAGGGACTATTTTCTTACACATTATGAAACTAATAAATGTATTTAAATTAATTGTTTGCTGGCAAGATTTTTACTGTATTTTAGTTAGAAACAACAAATATTGTTGCCAAATTTTTATTTTTTATAACCTAATCAGAGAAACATAATTTTAATAAAGTAGCTCATCACGCTGCTTGTCAGTTTCGAATTCACATTCGGCAGACACAACCCGCCACAGCCAGCCCGAACTTTCCAAAGTACTTTATCAATGGCCCACCTTGTATTTTTCGAACATCGCTACTTAGACAGATGTATTATTAATCCTTGTGACAGCCTTCCACTAGACTGTAAGCTCATGAAGGGAGAAATTCTCTTGTTCATCCTTGTATCTCCAGCAGCAGGCATGAGGCTGACCACTCAGAAAACTTTAAAGGAGCACCGCCTATGAGCTATTTGATGCACACCAACGTTATTTCATACTCTTATGGCAAAAACCACAATTACTTTTGCACCAACCTAATACATTAATTTTTTAGAAGAAATGACTTTTTTTTATTCAGGAGATTTATTTCCCAAGATTTTCTCAATCAGCATGTACTCTACCATACATAATAGAGGGTTGTTTGTTTTAAATATCTTTTATATGTGTATTTTTGTTTCAAATTTCCTCAAGTTTTAATTTCTGTGGAATGTCAGTTTATAAACGAAGTTAATCATAATAAATAATAGGAAATAATTTCAGCTTGCAATAGCCAAGTTCCATAACTCTCACTACAGAGTATTATTCAGATATACAGTAATCATTTTAAAGATAATGAGTTGAAAATTTGGAAAAGTCTCTCTTCCTTATTTTTAACAATACAAAAGATATACTAACAAATGTTTGAGGGACTATGTCCTTACACATTATTAAAGTAATAAACGTATTTAAATTAATTGTTTGCTAGTAAGATTTTTACAGTACTTTAGTTAGAAACAACAAAATTAAGTTGCCAAATTTTTATTTGTATAACCTAATCAGAGCAACATAATTTTAATAAAGTTATGAATATTTGTAATATACTGTTCCCCTAAAGTAATTAGATTTGTTTTGCGAAATTCCTAGAGGATATTTTTTAAATCAAATAAAAATACCAAATATTTCATTTTATGAATAGTCCTTTCATAAATATGCTTATTTTCAAGCTTTTATACCAAGGGATTCATGATAGTTCCACATAAAATTTATAAAACATAAAGAATATGCAGAAACTATGTTCACCGAATGAAGATAAAACACAATAAAGCCCATGGAAGGTACAAAAAGATTTTTAAAAAACTCTCTTCAAGTGGCTAATAAATGTGGGTGCATTATCAGTATATACATTAGACCACCTAAAACCAACTGAGAGGATATGTAAGTGTGTACTGGTTTAAATGTAAAATGTAATATTCCTTGGTGTAGTAGTCAGTGCTTTAGAAGAAAATGGGCGAGTTATTCCAGAATATACTTCTCATGTGGAAAATTTTTTGTTTGACACAGTCTTACTCTGTCACTGAGGCTGGTGACAGTGTAAGTGGTGTTGAACATCGCTACTTAGAGTGCAGTGGTGATAATAGCTCACTGTAACCTCAAACTCCTGGGCTCAAGCAATTCTCCTGTCTCAGTCTCCTGAACAGCTTGGGCTGTGGGCACACACCAGCACGACCAGCTAAGTCTTTTATTTTTTTGTAGAGACAAGGTCTCACTCTGTTGCCCAGACTGGTCTCAAACTCCTGGCCTCAAGCAATCCTCCTGCCTTGGATTCCCAAAGAGTTAGAATTAAAAGTGTGAGCCATCGTGCCTGGCCTAAGAGAGTTATTAAGCAGCAAGGTATGCCCTTCTGGGAAAGCATGTTATCTTTCTCGTGAAATGCACTGAGAGCAGGACTCTTATTTGTTTCTATATTTTTTTCAATTTTATTTATTTACTTATTGAGACAGAGTCTTACTCTGTCACCCAGGCTTGAGTGCAGTGGTGTGATCTTGGTTCACTGCAACCTCCACCTCCTGAGTTCAAGTGATTCTCCTGCCTCAGCCTCACGAGTAGCTGGGACCACTACGCCTAGTTAATTTTTTTTTTTTTTCATATTTTTAGTAGAGATGGGGTTTTGTCATGTTGGCCAGGCTGGTCTCAAACTCCTGAATTCATGTGATCCACTTGCCTCTGCCTCCAGAAGTGCTGGGATTACAGGCATGAGCCACTGTGCCTGGCCTCAATTTGAAATAAAGTGAAAATTTTCACAATTGCCATTAAGATGTTTTAAATAAATACAAATAGATTACATCAGAATTGTGGTAAATCTAATTCTCAACATTATGTGATTATTAGAGTTATTTTTAAATTGGTTGAGTTTCTACTCCTGTGGAGAGAGGTCAATAAACCAAAATCACCTTCTAAAACTTATTCCCAGTTATCGCAGTGTAAGTTTAGTTCTTTGTGGTGCCAGGATTAAATGAAGTATGTCAAGTTTAACTGAGAATTAGTTGATATTTATTAATTTCATAAGTAGGAAAAACTGATCACATTCATGAGATAACCGGAGACTCTCACAAGGACATACTGGAAAATACTACTGCACTTAAACAATAAAAGAAATGGATTTCCAAACTGAGTGCAATGTTTTCTGGGCTTTATATCAATGCTTTGTTTCCAGAAATGGAATTCCAGAAAATGAGGGGTTATCTTTGTTGCTGTTTTTAATATCTAGATAATAAATATAGTAGAATATTCCATAGAAACTGTTCAAGACTACAAACAGCCTGATGTTGCAGTTCATTGACTTTAATGAGGTCTGATGTGGCACAGTTGTTATTTCTATCATTCTTTTCCCACACATAAAGTGTTTCATTATTATGGCACTAGAATGTTTTACCCCAGGATCCTACAGGGGATTTATCATGACAGCTTTTTTTATTTCTACTTGTGGGGATGGGGGCTGCAAAATGTCAGAGAGTAGGGGTTGGGAAATAGGAAAGATATGATTCTTTGTGAGATTACATGCTATGTAACAAGAGTGACTATTATCTATACAATGTAATATATTAACATGAAAAACAGTTTCCAAGCTTTCAGAAAAATATTTTAAATTAGCTTTGCAGATTACATGTTTCTAATGGAATTGAGAGTGGTAGATACCTCCTTTAAAGATAAACAAAAATGTTAAACTAACACAAAAAAATAAGATCAACAGTTGAATGTAGTTTTTCAAATATTCAATAAATAAAATTATGTTAATTTTTATTTATCAAAGATTGAAATAATCTTCATGGAAAATTTAAAAAGTGGGCTAATAGAAACTAGGATTTGTTTTTATTAATGGCTTTGTGACACCACAAGCTTTTGCCAAATTTCCGATGGATGAATTAAACACAGCAGCACCACACACACCATTACGCATATGTAAATAGCCCAGATATTTAAGCGGGTGCTAAATTAATCATTTAGCATGATGCCAAAATTTCCACCTAGTAGTAAAAAGACTCATAGAATAATAATACAGAACTGGTTTAACACTCCAAATGAGTGATGGAAAATGAAAAAACAGAAAGGCAAGACAAAGCCATTCGAGTAAGAGTAGGAGTAGTTCAGAGAGAGAGGGTAACATGGAAGTCTGGACCCAGTGAAATAAGCATGAAGGCACGGGCATACTAAGACAATCAGTGCAGGAATGATAGAGTAAGATCTGTCTGTGGAAGCCAGAGAACCTAGTGAGCCCCTGTATCATGTGGGGGAAAAGCACAAAATACTAGGAAATAATACAAGGGACAATGATGATGACTAACATTTATGAGTGCCATCACACACCTTGCACTGGGCTAAGCACTGTACATGCTTGGTCTCATTTATTTTTACTAGTTGTGTGATCTCAATACAATTTTGGAAAGTGATGATATAGAGAGGTTAAAAGATTTGCTCAACAGCACATAGGTAGTAAACAGTGGGTTAGGGATGTATATCAAGACAGCCTGACACGTCGATTACAAATGCTGAAACTAACAATTTGGTCACTTATTAAACACACTGTAGATCACTGTATTTTCTGATACAAAAACACACAACTGCCCAAAAGAAAATAGGAGATTTAAGTCAACTTAGAAAAAATACGTTCATGAGTATTTCTGAAGCCCTTTATTTAAAATCTTTGTTTATAGGCTTATTTTTAGCTTTTCATTTTAAAGGAAAAATAATCATGAGAAATCACTGGCCAACAGTTAATAAACTTCTATTTTACAAAGTTAAAAAGACAGTGTTCTCTCTTCATACACTGAGAACACTCATGGCTAGCCTAAGGGAATGTGATTAACACATATTTATGTTTAAGCTCAGTTAATATGCTCTTATAGCATGCACAGCAGTTTTTACCCAGTCTGTTATATATAAATATTTAAAGTGACAGAAATAAGAAAAATATTGATCTTTTAGAAAGGAGGGATATTGCCTGTCTTATTCATTATTGTATTCTCAGTACCTGGCACATAATTAAATGTTAAATAGATGACCTTTTTTAAAGTAGTATTTCTGCTAGTTAAATACAAAACAAAACAAAAAAAATGGCAGAGTACAACTTCTCAAATCAGCCATAAGGGCCTATGTTTGAACCTGTCTCTTCAACAATTTAGCTATGTGACTTTGGACAAGCTAACCTCTTAGAACTCTTGTCTTCATCTACAAAATGTCGATAATACCTATCTCAGACTTGTTCTGAGTGTCAAGTGAGATATTTTACTTGTGAGGTACTGAGCACATAGCAGCTGTGGAGACACAGCATCTGTGCCCATAAAGGCAAGTGCTACTTAGGAGGTATTTAGGTTAGGGGACTTGACTTTGATGAATTAGATAATCGGGGAGGAAAGAGCAACCTCTAATCCTCTTCAGCCTACAATCCAGCCCTCACAAGGTTCCCAAAGTGACCTGTCTCTTCTTACAATCCTTCCATGGCCCCCTTAACCCCCCTTCATTGCCCCCTTGCCATGTCAGACCCTAACAGTATCACATAGCGTAATGATAATGGACATGCACTCTGGCAGATGAGGTAAATCATAGCATCTATTTCGTTTTTGTGAACATGTTAGCAGTTGGTCCATTTGCATACACGTCTGGCACAGAGTAAACATTCTTTAGATGTTACCAATTGTAATGATTTTTCACATCTCTGAATGTTTTTCATTTGTCTAGAAGTCCTTTGCAGATGGTACCTTCCACACGTTGGGTGCTCAGTACCAACTTAGACTAAATATTCCAAAAAAACAAAAACAAAAACAAAAAAAACCATTACCTTCTTGGCAAAATGAGTTCATGGCTTTCAGAATTTGGGCTGTCATGACACAATTTTTCATTCACCCAAGCTTAAAATATCAAGGTAATTTTTTAGTCCTTCCCTCGCATTCTTGGGAAATTTAGTGTTTCATCAATATTTTTCCTTGAAACAACTCTTGACTGTCCCTTTGTTTTCATTCCCAATGTTGATGCTATAGTTTGGGCCCATACTTTTCAACTCTAAATGCTTACTGCTTACTGGTCTGTCTCAAATCCACCTGCATAAACTACTAGGGTAATCATTTTAACCTATTTTCATCATGCAATTCTCCAGATCAATAAGTTTTCACGCTACGTAAGGGAGGAAGTATTTACACATTGGTCCAACGCACAAGGTTTTCTCCTATCTAACAAATCCAACCCAAGTCTCCATACTACCTAAAAGAGTCTGTCTTGCCTAATCCTTGGTCTTTCATCACTCTTGTGCTCTCCTTACTTAAATTTAATTTCTAAAAGACATAATTGAGGACTGACAATCCTTTCTCCTTTGCCATGTATTTGGCCCATTTTTCTCCTCTAGTATTTTTTCCAGCATACCCATGAATTGATTCTTGTTGGGATAGAAATTCTGCCTTCTTCACTATCACTACCAGGTTAATACAGTTCAATTTTAATAGAGTTGTTAAGTAAAAGCACAACATTTTTAAAATTTTACTCCAGTTACCTAAATAGGAATAGGAATAGATTTCATACTTCAAACTATAGTTTAAGGAGGAGCTGCTATTTTGTCTATTTAAGGAATTAATTTGTTCAATGCTATGATATATTTGGAAATGTCATGCATGTAAAAAGTGCTCTACAAAATGCCAAATTATCTTGCTAAACTAACTGAGAACACAGTGCAGTGTAGGTTAGGATTACAGTTGGCCTCCCATAGAAAATGATAACATAGGTGATCTTCACCAGAAAATCAAATCCCATTTAACCATTTAAAAAGATACTTAAAATCTCCTAGCCTCCCCTACTGGGTTTCATTGCCTCCTTCAGAATAAATACAGTTATTTCCCTCCAGTTAAATTTCAGATTCATACTGACAGGCAAATTCCCTAGCATACAAAAACATCATGAGTAGATTTCTATGAATAAAATGTTTCCCCATATGATTTCATAATAATTCTAGCACTTTAATGCTGCTATATCTATCACATGGCAAGTAAAACTTTTCCAATGAAACTACAGATGGGCCAATCCAAGACATGATTTTAACTTCTGAGGCTGAGTTTCTTTTCTATGTTGCATAGTAACTAACACAGAATTTTTTAAAATATCAAAAGCCTTGATATACAGACACTCTTTTGCCCTTAGGTAATAAAGAAAACATACACCAAAATTTTATTGGCTTTCCATCTGGCGTCTTTCGTACTAATGAAGATGGGAAGCTTCAAAGCATGCTGAGGTTTGGACGAGTGTTAGAGGTCTACCTACAAATGCCAATCAACTTAAAAGACTTATGAAAGGTCCTTGATCAAGTAGATCAAGAGCTCAGGAGCTAACTATCAGAGGTGAAAGCTCAAGGGTTACAACTTTAGGTTATGAGGGAGAAGGTAATTTCAAAGTAGAATTTGAGTTCTTTTATTTTGCAACTTGACTATCATAAGGGCTTTTCATAAAATAGGACAGTTTTAACATATGGTATTTTATTATGATATCAAGTAACATGAGAGGAAAAACCTTCAAGGAAAAAATTAATTGTAGTAAATATAGAAGAATTGTAATAATCACAAATAGAATGGATACTATGAAGTCTATTTTATGCACCTTAGTAAAATGACACAAAAAATGTCTTGAATAAGACAATTGTACAATATAAGTAAAATAAATTTTGTACACAAAGCTTCGTGTAAAATATATTCAACAGAATAAATTTTCACTAGTAGTGATACTCATATCTATATTTAAGAACAAAAATGAGGAAATTAGGATCTTAATCCACTTTGACACAACCTATATTCCATCCACATGCATATTTATGAATATGCATGACTTAATCAGGTTTAATCATTCCTCATATTCAGCCTCTTCATTAAACAATTATTATTAAGAAATTCTTGAATTCTACTGGTAAGCTTTGAAGTTAGTTGTTAATATACAACATGAAAAAGGATTACTATAAATAACATAAATCCCCAAGACACCTGATTGAATTTGATTGTTCTCTGAATATTTTATGCTGAGATAAAAATGGATGCAACTAAAACAGTTCTTGACTATTAAAATATTTTAAGTCAAAAACAGCCATGAGTGCCTATGCCATCAACACTTTATGAGTATGTTAGGTTTCCTTCTGAAAAGGTCTCATGAATTTGTGAGAGATGCAAGGCCTAAAACAAAAACAAAATAAAAATAAAGAACACTGTCAGCCAATATACAATACAGTATTACACTGCAAATGACATTGATTATGCCACAGTTGCTCAGAGAAGAGAGTTGAGAAAAGGTTTTTTAATTTAACTTTAAAAAGTCGATAAAAGGCTGGGTGCGGTGGCTCATGCCTATAATCCCAGCACTTTGGGAGGCCAAGGCATGTGGATCACCTGAGGTCAGGAGTTTGAGACCAGCCTGGCCAACAAGATAAAACCCCGTCTCTACTAAAAATACAAAAATTAGCCAGGCTTGGCGGCACGTGCCTATAATCCCAGCTACTCAGGAGGTTGAGGCAGGAGAATTGCTTGAACCTGGGAGGCAGAAGTTGCAGTGAGCCAAGATCACACCACTGCACTCCAGCCTGGGCAACAGAGTAAGACTCTGTCTCAAAAAAAAAAAAAAAAAATGGATAAAAGAGGATAAGGAAAGATTAAAAAAAAAAAAAAATGAGACACAGCTCCAGTGCAGTGGTTCACATCTGTAATCCCAATACCTTGGGAAGTGGAGGCGGAAGGATCGCTCGAACCCAGCTCGAGACCAGCCTGGGCAACACAGTGGGACCTTGTCTCTAATAATAATAATACGGCATAAACACAGCTAGCCACATGCACTGCCGCTCACCATGAGACAACATTCACTGGAATTTTTGTTTGAAATAAGATTGGATAAGTAAGTCCAGTCCAGATTATTAAAGTCCTCAAATGGCAGGAGAAAAAGTTAAGAAATTCTCCAATACATAACAGGAATCAAATATAGATTGAGTAGTAAGATAATGACATGAAGAAAATGGTGTTTTGCGAGGACTAACCTGGCAGGAATTAGAGAACACAATTATGAGTCTCTTACAGAAGCTAAGGTACAGTGATAAAGGGACTAGTGACAAATGGGGACAAAAAACAGAAACTGAAAGTAATACTTGACAAAAAGAGTCAAAGTTGGAGGATTAATTGGATTTAGGAGCTGAATACAACAGGCTGAAACTCAAAGACGGTCTCCAAGATTTGAGCCTTATAGAATAGAAAATTGGTGGTACTGTTTGCATATATCGGATAGATTAAACAAAAGATCCCTCTGCCATTAACATGATAGTCAGATGTCAAGCTTAGGCCTTGGAAACAGTTTCAGAATATTGGCATATTTATACGAATTAGATCCTCTGTGGAGTCTACCTTTCTTCTTTTAACACGATACACACAGACCTTTATACTTGAAGATTTGCCCCAAAAATTGGAAAACATTTGTTCTTGTATTTGGGCATCCACAGTATGCAAGGTTAGTTTTGTAGAAGTAATTACAAAGTTCTACAAGTAAATGGATAATAAGTTGATGTTAACATTACAGAATACTTACCAACAAATCAACAAACGGAGGCCAAACCTACTAAGGTTGTTTGTATCTTTCTATTGATTCCCTTAAAATCTGTAAAATCCACTCTGATATTTTCACTCAAATACAGTGATTTAATTCAGAATTTCCATCAGTTGAATATTGATTTGAATCATTCCTGAACTAGGAAGACAGCAGGAACAGTGGCTAGAGAGCCAGAGACCTCCCATGCATTGTCATTAAGTTCTACAGAATATTAGACTTCTTATCTATAACATGAAAGGACTGTACTGGAGCTCCATGTTTCCTTCCAACAATATGATTCTATGAGAAGCAAAAGAAAATCTTTTTTTTCTAACTAAATGACCACGCCTGGTCTCCAGTACCTACAAAAGCCCTAACCCTAGGTCCACCAAAGTAAATACAAGAATGCCAGCCAAGTCAATTGATTTCACATCCAATAGGCATGCAGATCATTATGTGAGTTTCATAGGAAGCACCACCTTGAGGAGGTACAGGGTAGAAGTAAAGCATGGTGTATCCAATGCACCGCTAAGGAGGGCAGTCAGCCTGCAGAATTCTATTGGCTTTCCAGAACTGTGGCAAGAACTCACGAGTGGTAATGAATGAGAGCAATGTGCTCTGCTCCTTTCGGGCTCATCTAGCCCCTCGGACTGGACTGATGGCTACAGCTGAGAAATTCCAAAGGGATTGAGGAGGGGAAGTGCCCAGGGCATGATGCAGGCACACAAATCCCTCTGGAGTCCTAATCATTCTGCCCGAGTACACGCAATCATGAAGCACAGTTGTTTGATCTGGCTACACACTCTGTCTTTCTTGTGAGGGAGAGGGAGGACTGTTTAGAAGTAGGAACACTCCCATTCAGTTGCATCACAAATTGTGATAAATCAATAGCCAGTCCTTGTCCAGCCATGTCAATTATAATCTGGCCAGATCAGTTGTACATTCCAGAAGAATGTAGGGAACTGTTTTCTATAGTTACCTGACAGAAACATGTTGTGGTTTTTGTGCTAGAAAATGTTGATGCAGTAATCCAAACACCAACAAATGGCTTGCAAATACCTTTTTGGTGTTCTGTGTGTGGGTGTGTGTGTGCACGCACGCAGGTGCATGCATGTGTGTTTAAGAAATAATTTTTTTCTCCCGTAATGCTATCCCTTATTTTTATTCCATTGGATGAAACAACCAAAAATATCTAATATTAATTTAGAGGAAGTCTTGCAAAGAGAATCTACTGAACAACTCTGTTTTTATTTAAAGACTATGCCAGTCTTATGACTATCTCTGGTCATTAGGCCTAGATTTTGAGCCACAATTGACAAGACCTTCCTTGTGATGACAGATTAAAGTATTCACTGTATGGCAAGGTTTTTTATTTCACTGCAGCAACCTATGATGAAATGCAATATGGTCAGATTAAAGGTAGCACATAACTACCCTTTTGTAGTAGTAATGTCTTTGGTGAACCCACACATGCTATCGGTCATTTAAATCCATAACCTGGAGCTGAGCAGAGCCCCATCAAAGTCTTCCTTACATGCCGCACCTGCCCTGGGGCGGTGCATACATCATTTAAAGCAAAGCTTAGTGACAGCTGCAGAAATGTACTCAGTGAAGCTAAAATAGACAGCAATCTAGAATAATAGTGATGGAAATATCTGGACATTCATATTTAAATGAATGAAATGATCACCCCAAATCCAGAGCTGATTTGCAGCTGGTACACATCAGCACTATCACACTGGCTGTTGGTCAGTTTTAGAAGCACCACTCACCCCAAGTGCCTCTTTTCCTAATATCTGACCATCCTAGCCCCTTCCCCAGAGCCCCTGGAATGCCACACAAAATGGGTACTCAAGGAAGAAAACCCCTGGCCCAGCAGGAGGTCTCCCAAACTCGGTTCCAGCATTGAGACTAGCATCCATTATGATTTGCTGAAAGGCAAATTGATAAATACTTTGAATACTACCCTGCCTATCTCCATCATCAATACAGCACATATCATGCTGTATTGCAGTTCTTTCTTTATAAGTTAGCATTCATCTACTATTCTCAAGCACTAAAAAACAGAGAACCAGTCTAATTCATCTTGAACTCTAGTGCCTAGGATGGTAGAGTATAAATAGATCCTTGGTGAACCTATGGATGAATGACTTCTAAAATAATCAAATTCCTTTCTTCCTTTTTTTGAGACAGGATCTTGCTCTGTCTCCAGCACTCCCAGGCTGGAATGCCATGGCACGATCATAGCTCACTGCAGCCTCAAAATCCTGGGTTAAAGGGATCCTTCTGCCTCACTCACTCATGTAGCTAGGATTACAGGTGCATGACACCACACCTGGCTAATTTTTTTATTGTTATCTTTTAGTAAAGATGGGGTCTCACTATGTTGCCCAGGCTAGTCTCTAGTGATCCTGGCCTCAAACAATCCTCCCAAAATGCTGAGATTACAGGTGTGAGCGACTACATCCAGCCCCAAAATCAAATTTCACCATGTCACCTTGATCATAGAATACTTTCAGATAAAATTATTCTCATTCTTACACAATATTTGCAACTTCTTATAAGGCTTTTCATATAGACACATGTGGTCTTCAAGGTTGTTTTTTGGCTTTCACATAGGAAGATAGCAATGGTGAACTAACAGTCCCAAGAGGGAACTCTTTTGAGTTAGTTGTGCTTCGTGTCTTACACCTGCCACTGTCCTCTGGAAGCATAATAAACTTTATAAAGGAACATCCTATGGATATAAAAATATCAACATTAAGAAAAAATACTTTCATCTGACTCACTATAGAAATAATCTCAAGAACTTATATTCTTCAAACACCCATATTTTTTGAACGTATATAATGGTTAAGACTCCATTGAGCACCGGGGTCCCCTACCCCAGCACTTTTAATCTAAACATAGTGAAACTCTTTGATGTCTACGGGAAAAAAATAACACTGAAAGTAGTTTTGTCTTCACTGTGTTTAAAAATTACAGTCACAGACTGTTTTTAAAAATATTTCCATTGGACAATATTTTGGTGCCAGACAGGAACCTAAATTTTGTTTCATCGTGTTGGGGAACATTTAGGATATCAGGAAGCACAGTGGAAAAATTTCTTTACAGAAGAATATACTCTCCATCTCCTGGTGAACAGTTTTTGTTTTCTTTTCCAGGGAGTAGTTTATGTACTAAGTTTGGGCCACACATGAAAGTAATATCTCCCTCAAGAGACTGCCTTTGGCTTATGCTGATTTTTTTCAGGCCAAGACTATGGTAATGATTTAAGGAGGAAAAGAAGCAAAATGGAATAGGAGGAAAAGATGGAAGAAAAGGGATTAGAGAAATGAACAGTTTTCTCAATAGAATTCAACACAATTAAAGTATGTGTTAGGAAATTGTGAGGGTCAGATCTCAGAACCAAAGTCAGTGAGACAGTGCCTTCATTGGGTAATCCATACTGGGTATTACGATTCCATACTGGGTATTATGATTCACCAAAGGAACGTCACAGATGCAACAATAATCGAAAACCAAGTTTGTCTTCTAAGTTCAGTTCTCATTACACAATAACCAGAAGTCTACTGGGGTGCATGCCATTGCTTTCGGTGGTTCCTCCAAGGCCAGCTGTGCATATCTTCAGTAGCTTGGAAGCTGGCCAGTGCAGTAAGCCCCATGCTGGACTTGGGAAACTAATCCCCTGTATTATTGCTTTTTCACAGGTGGGACACCTGCCCTTTTCTTTTATCAAAGTCTTTCTAATGACATATTAAAGGCTCCCCAAACTCAACACAACATTGGATTATTACCGGTGAATGAAAAGAGAAAAGCAACAAAGAAACATGAGTAATGAGTAAGCAGGATATTTAGTCTAAGGACCTGGTGCACACGCAACAGATTTACCATTTTTGACAGCCAGACTGAAAGGGAGGGAGAGAAGAAGGAAGGAAAGAAGGAAGGAAGGAAGGGAGGGAGAGAGTGAGGGAGGGAGGGAGGCAGGGAAGAGGAGGGAGGTAGGGAAAAGGAGAGAAGAGAAAGAGCAAAATGGGAGGGAAAGCAAACAAACTCAGGATTTTTTAAATTGTCAGTTTGTCAAAGGAAGTTTACTTCTGAATCTCCTATGATAAATCTGATAATCCTATATAGTAGTTTAAAATATAAAACCAGCAGCATGGCCAAATGAAAAGATAATAGGTTTTGGTGCTTACAGGTCTGTATTATAATCCTATCACCACTAAATATGTTATTCTCTAAATGTGACAAGGGTGTGGCTCTCAGTTTTCTCATCTATAAAATGGAAATAATAAATATGACCTCATGAAGTATTTACTCATTCAAAAATAATTAGAGACCTTACTATTGCCTGGCTCTGGGTTCGGTGGTATAGTTAAAACAGAGAAAAGATGCACAGAGTCTTTACAATGGAGCTTACATACAAACAGAGGAGACAGGAGATAAGGAAACCAAGAAATAAATCACATATTTACATACTGAGATTAGTCCTATGAAAGACATAGTCAAGTCCTATAAGAGGAAATAATCATGATGAAGAATGAGGTGAGATATGAATAGCAGAGGCTATGACACATATTAAGCCCTCAAGAAAGATGAATTTCTTCACTTTATAATTTAACCACTCTACAAAATACAAATATTTTAAACTATTAAAATATTTTTGGGCTTAGCAGAAAACTCTTGCAGACTTGCCAAAAAGGCAATTTAAAACTAACAATACCTAATTAGTTTTCTTTTTTAATTTTTTTTTTAGGAGACAGGATCTCATTCTGTCACCCAAGCTGGAGTACAGTGGCATGATCATGGCTTACCGCAGCCTCGACCTCCCTGGCTCAATGAATTCTCTCGCCTGAGCCTCCCCAGTAGTTGGGACAGCAGGCATGCACCACCACACCCAGCTGATTTATTTTTATTTTTAGTAGACAAGGTGTCTTGCTACGCTGCCCATGTTGGTCTCAAACTCGTGGCCTCAAGCAATCCTCTCACCTCAGTCTCCCAAAGTGCTGGGTGAAAGCCACCATGCCCAGCCCCTAATTAGCTTTAAAGTATGTGGAATTTCACGTCAACTTTTAACTACTGCTTAAATGTAGAGCATCAGGGACCATGATCATTTAGGCCAATCCCAGCAGTCTAAGTATGCTGAAGTCGAAAGCTGAATGGCAAACATTTGTGACTACATCTAAAAGGAAGGTGGAACAATAAAGAATTGGGACGTTTAGTGCAGGCCAAGACAAGAACACTTTTTGGGCTCTCTGTAAATGAAACCTTCATATCCCTCTATGGCGCTATTTTCTTTTCCTGGAGAAAATCATGAGAACTGGAATTGTCCAGGAAATGTGGAAGCTGCTGGCGTCTAAACATTTGAAAACTCACTTTATTTATTCATATATGAAATAAGCATATGCTACTTATCTTAAATAGCTAAATATTAAAATATACAATTTTTGAAAATAAAAGCAAGATAACTATATAACAGGACATTTCAAAAATTAAGAAAATTATATATATATATATATATATATTTTTTAAACCCTCTCACCTGTAATCCCAGCACTTTGGGAGGCCAAGCTGGGCAGATCACAAGGTCAGGAGATCGAAACCAGCCTGGCCAACATGGTGAAACCCCGTCTCTACTAAAAATACAAAAAAATTTGCTGGGCATGGTAGCAGGCTCCTGTAGTCCCAGCTACTTGGGAAGCTGAGGCAGGAGAATGGCATGAACCCGGGAGGTGGAGGTTGCAGAGAGCCGAGATCATGTCATTGCACTCCAGCCTGGGAGACAGAGCAAGACTCCATCTCAAAAAACAAAAAAACAAACCCTCTCACTTTGCTGACACAACCATTGTTTGGCGCCACTGTACTTTTATGAGCATGTATTTGGTAAGTTTATTTCACGTGCATAACATTTTTAAATCTTATTTTTCTACTTAATCCCACATCATAAGCCTTTTCCATGTTATGTCAATCTTCATATTCACGATCTTTAATCATATTTGGTTAAGTTGATGTTTCATTTTAGAATAATTACATAATCCATGATCCTGATTTTACTGTTGAACATTTTGGTTGCCCACACATTTTGGCTACTCTTAACATGAAGACCATTTTCGTGCAGATATGGTTTTTTGTTTTTTGTTTTTTTCATAATAGGGATTGTTTCCTTGGGATGAAGTATCAGAAATACAACTCCTGGGCTAACAGGAGTCGAAAATCCATTTTGTGGAAATTGACACATACTGCCTAATTGCTTCCCAAAATATATATACTAATTCATAATGACTATTATGTATTGAAATATATAATACTTTGAGTCTCCATACCTATGTCACCACTGGATAATGTCATTAATTTTCAAATTTCTGTTAACAGATGAACGGTGTTACCTTAATTTAACTCACATTTTCCTCTTTCCTAATTAGGCTGAACATTTTTTATTTAATAGTTACATTTCCTCTTTCATAAACTCAGTTTATGTATTTTGTATGGATGAGTTTTGAGAGAGTCAAACAATGAGAAATCTCTGCGTTATTTTGAAATTTGGTATTGTGGTTATTATCATCATTGATGTTTTCTTTCTTATGTAAAACGTAACCCAGTCATAGCACAGGGACCCCAGATTTTAGAATTCTGTTCTCCTCGTAATTATAGAATCAATATGGGTCTTCCAAATCTGGTGGCTAATAGTGATTTCATCACTTCTGTCCTTTCTGAGTTCTGTAACACAGACTCACCTACATTCTTAGCTTGTAGATTTCTGTTTTCTTTCTGAAACCTTTTGAAGGCTCTGAGATGACAACACCATGACCACTACGCATCCCCACTCTCACCAAGACGTCTTACTACTCAATCATAAATTTTGCAATCAGCACTACAGCTGCCAAGCTATTCCTTGCCCAGATGTGTTAAATCAGTGCATAACTCTACAGGGGGCCCCCATAAAACTTTATACTGCTCCCCACCACCCCATTCCAACCTCCAACATGAGTTGCCCTGACTCTGCAGCACAGTGTAGGATTTAATGGCTTATTCCATTCCTGCACTGTGTTCTGGGCTGGTCCCTGAAATCAAGTTTTATCTGGTCGAGGCTTTTCTCTGAGGACAGATTTACCATTATTCCCTCAGTTTCCAGATGGGATCACTATACTGTTATACACACAATCTGGCCTATTTCAGAGAACCTCTGATACTGATTATATGTGTGTGTGTGTCTGTGTGTGTGTGTGTGTGTGTGGCACATGTGCATGGGTGTTTGGTGGTTCTCAGGAGGGGAAGAGGGGAGGAGTGGTGGAGGGAGAGAAACCAAGACCTTGGCCTCTTACCTCAGAATAAATGAGCACTTCAAACACCTTTCAACTCCTGAATGTAACTTCGGCTGCTAATCTTCCTTTAAAATCACTCTAGGATTTGGAAATAACTCTAGAAATAACCTCCATGATGGGCATCATGAGAATGCAGAGACCCATTAGACCAGAGATTCCAAAAGCACAAAACTCATGTTCATCCTTTGAGCTGGCTCCTCCACCTGGTGTGTATTTACTCAAAAATAATAACACAATTGCTGCAGATCTTCTTTAATAAGTGCCCCCTGGGATTTTGGCTTCATAATATAGCATTTCATTATTGATTGCTAGATATTTAAGGTTTACCTCTGAACCACAACAAAATGTATCCTTTGGAATATTGTAGCTTCATCTGCTTGTGTGGTCTACTGATAATCAATGTTCCTCTACTCATTGTAGGAATAATTTACATACTTTGAGATGCTATCGTATCGTTCCTGGCTGCTTTCCCTAGAGGCTTAAAGCACTGCATTTAATATCTTCTCATAGATCATATCTTCAGGTCTCTATTATTTTGCCAAATTCTACTAATTTCACTATTTCTGTCTACTACTTTTCTGTCATTTCACTAGTTGGATTCTACTAATTTCTCAATGTCATTTCCATGATACAATGCCACAGCTAAAAATAATAGATTAATAAATAGAAAACAAAAACAATGTCCTTTTGCCCAGACCCTAATCATTCAACTCACAAAAAGATGTAGATTATTTAGACCAGTGGTCCCCAACATTTTTGGCACCAGGGATCAGTTTCATGGAAGACAATTTTTAGACAAGGGCGGGTGGCTGTGGTTTTGGGATCAAACTGTTCCACCTCAGATCATCAGGCATTAGATTCTCATAAGGAGTACGCAACCTAGATCCCTCACATGCGCAGTTCCAAAGTAGGGTTCCCGCTCCCATAAGAATCTAATGCCACCACTGATGTGACAGGAGGTGGGGCTCAAGTGGTAATGCTTACTCACCTACTGCTTGCCTTCTGTTGTGCAGCCCGGCTCCTAACAGGCCAAGGAACAGGACCAGTCAGCGGCCCAAGGATTGGGGACCCCCGACATAGGCAGACTCAATATTTATGTAGCTGTTTGGACTAGTTGAGAAATAAATAAAAGTGGCACCAGAAAAAATAAACAATTCTAGTCCCACCCCTCAGAGTATTATTGGCTTTCTTTGCTTTGAAGAAAGAATAAGCAACTACTCTTCAAAATTCCCATTGTCATAGAATATGAAATAAATGTACAACATAGTCATGCCAAATTATATGAAATGCTAAACAGGGTTAGCTAATGTATAAAATCCAAAGAGTTCTCCCAAGCTACTTAAACAATATCAAATTTAATCTAAAGGCAGTTGGATTCCTGATGATGTGACTTAGTTTAAGTAATGAAATTAACATACTATCCAAAGGGAGTTCTGTGTATTATTCTCATTAGTTATGAGAATACGATTAAATTATTTACACATTTACAATAATGCCACCATTCAGGCATTCAATGGAACCATATAGCTAAGAAAATCATAGATGTTTCACTTAAGAAAACAGAGCTTGTTTCAACAAATTTTTAGTTACTAGAATGCCATTGATATCACTCAGACCCCGGTAAAACATTAAGTTTCTTAGTAAGACTGTAAGAAGTATGCGCATGACTTAAGAAGAATTGGTAACATAAACTCACACATTTGTACACAAAATAGGTCCCCTGAAACATAATACTAAAATGAGGTGAGCTCTGTATTGCATGTATCCCTAACAAAGAAGCAAAACAAAAAAAAAAGGTCATTTCACCAAAATAGGTTATTAACTTTCTCAGTAACACAAGTCCTCTAAAAGTAGACAATATTGCCCCGATGACATCATCTCACTGTTTTATGATGAGAATATGACAGTTAAGTACCAATTCAAAATCCAGGAAACACCAGCATTCACTGAGTTGCTAGAATCTATGGTGGAAGTTTTAACACCAGAACAGAATACCACTGTTAGCCCCATTATTTTGTTCTTTTAAATAATTTTCAAGTGATTTGTAGGCACTTTCTTTCCTATTATAATAAAATAATTACTAAATTAGTTATCTAAATACATATACTTTAAAATTGGGAGTGTTTTATTAATAGAGCTAGATGTACATACGAACAGAGAAGAATTTTAAGTTATTCTATATGCTTGGAATTAAAGACAAGACATGACTAGAATCATGTTTGAAGGGGGAAATGATCATAAGAATTGATATTATGTGATATGAATAAAATAGAACGACAAAATAGATGAAATATCAAAGTATATTAAAACCTTATTTTTTACCTATTAGATCTTCTCATAAAATTGTGGGAGAGTACACACTTTTAAATTATACTTTCTTTCCCCAAAGACATCTATTAACATTGAAAAAAAAATGTAGCCCAAAGGAAAAAAGTTAACACAATATGTAATGAAAACATATTAAGAATTTTATGTCTTTCACTTCCTTTGTATATTTTACCCACCATACAGTCCACACAGACTTAGCCAAATTAACAATCGATATGATCTTATGTATGCACTTAAAAGTCCATATAAATACCAAAACATCAAGTATTTCCTGAGAATTCTGACAATGCAAATTTCAAATGTTTAAACATTAACAATAAATTCAGTCAACCCTCAGTATCCATGCATTCTGTATCGCAGATTCAACAAACGACAGATAGAAAATATTTGGGAAAAGAGTTGCATCTGTACTGTACATGTGCAGACTTTTCTTTCTTATCATTATTCCCTAAACACTATAGTATAACAATTATTTACATAACGTTGATGTTGTATTAGGTATTATAAGTAATCTAGAGATGATGTAATGTGTAAGGGAGGATATGCATAGCTTATATGCAAATAGTACTCCATTTTGTATCAGAGACTTGAGCATCCATGGATTTTGGTATCCATGGGAGGTCCTGGAACCAGTTTGCCATTGACACCAAGGAACAACTATATATGTACATTCATCAGAATTCTGAAGGGTCACATTAATATGATTTTTTAGGTGTTTTAAACTATATCAGCAATATCTGCTTTGTGCTTCACAGTAAAATGATCTCTCTGTTTAAGAGGGAATTTGCTCTTTGTCCCACTTTCAACTTTTATTAACCCTAGTAGCTTATTAATATATTCATCAATTTATCACTTATCAAGTGCTTTTTATGTGCTAACCCTGGTGTTCTGCTGATTCCTGAGACAACAATGAAGAACATTTTGCATATCATTCCTAATAAGAATATCTGCTACACTAATAAGTACAGTAGAGCAGTGGTCCCAACCTTTTTGGTACCAGAGACTGGTTTTGTGGAAGAGAATTTTTCCATGGACCCAGTGGTTAGGGGTGGTTTGGGGATGATTCAAGGGCATTACATTTATTGTGCACTTTATTTCTATTATTATTACATGGTGATATATAATGAAATAATTATACAACTCACCATAATGTAGAATCAGTGGGAGCCCTGAGTTTGTTCTCCTGCAACTAGACAGTCCCATCTGGGGGTGATGGGAAACAGTGACAGATCATCAGGCATTAGATTCTCATAAGGACATGAAACCTAGATCCCTCACATGCACAGTTTGCAATAGGATTCACGCTCCTATGAGAACCTAACGCCATTGCTGATTTGACAGGAGGTGGCACTCAGGCAGTAATGCAAGCGATGGGGAGTGGCTACAAATACAGATGAAGCTTCACTGGCTTGCCTGCCTGCTGCTCCCCTCCTTTGCTGTGAGGCCTAGTTTCTAACAGGCCATGGACCGATACCCGAACTCTGAAGGGACTGGGGACCTCTGCAGTAAAGGGTCCTGCAATGATTGCTCTTGCTGTGTTTAAAGCAAATTATCAGATGAGCTAATTGCCACAGTACCAAACAGTAAGTAAAGGTTTTGATAAGTGACCACCATGGTCTAAATGAAAATGGAAAACCAAATCAGGATGCATTAAAGTCATATAAAGGAAAATTTTTAAAAACAATAAACTTTTAGAACGGAAACAGCAGAAAATGAGAGACTGTGGAATCCATACCTATACTGCAATACTTAAGCACAAGGCCAAGCACTGCTCTAGGGAACATGGGATGAACTATCAGCTTGTGGAATTTCTTTCAGATCTCTATTTCCATAATGTCAATAAAAACAAAACTAGCCTTCCACCTACTGCCTCTTCCCCCACACCTGCTAAGGAACGAAAGTGGCAGCATTATTTTAAACATTATTTTCTTCAGCTAACACTGACAGCCACTATTCTGTCTAGCAGGCACTAGGCCTAAAGGCAGCCTAAAAAATTTAAATAGCTGAATCTGTATTAGAAGCCCAATGAATACCAGCTTCAAACATTTTAGCCCCAGAGCAATGGGCAGCCATTGACACATGATGTCAACCATCTGAAGGGTAAGAATGAAACCATTTTAAAACGGAAACAGACAGAAAGGCAAACACCCTCAAGCATTTTCAAGCTATGCCATAATAGATGGTGTTGAAATCTGTGCTAAGATCAAGTGCGGAAGGATCTTAGTGCAGGAGAAAGTAAAATCTGCAATGTGAGGAGGTCATTTATAACTCTGACAAGGGTAGTCTCCCTACTTGCTGCTTTTTGGATGACTGAAATGTTCACATTTAGAGTAGTTGAGATATAGGTATTCAGTTCTTTCGCCATCACCCATAAAGGATAATTCTGGGGGGAAGAGAGGATGCAAGTGGTCTGGTCGTAGCAGTAGGGGTGTTTTCTTATCTTTTCTCGGTTGATCTTACAATGTCACCCATTACCCAGGTCTGTCCAGATAGCCTCTTGACTTGTTTGTCTTTTAAGAAGATTTTTGCAGTGTCTGGGTTTCTCTATTAAACTCTCATTTTCTGATAATTTTCCTATACCTTCCTAAACTCAAAACAACACTGGAATAACATCACCCATAACTCATTTCCTAGAATGTGTTGAAGGTTTTTGTTTTGCTTTGCTTTTTAAATTAGAGTCAGGGATTTTGGTACTATTTAAAAGTAACCTCTGATACTCATGATGCTCCCTCTGAGTATTTACCACAGTGTAATTAAGTTACCCATGTGAATTTCAGCAGTACTGTATGTAATTTTTGAGGTTATCTATTTATCATAAATTGCCAGATATTCTCAAATATGCATTTTTCTTTAAACTAAATAAAATAAATGACACAGCATTTGCATCATCAAAACTGTCATGCAGGCTTTTCTCAAAAATAAAAGTCTAGAAAAGCACATTTAAACAATATTTATCATAAAGCTGCTTTTCACAGTTCTTTCTGGCATCAGATTAAGAATTCACATTTATTAAAATGGAATCTGGAAAAAAAGACACTATTTACACAAAAGCCCACCCAAATGTTTAAATAGGGCTTATAATATGTAGGAAAGTTATTTCTAGGTGAAATGTTAAAATCCATAGGGGAAAACCTAGATGAATTGCAAGGCAGAAGTCTAGCACGGACTATGTTGTGACAGAAGTACCAACACTGTAAAGTGCCCACAAATCCGCAGCATGGGCAGACTTCCTACCTGCCCTTGTAATCCTGAACACCTGCCTGCTATGATTAGCAGCTACAGCACACTGGCTTCCAAAGATGCATTTCTGAATGTGAGTTCTGGGGAAAGAGCAGCCTACAGAGATTTTGAATCCAGATTTTTGTTTCTGCTTACTACATGGAATGCCAAGTGCAAAAGGCAAGGAAAAAAAAATCCATGTTTTCACTGGCAAGCCTACAGAGTCTTGTGGTCAAAAGAATCTTGCAATTTCTGCTGATGCTCCTGGAAACAGACTGATGATCTAGGTTACTGTGCTTTTTCAGGAGGTGAATGAAAGAATGGTGTTAAATAAGACAGATCATTCTGAAATACAGTTTCATAATAATCGCAAGATTCAGACTGAACTAAAGTAAAGCTTCGGCAATCTTTTAGGTGGATTTTTTTCTACCCAAGATTTCCGTTTGTTTTCAGTGTCCAGATAGATTTCCAGCTGGACAGCTGAATGCTCTCATTGTTCTAATGAAGAATATTCTCCACTATTTACCATTAATCAATCCACTTTACCTGTGTAGCATAGTGTTTAGCATAACTGAAAATTTTTTTATAGTCATTTGAGCAATCCTTCTGAATTGACTCATACATTCATTTATTCAACAACAAAAAATGTTGTCATTTTATGGGTTAGGTATTGTGCTAAGTCCTGACATGAAAAGCTGAAAAATAACACATCGTCCTTACCCTTGTGAGGATTTCAGTATGTACAGAGAGATATGCAAACACCTATGATACGAGCTAGAATAAATTCAAGCTCAGATAGCTAAAAAGTGCACACAATAAAAGGAGTTAATTCTGGCTTATAGGAGGCAGCAGCTGAGAAAATTGAGACTCTTCACTGCAAAACTTAAGAAAAAATATTCTATCGATTTAGAGTAGTTTTCCAGCATTCTAGAGCTGACAAGCACACTTTTGTGTCACAGGTTTCCAGTCTTCCTGAAAAGTCTTAGAAATGAGTTAAAACTCTTAGAAGTGAGTTAAAACTGGTGCTGTTTTGAGAATTTCATCATATCTACTGAAACAATTAGAGACTACAGGGGCAATATGGAATAGGAACCATTGATACGTAATTTAAACTCAGATTACAAAAGTAATAGAAATAGGAAGTGGGTCAATGGCTTTCTTTCCAGTCAGTACAGAGGTGTTTATACTAATATCAGTGGAGTGCTTTACTCAAGGAACTGGGCTGTGCCAGCTTCTGTTTGCAAACTGTCATCACCAAATTGTGCTGTCATTATCATTACCACCACCACATCACCATTAACAACTAACACATACGTAGCATGAGGCATGTGCCAGGTACTGTGCTATTATAGATATTAATCACACCTGTAATCCTTACCTCAACTTTATATGATAGGTACCACTGTTATTCCCATTTTATAGGTAAGAAAACTGAGGCATAGTGAAGTTAAATAATTTCTTAACTAATTATTAAGTAGTAGAGCTAGGAAGTCTGGCTCTAGAGTCTTAGGTCTTAACCATTATACTAAACTGTTTCTCTATGGATTTTAAAACTATAATAATAATAAATGCAGTAATACAATATTTACCTAAGAGAGTTAATCCTAATAGAAAAAAATATTAAATTTATACATAAGAAGCAAGGGATAAATCACCTGTAGGACACTGTAAGTCTGTGATACCCTTACCCAAAGGTGTTCTACTGCAAAAATTGACAAGTTCTTTTCCAAAAGCTCTTCTATTTTTCTCACCTAAATAACCCAACATATAGGACTAATTTTAAAACACATAATTCACTAATTACCTTAAGAACAATGATGCGCAGTGATATTTTTATGTAACTATCAAAAGATGTTGAACCCAGAGTTCTAATGAGTATTACACGGGAACCCTCCGTTTTTTATGTTACTTAGATATATCAGACTTAAACGGCATCCTATTTATTACTATTCTTTCACAACTGTACATAATTAGATTTTACCACCTAAATTTTATGAATATTTCCTAGATATATTCCTTCCTTTCCACCCTCAATGAAACTGTTTTATTTTCAGCTATCTCCTACTTCAGTTGTTGCAATCAACTCTCTTAAATTACTGAGCTCATATGATATGCCAAGCATTGTGCTAGATGCATAATATACTTATCTAATTTGAGCCTTATAAAAGTTCTGAGCAGAGTAGTAGTATCCACATTGAACAGGTAAGAAAAAGTTTCAGAGATTAAATAACCTGCTCAAGGTCACATTGCTGGTGAGTAGGGTTACTGGGAGAATTCAGAAGCATTTCATGCATGGTCAATATTTCCCCCAAGTTACCATCGTAATTTACTGTACATCTCCTCTGCCTCACACATATGAATTGATTAATGTATGTTTTACGCTTGACCGGAACAACGTACAAGGTCCTTCCAATCCAATATACCATTATGGCTCAGCTTTCAATACTCTATCACCCACTACAGTTTTTTGTCTCATATCAAAAAACAGGCTCTAGATCATCTATTCAGAAAAAAAGGGCAAGGGATATACAAAAATTAAAGAAAATCTCTTTAGATTAGATAGAATATTAATTCTACTTGCTTTCATTTCTTACAGTTGTAATATTTAATAAACATTAGTGATGAACCAAAACTGATCTGACTATACTATTTTTTCAGAAACTGATATTTTGGTGTGTTTTTTGGTAATAGCTTTATTTCTATGTAATTCAAATACCATACAGTTTATCCATCTAGAGTGCACAACTGAATGATAATTAGTATACTCATAGATACGTGCGACCATCACCACAGTAAATTTCAGAACACTTTTATCTCCTCAAAACGGGCAATCACTAATCTATTTTCTTTTTTTCACTCTGTCAGCCAGGCTGGAGTGCAGTGGCACAATCTCAGCTCACTGCAACCTCCATCTCCCCGGATCAAGCAATTCTCCTGCCTCACCCTCTTGAGTAGCTGGGATTACAGGCATGTGCCACCACGCCCAGCTAATTTTTGTATTTTTAGTAGAGATGGGGTTTCACCATGTTGGCCAGGCTGATCTTGAACTCCTGACCTTACATAATCCACCCATCTCGGCCTCCCAAAAGTGCTGGGATTACAGGTGTGAGCCACTGCACCTGGCCCACTAATCTCTTTTCTATCTCTACAGATTTGTCTTTTCTGTACATTTCATATAAATAGAATCATATACTATGTGGTCTTGTGTGACTAGCATAATGTTTCAAGATTCATCCATGTTGTAGCATGTACCAGTACTACATTCAATTTTATAGCTGAGTACTATTCCATTGTATGGAAATACAGATTTTCTTCATCCATTCATCAGCTGATGGACATCTGAGCTGTTTATACTGGTTAGCTGTTAAAAAATAATGCTGCTATGAACATTTCTGTACAAGTTTTTGCATAGACATATGTTTTCATTTCTCTTAGGTACAGACCAAAGTGGAATTACTGGTCATTTAGTAAACTCGAACTTTAACTATTTTGAGACACTGCCAGACTGTTTTCCAAAGAGGCTGTACCATTTACATTCCCATCAGCATGCGTGACGGTTCTATGTCCTCACCAACATTTGTTACCATCTGGCTTTTTTATTGGAGCCGTCCTAGTGCATGTGAGGTAGGATTTCATTGGGGTTTTCATTTGCATTTTCCTGATTACTGATGAAATTGAGCATCTTTTTATATGCTTATGGGCCATTTGTTTATGTTCTTTAGCGAAATGTCTATTCAGATCTTTTGGCCATTTTTAAATTGGTTTGTCTTTTTATTTCTGAGTTGTAAGAGTTCTTTTTATATTCTAGATACACGTGCCTTGTGGGATATATGATTTGCAAATATTTTTCCCTATTCTGTGGGTTGCCTTTTCACTTTTTTTCTTTTTTAAGAAACTTTTATTTTAGGTCCATGGGTACATTTGCAAGTTCGTTATATGGGTAAACTACTGGCATGGGGCTTTGTTGTACAGATTATTTCATCACCCAGGCACTAAGCCTAATACCCAAGAGTTAACAGAAACTGATATTTTGAAGAAAATAATACCCTCTTTTCCTAAAAAGAGCCTCATTAAAAATTATTAGATGAGAAATATAATATGATAAGAGAAGGATATTTATAAAAACTGTAGCATATAAAATAAGTTTGATACAGCCATTTCTAAAATAAGACTTTGTAAAGGGCACAAACAGCTTTAAAAATCTGATATCGTAATGAAAATTTAATAGGACTTCCAAACAAAGAAGCATTCATCTATTTCAGGACCTTCTGAGAAACAAATCTAAGTATTTGCCTATGTCTGGTTTAAAAATGTCTGATATTTTTAACTCCATAATAGTCATCAATGTGATTTACTGATGTAAATTAGTTTGTTTAGTTGTTTCTAAACATCAAAAAGTGATATTGTGAAAGGCTAAAAAAGGAAAGCCTAAAAAAAATGAAAAAAAAATTTCTAAAGGGAAGCATAACAATTTTATTACTCCATACATTCCAGACTGCTTTATTTCTTCTTTAACTGCTATTTAGTATGACCAAAATACAGAAACACCAATAACTTTTACACTAAATACAATATTTTATACATATAAAACTACAGAGAGTAGGCAAGTTTCTGTAATAATCTTCCAAAAAGAAAGATATAAAGAGAACAAAAAAGGAATAGCTTTTATCTCTCTAGTTTTTCATGTCAGTTTGCCTTTCATATTTTTATCTCTCTCTCTCCTGTATTCTTATCTATCATACAATACAACAACAATTTAAATTAAAGGAAAAAGACAACATGTGGCATTTTGTTTTGTTTCAAGAAAAGAGAACAATCCACTACACAAGACTCATTTTGTGTCACAAACTCTACAAAGCTTTTTCCTGAGGACCTTGTCCTGAAGCAGAACTTAGAGCTTCCTCATTTTGAGTCCCTTTCCAATCATATACATCTGTCTGAGAGAATAAAACAGATGACTATTAATTTGTTCCATCTGTTTTGACTGTAGGACTGGAAGTTCCTTGAGGGCAAAGGACACATATTCCCTTGGATTTCTAGGTAAACAGTACAGAATTTGAAAGGGACTTCCCTAACTAACGTGTTGAAAGACAAAAATGAGTAAGTTATAGGTATGCCTTGCCTTAATTAAGGCCACAGTATTAATACTATTCTCACAGAGTTGAAATTTAAAAACTAAAACTGTAATGAAGGAAGCTGCTTATAAGTTAGCTCTCAAAATGAAAAAAAATCAGCAACATACAGTAGAAAGAACACACTGCTCACCGCAAATTCACAAGATAGGATCATTTCTGGTAAGCCAGATGACTGAAGTATGTTTATTTTCACATCACATACTTAATCTCTAATACTACAAGGGAGGCTGTAGTGTTACACTGAATTATATTACATTGAATTATATTACATTGAATTCCCCGAGAATTTATTCTTGTATGTTATTATACAAGCAACGCTATAGCAAGAACCACACACCAGGTTTTTACGCCCTATGTTGAAGCCCATATTACGTTGTATTCTGTGGGCCCAGGATGATTCATTTAGAATGCGAAACCAATCTCTCATTTTGCATAAATCAGTAGTTTTCACATCTGAGAGCTGCCTGGTTAGTTTTCAGGTTGTGGCATTTCATTTTATTTTGTTTTCTGCAGTATACTGTCTCGTGCTCCTTTGTTTTTGTTTTTTTCAAATGGCAACGTAAGTTACATTTTAATAAATGCCTTATTCTTTCCTGCATTTTAATTTTTATCCCTACAATTCCAATAGAGCCCTCTCAAAAGTCACCAATAACTTTTCAAATTCAATGACCTTTTTCTTTTATCAGCCTCCGTGTCTAGATGTCACAGCAGAATTTGGCACTTCTCCTCCTTTTGGTTTCTGTGACACCAAATGATCCTGGTTCTCATGCGCTTTGTGACATCAGTGTACCTGTTCTCCAAGGTTTTGTGCCACTATCTTCTTTATCTACTCTCTCATCCATTGAAATCGGGGCTCCGTTACCTCTACCTGACTGAGTCCTGCATCTAAAGAGTCAGCTGAGCCCCATACAAGAGGCCAGTCTGCATTTGTAATTGTCTTCCATGTCCCCAGAACCTTCAGACTCTGCAAATTCAACATTTTGAAACAGAATGCATGTTCCCTTCAGATGAAGTATAGCATATTCCTTGTCTCTCAGGTTCTGATTTTATTTAAAAGTTTACTCCCTTTCTCTCTTTTCTATTCTGCAATATATCTTGCACTCATTCGTTCTTCTGATTCCACTGACTCCATCTCAATGTAGGTCAATTTCATTCACCTGGACAACTATAAAATTCCAAGTGAACTAGTTTCTAGTCTTTCCCCTCTCCAATGCATTAAACATACTGCTCTTATGTTAAGCTTCTTTAAGGACATATCTAGTTATTTATTTCCATTGCACAAAAAGCCATGAAGGGATAGAACGCAAAAACTTTTGTCTAGCATTCAATGTTCCCTGCAATATCTACCATATCTACCACTTTTCCAACCTATTTACTTCTCCTCCCTTTAGGGATTTGGCATCTCAGCAAAACCGACATACTAAATCTTTGTGCATACTCCAAGTGAAGATGTTTATCTTAGCACTGCTAGCACCAAGAACACTGCCTAGCCCATAAAAGTGCTCAATAAATATTTGTTAAAAGAATAAATGATAGCCTGTAAGAATCTTTTACCCTGAAACTAACATCCAGTATATTTTATAAGGATGAGGTAGAAGTTACTATAAAGTTCACTAAATCCAAAGAGTAGAACCAGCCAAAGGAGGAATGGGAGTGGAAGCTACTAAGGAAGCCCCAGGAGGACACTCCCCCTCTGAAATATTATTAGCTCTGTTGGAAAGCACATGACTTTTTAGACTTAAAGTAAGAGGATGAATGGTAACTTGCCAAAGAAGCTCCCAGTACTACACATTTTTTTTTTTAGAAGAAATTCAGTTCCTGCTGTTCTTTATTTACTTAAAAAGGAGTGTCACCTATCAGAGTCATTTGTCAAGGGCTGAACAGTTGCAGCATAACAAATTTAAACCTTTCACTATGAATAAAGCATAATTAACACACTGGCCAAAGGATGCTGAGTGTTCAGCTCAAAAACATTCTGGTACCAACAGAGAAAAGGAATCTTACTTGGTAAATTAAAACATATGTTGCATGTTTTACTCTTAACATCCATAAATTGAAGGAAGAGATGCCAATTTGTCTAGTAATGATGATGAAGTTGGGAGAACAGTGAGGAAAATCCTCCCTTAAATGATTATTTTCCAGATAATTTATCATCTCCTATTTTTGCTTTGAGATATGTTTTGTGATGAGATCTTTATAGTAGAATTTGAACCACATGACATTTAAAATATTCAAAAATAAGTAGAAAAGCTCTATAGTCTATTCTTTAATCAGCCTTCCTGGTTCTGTCACTATAATAAGTAAGTAGGACTCTTAATGCATCTAAATAAGAAATCAGTGTTATTCCCTGTTTATGCTTGACTGTTGGGAATTGCTCTTTGACTATTAATAATTATCCATCACTCATGCCTGGCTATTCAAATAAAAACTCTGGCTAACTCTTCTTGGAAGAGTCTGTTTTTACTCAGAGGGGCCTAGGAAAGCTGTTTTGCAATGTAGCGGGCTCCCCTTACACACCTTTACAGGAGTTAGTTGAACATCACATGCTAGTGCCCATAGCATTATCAAAGTACCACAGATACGTTCACTGATAAGACTGCTGACATGGAGTGCTGTCTCATATGGCCCAGTGGAGGTTGAGGGTGACAAGAAAAGAGTCAAAAGACGGTGAACAATGGGACACTTGCTGTCACCTAGTCTGTGTGGGATCCCTCCTACTCAGAATGCAAGTATGAGTATAAAGGGCTGAATATGGACAGGCCTATCAACCACCCAGTGTGTGGGCAAAATGGCAAAATGTTCCAAGCAGCTAGGAGAGAAGCAACATTCAAGTAATCCAAGAGCCATGGCTGGACCCCAGCCCTCAACAATGTGACTGTTAGCATCCATGCTGTGGCATTATTCTTTCTTTCAGTAAAAATAAATAAATAAATAAATAAATAAATAATAAAAAAAATAAAAACCAAAAGTTTCTCTTTGAGGGAAGCAGCATAGACAGGAAACCTTAAGATTGCATAAAACTTTTTAACTGAACAAAACAATAAAAGGAGTCTGCACCTAAAACACAGAAATTTAACTGCACTACCCATCCCCACTGCACCACACCTAAATGACACCAGACGTAGAAATGCCACTGCCTAACTCATGCCTTGAAATCCAGGTGCCTTCTCTGAAGTGATCCATGTGCCACACTTGCCTGAAAATAGAAGTGGTCTTTCTAAAGTTACATGCACACATCAAGAAATACATTGATGACCCTTCTTGCATATTCAGTGGTCCTCTACTCTATTGAACTACACTTCAGGTTTATTAGAAACATTTAATACTACTGACTGATCTGTTTACTATACGCTGTGAAAGTCATATTACTTTTACTTTGCTTCCTTTATTTTAATAAACTCTGTTATTAAATATAGACATTCAAATACTTACATTAGGAAATATATTCTTCAAAAATTTATTGCTTTTTGCATATAAAATCTCACCTGTATTTTTTCTTGAATAATTAGAATTCCCATAATAGTTAGAAATTGGGTCAAATAGCTGCAGTGGACTGAGATATACATTGTTCTGTGATTATTATTTAAACCTCATTCTATACACTATTCATATCATTATATTTTAAAAACAACACACAACTTGACTGGCATCCAAAAAGTTAGTACAGGAGTTATTTAATACTCTGAAGCATCTGTGGTAATGAATGGACTCTAAGTTTCCTTTTTTATTGAAAATACATTTTAAATATATATATTTAATATATATATTAAAATCTGAAATAAGATTTCAGAATTAATCAACACACATAGTATATTTTATGCTGCTCTTATTGACAGATGATTTGTAAGTTTTAATTTTATCAATCTTGTCTAGCACTTGAGAAGAAGTTGATACAGTTTAGAGGCTGTGTTGAGTGTCAGAAACATCTTTAATTTTCTCAGCTTTATGAGTCTGAATCTGTAAAAAATTAGAGTAATTGTGGCTCCACAATGAGGAGTAGGTATGGGGCATGGTTTAAGGTTCTGATGCCACCTGTGGCAAAACTGAACTGAGGCTCAGATCAGTGGTTCTGAGATCTTTTGTTTTGTTTTCAAATAGGTAATTTTATTTTTAATTGTAAATTGACAACTTATAATTGTATAAATTTATGGGGTGACATTATAATTCATGAGTCATACTGTACTAAAATGGTTGATGTGTCTGCCTCCACCATAAATCTATAAATGTCTAGAAACAGGAACTTATCCCATTCAACTTGCTCCCATGAAGCTTAACACAGTGCCTGTGAAGTAGACATTCAAAACTGATGAATGAATGAATGAATGAATGATAACTACACAATTAGCAATATTTGTTAAGAACCAGGTAGTGTTCCAGGCACTGAATTTATAGCAGTAACTGAGACAGTTTCCCTCCTTTCAGGGGATTTACATTTGAATAGAAGATATACTCTTCTCTGTGGGGCTACATGTAACCATTGAAGTTGGCAACACCAGATTACTGGTGATTTGGACAAGAGAATGGATAATGGGGATAGAATCCAGCTGAGCCGGAGAATGAAGACAGTGATTACAGAGAACTCTTTCAAGCAGTTTTCCTCTGGGAGAATTCCAGTTTTAATACTGTGGTACCCTCTTCTCTTAGAAATCAACCACATACAGCAGAGAGAAAGAAGCAGAAACAAAAATGGCATCTTTGCCTGACTTGTTCACTCTTTTATTAAAAAAATTTTCAGAGAGAAGTGAAAAAGGAGCTTCACCTGCCCATGACCAGCACATGAAGAGGAGGGCTGGACAAGCACAGTGGGACATTTGGAAAGAGTAATTCAAGGAAATATTAAACGAAAGAAGACACGAAGTGGAAAAGCCATCACATTGTGGGAAAAAAATGACACGGAACAATCAAAATAGAGATATAACCTCATTACCTTACAGAGAAAGGACCATTTAATCATCCTGGCAAAACAATCAGGTTATTTCCAATGAAATTACATTAATTGATTTTGGGCAGGTCAGTTCAATCTCTCATCTTTCATTCCTTTACTAGAATACCTACCTCACAGGACGTGAAGAAGGCATATAGCAGCTCCTGCATTTAATAAATAATAGCTTCTCTTCTGCTAAGTGGATAATTAAAAAGTGTTTGACAGTAATTTCTTATATAAAACCTGTACTCATTTTATTTACTCTGGTTTTTTTTCATAAAAACCACAAAGGTCAACATCATTTCAGTTCCGGTTTGAATGATTACAAATTACGAGATCAGCTCTACTTGAAGCATATAGGACAGTTACATCTATTATTTCACTTGAGTATATATTTTTAAAAAATTTTTTTTTTGAGACAAGGTCTTGCTCTGTCACTCTGGCTGGACTGCAATGGCATGATCTCGGCTCACTGAAACCTCTGCCTGCTGAACTCAAGTGATTCTCCAGTTAAGCCTCCCAAGTAGCTGGGACTATAGGCATGCACCACCATGCCCGGCTAATTTTTATATTTGTAGTAGAGACGGGGTTTTGCCATGTTGCCCAGATTGGTCTTGAACTCTGCACTCAAGCAATCTGCCTGCCTCGGTTTCCAAAAGTACTGGGATTACAGGTGTGAGTCACCACGCCCAGCTGTATTTTAGAAGTATAAGTGCTGCATAGGTTTTTTTTTTTTTT
>NW_012103854.1:2750511-2752743 GCF_000951045.1 Mandrillus leucophaeus
AAATAAATAAATAAATAAAAATGGAAAAAAAAATGTAAAACATTTCTAATTAAGAATATAGTGCATATATAATATAAACATGTAAAATGTAATAGAAATATGTAATACTTACATGTAATAGAAACTTGTAAGATGTTTCTATTTAGCAAACTTTTGCTAATTTATTCATGAATGTTTAATCTGAATTTTTGTCCCCTATGATTTCCTTGTTAGTAGGTTTTCTTTATTTTTCTTCTACCTCTTACCTTCACATGAAAATTTTTTCACTTTGGTAAATGACTTTTCATCTTAATTAAACATAGAGGAGAGTATCTGTCATCAGTCATTCTGTTGCATTTATCAAAAAGTCAAGAGGCTGTTAGGAAACTATGCAAGTGCTTTCAGAATTTAAAATTAAAATATATAGTTTTAGAACTTATAGCAACTAGAACTCAATATACTGCTTGCAAGTGCTGAAATGTAGTTATGCTGTGTCTAAATGTCTTATAAAGATAATATACTTATAAATGAGTGCTATTTTTTAAAAAAGCAAAAACCTTCTTTACTACTTAGTTTCACCCACTTACTTCTTGGTCAGAATGCCAAGTGGAATATTATCAGTTTAAAATTCCATTTGAAAGTTTATTTTCTGAATTAACATCATTGAGAACTACAGTGAGCAGCCCAATGTGATGTAACTACTTAGGGAACAGTCTATTGGACTCAGCATTAG
This sequence comes from Mandrillus leucophaeus, assembly GCF_000951045.1. Lineage (NCBI taxonomy): Eukaryota > Metazoa > Chordata > Mammalia > Primates > Cercopithecidae > Mandrillus > Mandrillus leucophaeus. The sequence goes on from NW_012103854.1 coordinate 2,751,224, forward strand.
TGACTGACATCTTCAAGGGATGAGTGTGCATCATCAAAGTTAAATCAAAGCTGCTAACATTTATAGCCTGGGTTGAACAAAGGGAAAATTTTCAAATGAAATGTTTTGAGGGAAGACCTCTCCTCAGGACAGCTTATATATTTATGTACAGGAATAGACATTAAATTTCCTGGCTTCCTTCTTTTTTCCCCAACTGTGAAAGGCAAAACACAAATTTGGCAACATCTCCTGGAAGAAAAAGAATCATGTAAGTGGCTGAAAAGGCAGTTCAAGGAAGCAGTTTTTGAAATGCTTCAGAATAAAGTCTAGTCAACAGACTGACATCTAAAGGCTTCAATACTCTGACTACAACCTTCATCTCTAATTTGTTGCTTTGATTCTCCTTCTGTAACTCCTTAACTACAGTTAGACTGGTCTCTCCCTACACCTCCAAAAGGTGTTTGCTTTTTCTCTCTGTGTTTGTGCTCATGAATACCCTCTTCTCCCCTTTTCGTCTCTCTAAGTCCCATTACTATTTCAGATGCAACTCAAACTCATTTTACTAAGTCTTTCTCAGTCCAAAGTATTTCCTTTACACTCAAAACCACTACAGCAATTATCTATATAATTTAATACTCAATAATCATGCATTTCTTTCTGAGATGTCCTATGTTGTTACATAAACCGTTATTTTCATCCAAATTGTCTGTGTGTGTGTGTGTGCGTGTCTGCCTGTCTAGCCTATACTTTTATACAAACCCACAACACCTAACACATAGTTCACCATGCACGGCAATAGAGTTCTCAAGAGCATATATCACTTCCTGAGAGTTCTTTTAGAAGTCAGCTAAAACATTTCCAAGACAGTTCTTTCCTTTCTGCTTACTAGTAAAATAGTGGCTCAGATATCTGACTAATAACTCTTTAGATGGAAAAAAAAAAAAAAGCCCTGTACAATACTGCAATCCTTAACACCAGACTCAGAGGGAATCCATTTTAATCTGAAATAGGCCAGGACACATCACCACTTATTTTGAAGGGTCTGGCTGCTCTGCATAAACACACAAGTGCAGGAGCAGTTTTCCAAGATTCATTGAGATGTGAGCCAGCGATGTATGCCTCAGATTAGCAGCAAGCCAAAAGCCGAAAGACGCAGACTCTTAAAACATTTATGACATGTTGGTCAGGAGCAATGGATGACAGCCCAAGGAAACAGTAATGTGATACTGAGCTTTTCACCTTGAGGTGACTGGTTAAAACTCCGTTTGGGATCATGAGAGATTTATAGCACCCTAATGCAATAAAGAAAGCTATCTGCGACCCAGGGAAAGTGACCATAAGACAAGGGCCACTACCACAAGTCCACAGGGAGATCTGAGACAGAGGCACAAAGCCTAAAAAGAAGTTAAGTAATCTGTAATCTCAGCACTTTGGGAGGCTGAGGTCGAAGGATTGCTTGAGGCCAGGAATTCGAGACCAGCCTGGGCAATATAGCAATACTCTGTCTCTACAAAAATTCTTTTTTAAAAAAATTAGCTGGG
>NW_012103854.1:2753348-2755900 GCF_000951045.1 Mandrillus leucophaeus
ATTTACCTCTGCCAACTGCTTTACAAAATCAAGTAAAATTACAGTCATTTTTTTTTTATCCTCACTGGGAAAGGTTATGCTGAACATTGGTCAGATTTCCTACTCCAGGCCAGAACAAAATAAGAAGTCTTAAACCCCGAGATCTTCCAAGCACATGTGCAGTTCAAATGATAAAAGGGAACTATGAGACATGACTTTAATAAGGCTTTGGAAAATACAAACTAAAACTAAAAATCACATTCTCTTTGCCCCCCTATTTAGTCTAAGATGAAGTTCCTAACCCTCTTATAGATTGCAACTAAAAATCATTTGACATCTCAACTAATTTAATCCTTCCTCTTAAAAAATGCATACAGGCTGGGTGCAGTGGCTCACGCCTATAATCTCAGCACTCTGGGAGGCCAAAGTGAAAGGGTCACTTGAGGCCAGGAGTTTGAGACCAGCCTACGCAATACAGCAAGACTCCATCTCTATGAAAAAAAACAAAAACAAAAACAAAAAAAAACCCTTTTTAAATTAGCTGACTGTGGTGGTGCATGGCTGTAGTTCCAGCTACCTGGGAGGCTGAGGTGAGAGTATTGCCTGAGCCCAGCAGTTTGAGGCTCGCTGCAATGAGCTATAATCATACCACTGCATTCCAGCCTGGGTGACAAAGCGAGACCATATCTCTTAAAAGAAAAAAAAAATACACACAGCCAAACTATGGATTTTAAAGTAAAATACTGTAGTTCAAGGACTAAGAAAAATTTTCAGAACTAATGGCAATCCTGTAAAATAATATATGAGGCCAAACATGAAATTAACATTTTTAAAAGCATGTTTTGCACTAATTCTCAATGCAATTTGGATGACAACATTTTGTTAACTTCAAATTTATCATCAAAAGCCTTTTCCTTTTTCTAAATTTATAGCAACTTAGTATTTCTCACTGCAAAAAAAAAAATGTTTTTAACTATTTAGAACTTTAGTTGGAAAATATCCATACCAAATCAAAGACATTATAATTTCACAGGCCCTGTTTATTAATATTATATGACTAATCAAATATAGCACAGTCCCTAAAAAACAACAGAGCTTCAATAAATATGTACTGAATGAAGGAAACAATAAATGAATGAGTGAATAAATGATAAGTTTGTCTTCCAAGGTTTTGTAAAACCTTTCTACATATATGAAAGATCCTTCCAGTGAAAGAGAGTTGGTTCTTCCTTTCTCCATTGTCAGCTGCATAAAAATACAAAAGGAAACCCATCCAAACCACAGGCACATGACGGATAAAAGTATTTAGAGTTGACTAGTCAAACAAATATTCATTCAGATCCTGCCAGAAGAACTAAGATTTCACAAGGCAAACCCCTGAATTTAATTTTCCTCCTTTCCATTACATTTGCTTGGCAGACACTTGGCCCCATCAGAAGAGAACCATTAAATATATCACTGCAATCCTCTTGAACATTCAAGTTCACTATGTACCATAATACTTTTTAACTTTCCTTTCTTAAAAAAAATTAAAAATGATTCCTCAAAGAGAATGTGTGGTTTTTATATTTGCTAACTTAGGAATCTTCTACTCCCTTCTTATAACTACAACTTTCTTTTGGACTTAGCTTAATTCACATTCATATCTAGTCCTTGACGTAAGGTTCTCATGTTTAGTAGCTGACTATCAACTTAATCAAATCATTTAAATCACGCAGCATTAAGATACTACATTTTGGCAATACACTATTCCACATGTCTGAAAACTTCAGAATTTCAGACAATCATCAGTGGAAATGTAGATTGCTGATGATTAGTTTACAAATGCTCTCCCCAAAAATCAGAATAAGTCCATCTTTAAGTCATCTGATGAGTTACAAAGACTATATTTGAAAACAGATTCTTCCAAAACTACAAAAAGTAAAGCAAAGCCTTCTAATGATTAGACAAGAACAGATCAGTTTAAATATATACTAATCATGCATTTGAATAATTGGTCTACATTTCTCCCTTCTCTAATTGTTACAACTTTTCAAAGAATACAATTCACTTTATTCTACTCCCATATAACCAACCACCATTAGTTGCTAATGTGGTAAAACATCATCCCAAATAAACTGTGTTCACTGAATAATGTTGCAATACACTGAAAATTTCAAGCACATGTAACAAAATCAGTTACTTCGATATTTAAAGTAATGAGTTAAAATTTCAGAAATTCCTCAGATGCTAACTCTTTCAATGACAGTAAATTGACACATCATTAACTTGCTACCAACTAATAAATGACTCCAGGATGCAATAAGAATTCACTCCACGTTGTCTGTCAGAACACCAAAGACACTCAGCTTGTAAGGACTCAGCCTCTGGTAGAACAAAGTAGATGATAAATGTGATTCTCTTATCAAAATATACTGGTTTTTTTTAAAACCTAGGAATAGTAAAAATTTGGTGTTCAGACATACTTTAGGAAACTCATTCCATTATTTTTCACTGGGACGAGGGCATAATGATGCAGAACCAAAGTGCCAGAAATGAATGGGGACTGTGGTTCTCTTTTGACTTGCCTGCTT
>NW_012103854.1:2755950-2758890 GCF_000951045.1 Mandrillus leucophaeus
TGTACCATAATACTTTTTAACTTTCCTTTCTTAAAAAAAATTAAAAATGATTCCTCAAAGAGAATGTGTGGTTTTTATATTTGCTAACTTAGGAATCTTCTACTCCCTTCTTATAACTACAACTTTCTTTTGGACTTAGCTTAATTCACATTCATACCTAGTCCTTGACGTAAGGTTCTCATGTTTAGTAGCTGACTATCAACTTAATCAAATCATTTAAATCACGCAGCATTAAGATACTACATTTTGGCAATACACTATTCCACATGTCTGAAAACTTCAGAATTTCAGACAATCATCAGTGGAAATGTAGATTGCTGATGATTAGTTTACAAATGCTCTCCCCAAAAATCAGAATAAGTCCATCTTTAAGTCATCTGATGAGTTACAAAGACTATATTTGAAAACAGATTCTTCCAAAACTACAAAAAGTAAAGCAAAGCCTTCTAATGATTAGACAAGAACAGATCAGTTTAAATATATACTAATCATGCATTTGAATAATTGGTCTACATTTCTCCCTTCTCTAATTGTTACAACTTTTCAAAGAATACAATTCACTTTATTCTACTCCCATATAACCAACCACCATTAGTTGCTAATGTGGTAAAACATCATCCCAAATAAACTGTGTTCACTGAATAATGTTGCAATACACTGAAAATTTCAAGCACATGTAACAAAATCAGTTACTTCGATATTTAAAGTAATGAGTTAAAATTTCAGAAATTCCTCAGATGCTAACTCTTTCAATGACAGTAAATTGACACATCATTAACTTGCTACCAACTAATAAATGACTCCAGGATGCAATAAGAATTCACTCCACGTTGTCTGTCAGAACACCAAAGACACTCAGCTTGTAAGGACTCAGCCTCTGGTAGAACAAAGTAGATGATAAATGTGATTCTCTTATCAAAATATACTGGTTTTTTTTAAAACCTAGGAATAGTAAAAATTTGGTGTTCAGACATACTTTAGGAAACTCATTCCATTATTTTTCACTGGGACGAGGGCATAATGATGCAGAACCAAAGTGCCAGAAATGAATGGGGACTGTGGTTCTCTTTTGACTTGCCTGCTTAAGTGCACGTTACTGGTGTGCAGCCCACACGCAGCCAATATGTCAGGGCCCAAAGGTTTCACACCAAGAGATCACGCAGAGACAATGCATGCACAACTCATTTGTCCCCTGGGAAAGTTAAAGTAAACCTTCTGCAACCAGCTCTGAAAATCAGCTGCCCTTCTGAAAACCCTTTGAAGAATTATTTTCAGTAAGATAGCAGTAAAATAAAGAGTAATGGAGTAGGAGACAAGGGTATTTGTAAAACAAGGCCTAGTTGGACTAACAACTTGATCTTCTTACTTACTAGAGGCTCTTACATGGAAAAGTGAGAGAGGGGATCAGCTGTCATATGATCCCTGGCAACCCCTAAAGGGCATGTCCACAGCACAAAATTCATCACATAAGAGTAGCAAGAGAAATTTTTTACCAAGAGTAGAAATTTGGTCTTTGCACACTCAAAGACTGGAATTTGTGCACAAGTTGAAGATGAATTCACTAACTGAGTAACGGGTTAGGAAACTGAAGTGGAGCGAAAGTGTCTGGAATCGGGATGAAGGGTTAGACAGCTACAGAAACAATGGGTTGGCGACATGATAGCCAAATGAATATTGTCATTATCACTTAACCATTTAATGCATGTTTTCTTCATGCATAGCAAAATAATGTATTGAATGTAAACAAACTTTGCCCTATTATCATTTTTTCAGTAGATAATAAAACTTTTCTTCTACAGTTCACTACTAAGAGACTTTCTTTAGTAATACGATTACTGCCATGCACCACATAATGACACTTTGGTCAACGACAGACTGCATTTATGATGGTGGTCTCATATGATTATAATGGAGCTGAAAAATTCTTATTGCCTAGTGATGTAGCCTATATAATGTCATAGCACAACAAGCTTTTCTATGTTTAGATACACAAATACCGACCACTGTGTTACAATTGCCTAGAATATTCAGTACAGTAACACGCTGTACAGGTTTGTACCCTAGAAGCAACAGGCTATGCCACACAACCTAGGCATACAGTAGGCTATACCACTAGGTGTGTGTAAATCCACTCTGTCATGTCCACACAATGACAAAATTGCCTAAGGATGTGTTTCTCAGAACATATCCCCATCATTAAGTAACTCGTAATTATATTATTATTAAAAGTTATATAGATTTAAAATGCCATTTGTCAAAGCGCTAGCTTAATAAAAACTTTTCATAAGTTCAATTTCTTCTATTTTTAATTTTGTATAATAAATCAACCAAAAAACAGGCCTGTCATAGAACGGCACTCAGCTGCAGTTCTTGACAAATAGCTATTCCCCCTCCCTGATTATGGCACCAGTTGCTGATGTCGAAAGACAATACCATGACAAATTTAGTTACAGATTTAATTGGCTTTAATTCATGATTCATGAATCGGGGCATCCTCCATTCTACAAAATAGAATGAGAGCTCCCACTGGGCAATGGTGTAATAATGAGCGGTATAAGGTAGCAACAAGGAAACAGAACAACAGGAAAAAAGTTGACTAGTTAACATCAGGTTACTTTAGGTTACTTTCTTCGTAAGGGTTAAAAGCAGAAGGAACTTCGTGTTATGCTGGCTCAAGTAGATTGAAATCCCCTGTTTGCAGGAAAAATTGGCCCGTTTAGGATCTATCTGCTTCTTTAAAGTTTCAGTTTGATTATGTGGCATTTAGCATGACTGACTCCATTTTGGTTTGGTCTGGTCTGTTTGGGCCAAGTGCAAGAGCTCAGTTCAAAACAATGGCCTCTCATAATTTTCGTTTAACACTTACAAGTGAGTCATGCTAATTAAAATTACGTTATCTGGCCGAGTACAGCGGCCTGTGCCTGTAATCACAGCACTTTG
>NW_012103854.1:2759440-2762827 GCF_000951045.1 Mandrillus leucophaeus
GTATCAATTTCATAAAGGCCTCTGCTTCAGGAGACTATTGTTATTATTCTGTGAATGCACATTACATGAAGCCTTTTTGTTGCTCCAGACAACACTTGTACGACCCTTCATCAATATCATCTACTTTCTCAATTTACAGTATGCTACTTTTCTTTAGGCAGACACAGAAGTGTCAAATTGTTTAAGCTGACACCCAGTTTCTAAGACCCATACTGTCTTGCCAAAGTGTCTGTGGGCCAAGGGAAGGCTTTGGGTAATGGGACATGTAAGCGATGGTTACTTAGAAGTGTTCTGAAATATAGGAAACCGGGGACCCAAGAATCCTCACCTCTGGACAAGTGGCTCTTTCTGTTCATGATACCAGCACCTGCTTTAATCGAGGATACCCATAATCCATGTAGATGTAAGACTTTGGATAAGATAAAGCAAGTGCTCATATTACAGTAAATATCTGCCTGTGTTGTAGATACAGTTTAAGTATAATTCAATTATTGTCAATATTATGCATCATTTTCACTCTCTGGATGATAATTAAATCTTCTTATGCTCAGAAACAAAACAAAATTTTCATCTTAGATCATTGAAGCCTTCATCAATCTTCTTTATTCACATTAGTATTCTTTACTCATGTACTGTCTAGGTCAAATAATTTTACCTGATAGCAAGAATATAATTCATCAAGAAGATAAAGTACAAAATGACTCCTATTCCCCGACCTACTTTAAGCACAGGATGTTTCCTCTACAACAACCGTTAATTGCAAACTTTGAAAGATTAGACAACAGAGTGAAATAAAGTAGCAGTTATATTAGGTAATAATTAAAAGTATGGATTTTGAAATCAGACTGCCTTAATTCATTTCTGGCTCCAGTACTTAGCAGTTTATGAGCTTGGATATCAATCTGTAAAAGCTCAGTCTCCTTATCTACAAAATAGCTACTTCACAGGAGGTTATCTATGTAAAGCATTCAGGGCATGTGGGACACACAGCAAATGCACAGTGAAGGTTAGCTCTACTATTATTTTATACTATTGTCTAATGATCTAAATATTGTTAATAAGATGCTTTCCTTTAAGAAGTTTTGTGTGTGATAGGAAAAATTAGCAACATCAAAACCACCAACCCGAACCTTTTGCAGAATTTTGTAAGCAGATAATCAGATGAATGATTGTCTTGCTTGGGAAAAGGTAGATGTAATAACAAATAAGAAATGAGAAATCTACACCAACATAAAAGTTTTGTTAAACTGACTTGGAAAAGTCACCATTGCACAGATTTCCAATTGAAGTTTTTGCATATCTAGACAAGAGGCAGTATATTTTAATGATATATAACTTTTTTAATATAAAAGAAAAAACTTTTTTAATATAAAAACTTTTTTAATACAAAAATACAATATTCCATTCTTACCAAAAGTTCCCTTTAACTTCCATGAAAGTGATCCTTTGACTATATTACAAATGAAATATTCATCTGTAATGTCAAAAATAAATAGAAAAAAAAGATCCAAGAAATTATGGAACTTCTAGAACCAATAATTGAATATTAGACATAAAACAAGATGAGAAGTCTTTTAAAAATAGGTTCTTCCAGAGTTAAAAAAAAAAGAAAAATAAATAATACATTTGAATACATGAAAGTCAGGTCTTTTACATATCCTAAAACACCATAAATTAGTCTGAAAGGTAAATAGGAGAAAAAATAAACACATATGCATAACTAATGTATAAAAAATTCCGATGAAAACATGAGGGCAAAAATAGTTAATTTGAAAGAAAAAAAAAACAAAACACAGAAACACACGAAAAAGGCCAATAGACATATTTTTAAAACTATTTGAACTGCCAATATTTGGAAAGCCATCTTTCAATCAAATTAAAACAGCAGCGATATTATTTTTTCATCTCCAAATTGGCAGATTAAAAATAATAGCATCATGTGTGGGGACAGCATGTGGGAAATCTCTACCCTCCTCTCAATTCTTCTGTAAGCCCAAAACTACTCTAAAAATATTAAGTCTACTGAAAAGAATGACAAATGCACAAGAAATCGGGCACATCCATACACTGCTGTAGGAGTGGAAATAGTGCAATTTTTCTGAAGGGCAGTTTAGTAATTTAAGCATATTATTTGGTACACTACTTCTAGTAATTTAACTTAAGGAAATAATCACAGAGGCACTCAAGGGTTTGTTCACTGTAAAACATGCAGTCATTTTCAGCAATGAAGAATCATTAAGTAAATTATCAAAGAATGGTAGCCCTCATTAAAAATCATAAAGGTAGAATGTCAATTAGATATTAAAAACATTTTCAAAATACTTTTAAACAAAAACAAAACCAATGACAAAAACTATATAAACTGGATAAAATATAAGCCCATTTTTGTTTAAAAAAAAAAAAAGACTGAAAACATACACCCACAAGTTAATAGTAGGTGGGTCTCCTGCTGTCTGTGGGTGATTGAAATTAGCAGAATTCATTTTTCATTTACTTGTTTGTTTTTTAATCTTATTCATATTATCTAAATTTTTGACCACAAAAGTTATACATATTTTCCCTATAGCATTTCTACACGTAAAGAATAAAAATCTCTTCTTTAACACCTTTAACACCAAGCTTATCTTCTCCAGAGAAAAATGTTAACCTCTAGTAAGTACTGTTAATTATGAATTTCCATAAAAATAACCTGGAAATATTTGTTTTACAGAGTTCATGGTTGGGAATATGACACTGGAGAAGGAGGTATGCTATACACCACAATCCCAGAGACAGTGAAATACTCCCAATTCCAACTGCTTCATAATCAGACTTCAGAACTGACAGGTAGACGTTCAGGCAGTGATGGTTCTGAAAAGGTGATCTCACCCACACTCAGTTTGGTTTTCTCTGACCAATTTAATAAAAGTTTACTAGCTAGCTATTATTGGTCTAAGAATTCTAGAGCCATCATAGGAAAATTTTAAGTGGCTACTTCAAAGGGGCCTTAGATCGAACTGGAAAATAACAGGAATAGGACACAACTCAAAACTTCCCCTTTATAGTGTGATCACAGTATTATTGTTGATGTCACAGAATTGTCTTGGTCAATTTAAAAATACTTCAAAATAGAATTCAAAGGGAGTAAAGAAGAACCACAAGACTCAACGTGTTTCACCAAACACTGTGTGATTTCACCATGACAGTGATGAAGAACCACAAGACTCAATGTGTTTCACCAAACACTGTGTGATTTCACCATGACAGTGATGAAGCTGTCTCTTATACACATCTAGATGTGTATAAGAGACAGGTCTAGGTCGAATAATTTTACCTGATAGCAAGAATATAATTCATCAAGAAGATAAAGTACAAAATGACTCCTATTCCCCGACCTACTTTAAGCAC
>NW_012103854.1:2762877-2765738 GCF_000951045.1 Mandrillus leucophaeus
CAAACACTGTGTGATTTCACCATGACAGTGATGAAGAACCACAAGACTCAATGTGTTTCACCAAACACTGTGTGATTTCACCATGACAGTGATGAGAGAGGTAGAAGCCGGGGAGGAATGCACAGGTAAGGCTGAGCCCTCCGTGACTGCAGGTGAGGAAAGAGTGAGGACAGTGGAGAAAAGCTGCAGTCAGTAGCAGTAAAGCTTGCTAAATAAGCTCAGTAAAATGCCGCTGGTATCCCAAACCTAAGCCTATCTGACCTTGTGGAAGATAAAGTTGCAAAAGAATTGTTAAAAGATCAGGGTAATTTGGGAGAAGAGGGGAATAGTTCTTAAAATCGAGATTTCAAAATATGCAAAAACGTACAAAATGTATGAAAGAAAAAAAATCTCAGTATCACTACTGTGTTTGCAGAAGCTAATCCAATCCTCCTGCTTTCCCATAATATTCACCAATTCCTTTTCTCCAGAAACAAGTGTAGGTGTCTCTTGAACTCATCTATGCTCCTCCAATTGCTTTTCCCAGTAATTTATTCCATGTGTTTATTATCTCCTTCATGAAACGCTCTCTACTCAGCATGAAAGTAGACAAAGCCCACTCTTCAGGCTGACATCTGGCTGTCTCTTTCAGAAAGCAAACACCCTTCCAATGCTTCTCTTGGGCCCGCCTTTCACACACCCTGAACTTACTGAGCTACGGATGAAATGATCTTCCCTGTCCCCTATGAAAACTCACAACCAAGAGTTCAATGAACCCCATTCCATAAATAAATAGCCCATTACACATTATCCAGATTATCAATTTTATAAAAGTTTAATATGAAATACATCACATGTATGTTTCTGTGATATTTTGTTTCCCTTAGGATATAAAATCTTTATGAAGAGCACTTTTTTTACATATAGAGCATAAACATTATCATGTTCACCTTACAGAAATCAATTGCTTTCAATTATTCTAATTCTACTAACTTCACAGAAACTCAAACATGTTTGAAACTCAACTTTTTATGCATGCACATGTATTTTACAAGTAAAATGAATTTTATTTTACTTTTATTTTACAAGTGAAAAACTGTAAATTTTATACAGGTAAAGATATATTTAATTACTCTTGTGAGTTTTTTCCCTTAACCTTTGTGTAATTTATAGGTGGTTTTATAATTTTCAGATATCTTTTTGCTATTGATTTCTGAATTACTTTCATTATGGTCAGATATTTCCTATATGGTTTCAATCCTCTTAAATTTATTGAGACTTTTTTAATGGTCCAGAAATACAGTCTTGCTGGTGAATGTTCCATGTGCACTTAAACAGACTGTTCTGTTGTTAGGTGGAATGTTCTACAAATGTCAATTAAATCAAGTTGGTTGATAATGTTTTTCAGGTATTCTATTTCATAACTAATTTTCTATTTATTTGTTCTATCAATTTCTGAGAAAAGGATGTTGAGATCTCTGACTAAAATTGTGGGATTTTTCTATTTTCTATTGTCAGTTCTGTTAATGTTTGCTTCATACACTTATAAGCTCTGTTATTAGTTACATATACATTTAGGATTGTTATGTCCCCTTGATGAAATGACCCATTTGTCATTATAAAGTATCTCTATGTATTTTTCATAATCTTCCTTGTTATAAAATCTACTTTGATATTAATATAGCCACTTCAGCTTACTTTATGCTTACAGTCAGTTTCTGGCAGATAGCATAGAGTTGCTCTTTATCCAATCTGAAAAATCTCTGACTTTTAATTGGGGGTGTGTAGACTATTTACATTTAATGCAATTATTATTATGTTTAAATTTAAATCTTCTATCTTGCTGTGTATTTATAAATCATGTAAGTACTATAAGTATCTCATTAGTTTGGTAATTGCACTACCCTTCAAGAAACGAAAGATCTCTTAACACAGAAACCTTTAAGAGTCACAACAACACATTGATGTTCTGAAACACACATTCTTGTCCTTAGCTGATGCTACAAAGAGATCTTATTTCATTAACTTCAAATAAACTCATACATCACTATGCAAAACAAATAAGAGACCATAATAAAAATTCAATGTTTTCATAGAAAGTTCATTATTCTTTTTCTTTGCACCAAATTACATTTCTAAAATAATAATTTCACAAATCAAATCTTGCTAAATGTTAACTCTCTAGACAAATTCAGTGAGACTCTGCAATCTATGCTCCTTTTGGTAGTATTACTAAATACTTTTGTTTTCTGCCTCACCCCTTATTGTGCACTATCTATGTTAGTCAATTATTCCATCATTAAAATAAAAATTTATTTCCCACCTACTTTTAGGATCATACCTAAAGCCATGGGGTCATGCTTGTAAGTCACCAATTTTTTATTTGCCCATATAACCAAGTATGTACTTTCTCTTAAATTGTCGAACAAGTTTCAAAGTAAGTTTTTTCTTCAAAAAACACAAAAATACCCAGAATTGTGGTATTAAAATACCATTTCTCACTGAAAGAAATTAAGATTCTTTGGAGAAGTGTCTGAACTCATGTTTACAATGGAAGATGAACAAACTGAACCTGCAGCATCTTATTATGGAAGCTATCACAACCACTAGTGTTCTGTCAAAGGGCCCAGAGCCAACTTGGATAAAAGATGGTGCAATTTGATCACGAATAAGGTTAATAACACAAAGTGTTGACACATTAAATCCATGAGTTTTTAATGTTTCAAAAGTATACACATTGGTCATTTTTGGAAGATGCTAGAAAATGACTTCATTATTTTGAATACGGATAAAGACTTAAGTGGGAATCATTTCTTTTCTATAGAAACTATGGCTCAACATAACTCAACAGACAATGATTCAGACATTTTAACAGAAAATTT
>NW_012103854.1:2765788-2768137 GCF_000951045.1 Mandrillus leucophaeus
CACTACCCTTCAAGAAACGAAAGATCTCTTAACACAGAAACCTTTAAGAGTCACAACAACACATTGATGTTCTGAAACACACATTCTTGTCCTTAGCTGATGCTACAAAGAGATCTTATTTCATTAACTTCAAATAAACTCATACATCACTATGCAAAACAAATAAGAGACCATAATAAAAATTCAATGTTTTCATAGAAAGTTCATTATTCTTTTTCTTTGCACCAAATTACATTTCTAAAATAATAATTTCACAAATCAAATCTTGCTAAATGTTAACTCTCTAGACAAATTCAGTGAGACTCTGCAATCTATGCTCCTTTTGGTAGTATTACTAAATACTTCTGTTTTCTGCCTCACCCCTTATTGTGCACTATCTATGTTAGTCAATTATTCCATCATTAAAATAAAAATTTATTTCCCACCTACTTTTAGGATCATACCTAAAGCCATGCGGTCATGCTTGTAAGTCACCAATTTTTTATTTGCCCATATAACCAAGTATGTACTTTCTCTTAAATTGTCGAACAAGTTTCAAAGTAAGTTTTTTCTTCAAAAAACACAAAAATACCCAGAATTGTGGTATTAAAATACCATTTCTCACTGAAAGAAATTAAGATTCTTTGGAGAAGTGTCTGAACTCATGTTTACAATGGAAGATGAACAAACTGAAGCTGCAGCATCTTATTATGGAAGCTATCACAACCACTAGTGTTCTGTCAAAGGGCCCAGAGCCAACTTGGATAAAAGATGGTGCAATTTGATCACGAATAAGGTTAATAACACAAAGTGTTGACACATTAAATCCATGAGTTTTTAATGTTTCAAAAGTATACACATTGGTCATTTTTGGAAGATGCTAGAAAATGACTTCATTATTTTGAATACGGATAAAGACTTAAGTGGGAATCATTTCTTTTCTATAGAAACTATGGCTCAACATAACTCAACAGACAATGATTCAGACATTTTAACAGAAAATTTATTATAGAAATATTCCAACTACAAACGCAAAAGGAACACTAGAATTAGAAAATCACTCTTTTTAGCCAGGTTCAGTAGCTCATGCTTGTAGTTGCAACACTTTGGGAAGCCGAGGTGGGAGGATTGCTTGAGGCCAGGAGTCTGAAACAAGCCCTAGCAACATAGCGAGACCCTGTCTCATTTAAAAAATGAAAAATTAGCTGGTTATGTTGGCACATGGCCATAGTCCTAGCTACTTGGGATGCTGACGTGGGAGAATCCCTTGGGCCCAAGAGTTTGAGGTTACAGTGAGCTGTGACTGTGCCACTACACTCCAGCCTGGGTGACAGAGGAAGACTCTACCTCAAAAAAAATAAATAAATAAAAAGGAAATCACTCTTTTTTTTTTTTTTGCAATCTGTAATGAATTCAGAGTTCCAATCAATGTTTATTAAAGCCAGATAAAGGAGAGCAAGAGAGAGCAAAAATCAGACATGATGTATCTCCTAACACAAGCTCAAAATTCCCATTATGACATGGGTTTGCCAAAACATGAACTTAGTTTTGCCTAAGTTCTAACTCTAACTACCAATTAAAAGGAAATACAAGGAACAGAGGAACACATTAAAAGACACCTTTAGGAATGCAACAACAAAATCTGGAATCTGGGAAATACACGATAAATTAACTAATTTCTTCAAAAACAGCAAAAAAATAAAAAAGAGAGGCAACCTATAAATTAAAGGAAACTTAAACATCTCAACCAGCTGTAAGATGATGCTTGAATTCTAATTCAAACAAAATAACTGCTAAATATTAATAACACAATCAGAAAGAAGAAAACACTGGATATCTAGTGATAATAAGAAATTGCTATTTATTAGATGCAATAATGCTATTGATTTAATAAAAATTGCTATTTATTAGGTGCAGTAATAGTATTGTGGTTATGGTAAATAAAATCCTAATTCTTACAGACAAATATTGAAATGCCTGCATATGAAATGATATTCTACCTTGGATTTTCTTCAAGATAATCCTGGTGATAGAGGGAAGTGGGTAGGAATAGGGGCCATATGCTGATCACTGCGGAGGCTGGTTGGGGATAAATTATTTTGTGAAGCTATTCTCAATACTATTACATTTGTTTTTATAATTTTCTATAATAAAAATATTCTAGGCTGGGCACAGCAGCTCACACCTATAATGCCAGCACTTTGGGAGGCCGAGGCAGGTGGATCACTTGAGGTCAGGAGTTCGAGACCAATCTGGCCAACATGGTGAAACCTTATCTCTACTAAAAATACAAAAATTAGCTGGGCGTGGTGGCACATACCTGTAATCCTAGCTACTCAGGAGGCTGAGGCAGGAGAATCACTTGAACCC
>NW_012103854.1:2770504-2771187 GCF_000951045.1 Mandrillus leucophaeus
TTTTTTTTTTTTTTTTTTTTTTTTTTGACAAAGACTTGCTCTATCACCCAGGCTGGATTGCAGTGGCACAATCTCTCCTCACTACAACCTCCTCCTCCTGGGTTCAAGCTATTCCAGTGCCTCAGCCTTCCAAGTAGCTGCGATTACAGATGTGCACCATCACACCTAGCTGTGTCAAGAGTTATGGTACAATTGTCTACCCAGAAATTGGAGTTTCTCCTTGACTTCTGTGTCACCCCACACAACAAATAAGTTTCCAAAGCCCATCATTTCTGGAGAATATACATTTCCCTTTCCTCTTTCCATGTCTACCACCATCTTTGTATTTTTAGTACAGATGGGTTTTTGCCATGTTGGCCAGGCTGGTCTCGAACTCCCAGCCTCAAGTGATCTGCCCGCCACAGCTTCCCAAAGTGCTGGGATTACAGGTGGCAGGAGCCACTGCGCCCGGCATAAACTCATCTTTATATTAACAAGCTGTTACCTAAAACAACTAATGAAATGTGAACTCTCCCTGCTTTCCTCTGCTTCAGTGGCTCCCTTTCACGGTTCATGGTTGTCACCAGGTGCTCTGTGTCTGAGGATGTATATGTCCAGTTTACCCATCTGAAATGCTCTTAACCCTATATCTAGCACTGTTTTTGGACTGCTAATCACAAAAATGCAGGACTGGTTATCTTGCT
>NW_012103854.1:2772688-2776398 GCF_000951045.1 Mandrillus leucophaeus
ACAGAGTGAGAGGCTCCATCTCAAACAAACAAACAAAATTCTAAAAACTGAATTCTGCTCTCTCATTGCATTTAAACTAAATGACAAAGAAATTGGAATAAGTTCATTAAATAATCTTATTGGTGATAATTTCATGATATGTAATGGAAATAACAGAAAGAAAATGGAGAGCTATGAAAAGGTGGATAAATAAGGCTTCACCACTTGGAAACATGCCATTTTCCTGGTTTTAAAGAATGTAAAATGACCCTAGGAAGAGCTCTGGCCCTTGCCCTTAAGGATGGTTCTCCCAAGGAAACAGAAGGTAAAGATATTAAATGAAACCCCACATCCTCTTCTGCAAACTTTAATGTACCAAGCAGCAGCTTTTCCTTTTAAATACACTTCAACTTCTTTTATGAAACCTATCAATTTTATTTCCATTTATTGAATATGGTTAGTTTCTAGAAGCTGTAAAGTTTTCTGTCAAAACTACTTTACTCTATGACAATCTTAATTATCAATTTTACTCAAGAATATCTTATTATTAAGGATGTCAGACACCATCCTCTATTACATTTAGTGAATGAATACTGTGCTTTCTACATTTTCAGTATGAGGGATCTCGTTCACATAATCAGGATGATAACACAGGAAAAAGAACATTGTTGGTCTCTTTATAATAAACATAAATTCTAAACATACTGATGAGTTACACAAATTATCTTTCTCTTTTTGCCTCCCTACTCCTATCCCACAATTGTTTACAGTAGATGATTGTGACAGTGACCTATGACACCAGCCACAGGCATCATTTCTTAAAATTTGGGAGTGATGAACAGTGAAATTTCTGTTCCAACTCCTCCTAAATTGTCAACTTTCCCACACACTATACTGACTTAAAATCAATACATTGGCATTTGTATTTACTTTGATAGTTCAATGAGTTTTTACCTTAAAGTTTGCCCCCTTCTCCCCACCCAAAATAAAAAACCTGGGAAATTCTCATATTGTATACTTTACAAGACAGATTTGTGATTGAGACTGTTATGCTCATCCACAGCTACCTTATAGAATTATTCATGACACTGGAAGAGGTATTCGGCTATCTGAGAAACCAAAAAAAACTCAATGTGAGGAGTGTTATTCTGGGAAAGTATAGCTAAGAGCATTTGTGCCTGTATCTTTCTAACACTGGGCAGAGAATATTAGCTATAAAAACAGGAATGAAAAGTTCTTGCCAAAATGGAGCAGAATTTCAGCCCTACCAATCACTTTGAGACTATATGCATGTGTAATTCTCAATATCCATTTAAAAAAACTTTTTGTGGGGGGTGGGAGTGGGCAGGGTCTCGCTCTGTTGCCCAGCATGAAGTGCAGTGGCACAATCATGGTTCCCTGCAGCCTTGACTTCCCAGGCTCAAGTGATCCTCCCACCTCAGCTTCCAGAGTAGCTGGGACTACAGGTGCAGGCTACCTCGCTTTGCTAAATTTTTTCTATTTCTTGTAGAGATGGGGGCTAACTATGTTGCCTAAGCTAGTCTTGAACTCCTGGGCTCAAGCAACTCTTCCTCCTCGGCCTCCCAAAGTGTTGGGATTACAGGCATGAGCCACACGATTGGTCCATTTAAAATTTAATAAGTGCTTCGAAAAATTTTTAAAACTTAGTTTAGTGTAAATCATAATGATAAATTCAGTATCCACCATAAGTTCCAATGAAGCAATTTAGACAAAAAGTAATATTAAAGAAAATTAGGTAGTTACTGAGAACAGCTTTTTTACCCTATCTCTACAAAACACCTAAGGGAAAATTATTTTCTAGGAAAAATTATATTCTAGGTTTCTAAATGGACTTCAACGATAGTCTTCAGGAGTTATTTTCCACAAAGTCTGTATTTACAGATTTTATTTTTCCTATTTCAACCTCAAAGATGACTACATATTTTGAAGTTTACATACCTCAGTGTAACAATTCAGGAGTAATATGTATTATAGATCTTTTGAGCTGTGATAAAACATTTTTCATCCATTTTTACTGAGAAAAGGAAACTAACCACTTTAGTAAGATAATAACATGTTTTTCATCATTGACAAGTGAAAGTTGGAAATGCTAGAGGTGAGAAGAAGAAAAGTCCAACGGAAAAAAGAAGAGATGAGGAGCAAGTATTGCTCCCCTTTCATCACGTGATTTTACCTAAAATAGACCGAGAAATTAAAGAGAGATGCCAGCCTTTATTTAAAAGGTAAACAGCATCTAGAATATTACTGACACCTGTAAAGTCATACTAACAAATACCAGAACTGATAGCCTTTACACAAAAGAGGACCACCAATGTGACTACCAAAACAAATAAAAAATACTGAAAAGCAAACCCAAGCTTTCTGTTCTTTTCCTCACTGTGGGCACCTCATGTATACACAGCTTACCACTGAACAGAGGATGGCATGAATGTGCAACAGCATTTTTAAAATTCCATTTAACTTCTAATTCCATGTGATCAACTCCTCCAATTCTTTTTCTTTTCATCTGAAAACTATCAGTGTAAACTTTCTACATACCTTAAAAACCTATTGATGTACATGGCCAATTTTTATAATACCTACATCTTAAGTAAGAATATAGATAGATATTTATAGCATCTGGTAGAAAACATTTGTAAAAATTTTACATTTTAGGTTAAAAATGACAACTTTTGTCTGTGGATAGAGAAATCAAATACTGTGTTTAGGTTATATTTGCTTCAATGCACAGTCTAATCTACAAAACATACACATACATAAATTAGAGGAGCATTTGTATATACACATATAGTATTAAAAAGCCCAAATATTTATTCCTAGTATAGCCATACCTTGAAATACTATGAAAAAATACAGGAGGTTGACTGTGTGCCATAAATTCCAGGGACAAATTATTTCCGAGGAGAGCTTTTCTTTTAAATGTTTGCATGAATTAAACATCATTCAGGTTGGAAGAGGGGAGTAGCTACTGATCGTCACAAGTGTAAAGGTCAGCATTACATCCACATCTTCTGTATTTCTTATCCCTCCAGTTACACCACATTGTTTCCTTTAAGGCACAGATCAGCAGAGAGTCCTTGGTCTACAACTCAATGATGCGCACGTGCTATTCGGGATGCTTGGTAACCCAGTCATGAAGAACTGAGCACCGAATACCCTGTTACAGAGCACTCAGAGACACCAGTGAGCATCACTTCTTTTTACTCCTCCATTTTTGCTAATAACCTATCGTTACTCACCACTTATTTTCTGTTCACCAAAAATCGTTAGCTTTAATTTTAGATCTTTCTGTTACCTTATTAATAACCCCTCTCTCTTCCTCCAATCCGTCATTAAGGTGATTTTTTTAAAAAATAAATTTAAATGGTACTCATTATGGTTTTTAAAATTTTTTTAGCAACAAAGTATTTTGTACTTTTTTAGCAATAAAGTATTTATGTACATTTTTAGACATGCTATTGGATACTTCTTAGACTATAATATAGTGTAAAAATAATTTTTGCATGCACTTGGAAACCAAAACATTTCTGTGACTTGCTTTATTGTGATATCTACTTTATTGAAATATCTGCTTTATTGTGGTGGTCTGTAACTGAGTCCATTGTACAGGTATGCCTGTACAATCAGGTAAAGAAAGAAAGAAAACTCCAAAATACTTTATATACACTTTCAAAAACTGGCAAATAATTATTCCTTTCAAAAAATGAAGA
>NW_012103854.1:2777322-2800503 GCF_000951045.1 Mandrillus leucophaeus
TATTATCTCACAGGTCATCATCCACTTCCTTTAAATCCCTTATTTCCATCTTATAAACGGAAGTGTGGCCATTCCTTCACCACGTTTCTTTTCTCACCAAAATACGAACACCAGGATTGTAAGAATTTGTGTTTTCATGCCTCTATATTCAGAGCCTAGAGGTCTGGGATTCTTTGTGTTTCATTCTGTATGGTTTCAGTCTACATCTAGTACAGAAGGGATGTTCAAAAATTAGCATCACTGGGCTTGAGACAACCACGTGCTCCCAAAAAGGTACCAAATCAGTGATTTGTGATCTGTACCCAGAGTTGATCTTCAGCTGGTATTCACCCAGGAAGCCTCATTTATTCTCTGGAGTGTTTATGTTTTTAGCATCTCCTTGAAACTTTCTTTTTGCTTCCCATAATGCCATTCTGTTATGTATAGACCCTGTTTCCTCTCACTGTCCCTGGAACGTTAGTGTTTCTCAAAGCTCATGTCCTTTACCCTCTTCTCTGTTAGCTGTTTTTCTTGCAGGGGCTTACCTACTTCTATGGCTCCAATTAAATATTAATGATTCCCAAATCTGTAGTTTTAGCTCTTATATCACTCCTGATCTCCAGGTCAATATTACCAATTTCACGTGAGCAAATTCTCCAGACCCCTCAAATGTAAGAAATGAAATGTTCACATTGTTCCTTCTCTCCTCCCCATTTTTCCTGCTAAAACTTTTCCTGCTCCTCTTCATTCTCTAATTTCAGTCAAGAGTTATGGTACAATTGTCTACCCAGAAATCGGAGTTTCTCCTTGACTTCTACGTCACCCCACACAATGAATAAGTATCCAAAGCCCATCAGCTCTGGAGAATATACATTTCCCTTTCCTCTTTCCATGTCTACCACCATCTTAGTCTGGTTCTTCATCTATTTTTGTCGGTACTATTGCAATAGCATCCTACTCAGGCTCCATGATTTCAATTCCAACTTTCTGAAATTTTCCTCCAAAGCAGTTCCAGAGTGATGTAAAATTCAAAGCTGACAACATTTACCCTTCAAGCATTTTTCATTGTCTACAGGATCAACTTAAAACCCCATGTGGCACATGAGGCCCTTCAAAATCTTTCTCTGGCCACTGTTCCAGATTTTTCTCTACCTCCTCCCTGCACATGGAGTCTTTATTCCGCCATAAATTGTGTTTCTTTGATGTACTATGTGGTGTTTTTGCAATGACTGTTCTTTCTGTAGGAAAGGTCTTCTCTTCCATTTCTCTGTATCCAGCAGGAATTGACAGCTTTACAACAACTGTGAGGGCCAGAATCCAGTCCAGGAAAATGTGCCCTGGCCTGACCCTACCCCACAGTCATTCCTCAGTTGTTCTTAGCCTCCTCTAGACTGGAAATGCCAATATATCCTCCTGGCTTCCCCTCATATATAGTCCTGTATCTATGGTGGATTATTTGCTTTACAAAGTCTTCCATTCACGACCCATCATCTCACGTCTTAGGTCACAACCTGTTTGTTTATCTGGCCCAGTGCAAATAAACCAATAATATGCCCTCACTGTCTTGCCTTCGGAATCCTTCCTCTGGAAGTTCTCTCAAGGATTCCTTGGACACAGCCCAGTGCTTCTGGTCTAGATTTGGCCTCAGACAGTGGATAATGGCTGGACTTTCTGGTAAAATTCATCTCAGCTTTTAAGTCTCAGCTCAAACAGTATACTTCTCTGTGAAGCCTCCCCTACCCTTCTCAGAGTCATTAATTTTTAGGCTTTGGATAAATTTCCATTGCGTGGCTTTCATCTTGTAATTAATATGTGTTTACTTTTCTCTCCCATTAGGTTATAGGCTCTTTAAAGGAAGACTGTAGTATTTATGTTATATCCACAATACCAGACAATGTCAGGAATATAGTAGATGCTTAATCCATAACGATTGAAGGGAAATAAAATGCTAGTTCAATAGTATTTTTCTCCAGTGAATAAGCCCTTATGACTAAAGAAATTCATGTACCAATACATTTAAAGAATATCATGTTTAATCTAAGTTATTGTTCCTAGCTACTCCTAGTTTCTGTCTGCCTGTTTTTCTTAGTCTTGGTTGCTTTATCTTCTTGTTTTTATTTGTATTAAGTAAATGTTTACTGAGAGAATTAAAAAAAAACAGTAAATGAATGACTGAATTGATTTACTAGTATTAATTAAATTCCTTTGCTATATTTTCATTTTCCTATCAATAAACATGGTTAATAAACTCTGTTGTTATAGGAGATCTACAGGATATTTAAATGGGGCCTAAGATTCCTCCCCCACTCAACCACCCAACATTCTGAGGTGATTTACTTCTTCTCCTGGGAAGCAGATGGAATGAAAGACAGTGAGCACAGTCTATTTTTCTTAAAGTAAATAAAGGCACATGTGTTCTTCCCAAGCTAATGCTTGTCTGACCATAATAAATATGGTGGATTATGGAATGAAAATTTTCTTTACCCCAAATTCCTCTTTGGTTAAGAATTATGCTTATTTGCTTTTTAAAATGTATGATTTTATAAAATATTAGAAAAAAAAGTGTTTCTATTCTGCCATGGCATTTATTAAAAAGCAGATTTCATTTTTTATTTTTTCAATATATGTCCTCAGTTTATATTAAATGTTCAAGTAAAACTAATATGCACATATTTCCTTATTAAGGAAACTTATCCTCAAAAAAGAAAGAAAAATGACACTAGTCCCAAAGAAAGTAAATTTTATGTTTAAGACAACCTGAAAAATTCGTATAATTACAGAGCAGAGAAAAGTGAACAAGTATATAATATAAACTACTTCATCACATTTCCACAAAGGTTTTTCTATTTCTCCATGCAGCATTCTTTCTGTTCTTACCCCAGATCTCTCAGAGGTGAAACCTTGCCAAGAACGAAAAAGTCTGTTGAACCCTGTAGTAGTTTTACAAAATTGGCAAACATCCATAAAGACTTTCAGAAGGACCACCAAATTCAGCTGAGCTTTCAACTAAAGACCCCTGCACAGTCAAGTTTAACTCTGATTGATAAGGGCAGAAAACCAAAGAACTGAATCAGCAGCGGTGGCAGTACATAGGTTTAGTTCTTCAATTTCTTTGATAAGTGGAGAATAGGAAAGGCTCCTACACCGGAGAGAGGAAAAACAAACAACTGTTTTAGTAGCACTGGGGCAAATGTGAATAATCTCTTCTTCTGATGTATTTCCCTGATCTCTTTGGGAAAAAAATGTCTCTTAACAGCACAGGAAGAAAACTGGTTCTTTAACCCCCTGATGACAGAAACAAATTGTTTTGCAGCTCTGGGAAGAGATTTGTCACCAATGTGCAAACCAGACCCTGTATCCTGGACATTGTGCAGAGCTGCAATATCACATTTTTAGGGAATTCCAAAGTGATCCTCTAATAACACAAGAGAATTTTTAACACAAAATTCTGTCTTGATGGCTTAACATATATGGATTTTGTGTGTGTGTGTGATCTCAAATGTAATTTTGTTTTTAGTTTAAATATTATTATTACATTTGCTGTAATTCTCATGTATCCAGGAGACTTTATTTTTATATCAATATAGTTTTTGAAAATACTAATTCTATTGTTAATGTTAAAATGTTACTGGATACATTTAACATCAAATATATTTAAAACTAAATAGCTGTTTATGGTAAACTGGGCAATAAAGAAAGCTTGCTGACTGAACTAACCATTCTATGAATCACTCCAGTGATGCTATTTCCATAAAAGAGACTGTCCTTACGGTAACCCTTCATAAGCACTTCATGAGCACTACATATTTTCATAAGCATTTCCATACGCAGCTGAAGAAAGGCAACATATGTAGTACAAAAAGCATGAGCTCTAAGTAATAGACTTAGAATACAAATCCTAGCTCTGCCACTGAGCAGATATGAAATTGACTAAGTAACTTAGCATCCCCAAGTGTCCAGTTCCTCAATTATATAATGAAGATAAAGAAACAAATCTTAAAGAATCACCAAAAGCACTAAATGAGAAAATATATTAAGCACCTAGCTGAAGGTCTTGCATGTAATAAGATGACCAATAATTGCCAATGTCCATTATCATCAAAAAATAAAAACAACCACGATGATAATAGTTCTAGAACAAGATACAAAGATATTAAGAAGTGAAACATCCTTCCTATAGGATTTATGAGTAGTTCTGTATAAGGATAAACCCTGCATACATCATCCAAGAACAACAGAAAATCTAGAATTAACACTCAATTAATTATTTACAAGTAATATTCCATCAGTTCATTAAATGATAATTAACCTTTAATTATGTGCTGGCAATATCAACATAAACAGCATAGTTCCTGAGATCAACAGGATTACAATTTAGGATAGGGGTTTACAAAACTGTATACTTGCAAAGACAGATGACTATGAGTAAGTACGAATGTAGGTGGACATTCAATCCAGACTTGAGGGAGATGACAGAATCACAAAGAGCCTTCTCAAAGGATCTGACATCAGAGCTGAGCTTTGAAACATCAGGAATCATCCAGGTGCAGAAAGTGATGTAGAATGGAGTTGAGAGGTGGAATGTGCCATGTAGGACCAGGGAGCTGCATGTGAAAGTCATGAAGACATAAGAAAGCCCTGTGCATCCTGGGGATTATAAATACTTCAGGAAGGCTGGAGCGTAGGGCCCAACACACTTACCAAGAAAATCAATGTGACATACAGGAATTTCATTTTTGGCAGGTACCAGAGTAAGATGTTGCCAACCCTTGAGAATGGGGTCTTTTCCTTATGAAGGGCATGTACAATACTGGCAGCAACTAAAAATGGCAATGTGGATGTCAAAATTACTGTTACACTTAAATTGTGGTAGTACTACATAATCAGGACCACCCAACTTTTGGTCTTCCAAAAGAAGGAGTGGCTATCTATTTAAGGCACAAGAAAATTACCAGCATAGTAAAGAATAGCTTCAATAAAGTATTTGTTCAAGCAAAATCAAACTACAGTCAAATTAGATGACTGCACCACTAATTGCTAGAACAGTAGGAAGCAGGATGTTATTAAAAATTTATGAACATAGGCATTCAGTGAAATACTTGTAAAACAGAAACAAAATACATTAAAATGCTTTTGGCCCCAAATCAAATTCACATGTTAAATAAGAGTCAAAATAAGGTATAACATTCTTGTAATAGTAGTTATAATTAACATAAACAGCAGCTGAAAAAAAATAACCCCACACCTGATACTTAGGGGATTTGCCTAAACACAAAGAAAACGAATACCTTTATTTTTCTCTTCTCTACTTCCAGATATTATTTTAGGTGACACTACAGGCAGTGGGAACTGCTATAGGATTAATGCACCTCAAAGACTTTCTTGTGTTGAAAAGAAGATGAATTTTAGGGAGACCAAATCCTATAGGGTAAAATTTGGTGGGAGCAGGTAAAGAGTCAAAATGTAGGTTTTTGAAGAGCTCTGTCAAAAGTTGAAGGGCCGACGTTAAGTCAGGGAACAAAGCTACACAATGGAAAGGGTAGGGCTTAAATATTTTTAGCTCCTTTCATTTGAACTAAGGGGACGGTCACAACATCAATTTTGTATCTTTCTTCTTCTATGTTGTAACATCCACCAATCATCCCCATTCCTTGGGCAAACATGTTTAAAACCACAGGAAGTTGTGTGGAGATGTTAAGGATGTACCTTCAGGAGAAGACTAAAATATTAGGCAATAAAAAAGAACTGTAGCTTTTCTAATACCCCGCTCTCCAGAGGCCTGGGTACAGATAGATGCATCAAGAAAGCAATAGTTAACGAATACTAGTTCCCAAAGTATCAATGTGAAAAGGAGTCCAAACAGCACTGAGATATATAAAAGGAGCACGAGACGGAGAGAAGCTGCCGCCAAGATGACATCTCAATAGTGCACATGAAACAACCCCTACACCTACCATGTATCCTAAAGGTGACCCCTGGGTTACATACATAACAGATAAGATGCTGATCTTCTTAAATCTATCAGAGAAGTGAGGGAACAGGACAGATCACAGCTCCAAAAATTGGAGAGACAGACAGGCAGATACCGAGAATCAAAACTTACTGGAACTCAGCAGAAACCAGTGCCAGGATAGGAAAACCCGAACTGTAGTTGATGAACTGCTGGAGATTCAGCAGGGACAACAATGAGAATCAAAAACTCCAGAGGAACACAGTCACAGGGCCCCCACATTTTCGTGAGTTTTACCTCTAGGAGCTCTGCCAGGGGCTCACAGTGAATACTGGAGAAAAAGGCAGTGAACATCGCGTTTTCAGGTGGAGGGGAAATAAACCATTTTGAAATAACAGCATTTTATTCTTGTCAACAAGGCCTCCATCAGGAGAATCTATTTTCACAGAGCATAGCCTGTTGTGGTTTTACCAGAGCCTAATCGACCTGAAGATTAGGAAAATCTTCCTCTAACCATGTTCTCCTACTTCAGGAAAAGGGGAAATAAGAAGCATTGCTGAGGTTCACAGCTTAAGGCCACAGCTTACCAAAACCTGAGACCTACTCATAGAACTATAGAGCTCTCCTCCTCTCCCCACACCTTACCACATTATTAAAGGCCTTTTTACCACAGTTCCTTTTATCCAGTATATCATGCCCGCCTCTCAAAAGTGATTACAAGGCATACTAAAAAGCAAAACATATGGTTTCCGAGACTGAACAAGCATCAGAACCAGAGTCAGATATGGTAAGAATGTTGGAATTATCAAACCAGGGTTTTTTTTAACTGTAATTAATATGCTAAGGGCTTTAATGGTAAAAGAATATAATATGCAAGGAGAGATGATTAATGTAAGCAAAGAGACAGAAATTCTAAAAAAGCATTTAAAAAGGAGTGCTAGGGATTAAAAACACTGTAACACAAATGAAGAATGCCTTGATGGACTCATTAGTAGACTGGACATGGCTGAGGAAAAGAATCTCTGAACTTGAGAATGTGACAATGGAAACTTTCAAAACTGAAAACTAAAGAGAAAAGTAACAGAAAAGAAAAAAACAAAATATTTAAGAACTGTGAGAAAACTAGGAAGTGTAACGTGTGTAATAGGAATATCAGAAGGAGAAGAAAGAGAAGAAAAAAACAGAAGTAATATTTGTAACAATGATGACTGAGAATTTTCCAAAATAAATGTCAGATCCCAAACCACACATTAATACCAAGCAGGATACATGCCCCCAAACTACGCCTAGGCATACATATCATATTCAAACTTCAGAAATCAGTTATAAACAAAAATCTTGAAAGAGACCAGAAGGGAAAAAAACAACTTACCTATTGAGGAACAATCTAAATAGAACAAGAATTACATCCAATTTCTTCTCAGAACCCATGTAAACAAGAAGAAAGTAGAAACATTTAAAGTGTTGAGAGGAAAAGGACCATCAAAATAAATTCTGTACTCTGTGAAATTATTCTTTATAAATAAAGAAGAAATCAAAACTTTCTCAAACAAAACTTGAGAGAATTTGCTGCCAGTTGAACCACCTTGCAAGAAATGTTAGAAGTTCTTCAGACAGAAGAAAAATTATTAGGTTAGAAACTCAGATCTACATAATGAAAGTGCATCAGAGAATGACTAAGTGAAAGGAAAATGAAAACTGTTATTTCCCTTATTTTTAGTTGGTCTAACAAATGCCACTTTATTCAAAATAATAGCAACGATGTATTCAGTTATGTGTGCTCATGTATATTATATATACGCTTATATATACTTATGCATAAGAGGAATGACAGCAATGATACAAGAGATGGAAGAGAGACATTAGGAATATTAGAAATATTTTGATATTATAAGTTATTTGCACTATCTGTGAAGTGGTACAGTGTATTTACAAAGTGGACTTAGATTACTTGCAAAGTGTATTGCAAACTCTGGAGTAACTACTTAAAACCAGTGTTTTTAAAAAGATAAAAATGAAAAAGAAGTATAACTGATGTGCTAAAAAAAAGGAGGAAAATGGAATGATATAAAATACTCAATTAAAACCAAAAAGGCAGAAAAAAATGCAGAATATAAAATAGGAACAAAAGAACAAGGACAACAAACAGAAAACAGTACCAAATACGGCATAATCACTTTAAACATCAGTGGTCGAAATACAGCAATTAAGATACAGAAATTATCAGAGTAAATAAAAAACAATAATTAATACATTTTGTCTCCAAGAAATCCATTTAAAATATAAAGACATATAGACTAAAAGTATTAATAGAGAAAGGGGAGATGTTGATCAAAGGGTACAAAGTTTCAGTTAGACTTGAGGAATGAGTTTTAGTGATCTATTACACTGCATAGTGACCCCGGTTAATAATAATGTATTGAATATTTCAAAATTGCTAAAATGATGCATTTTAAACATTCGCACCACACAAAAAATAACACAGTGAAGTGATGGGTATGTTAATTAGCCTGATTTACTCTTTCTATGACATATACATATAACACAACGTCATGTTGTACCTCATAAATACATATAATAATTATTTGTCAATTAAAAATGTAAGTAAATAAATTAAAAATAAAAGTATTGAGAAAGATGTACCATGGGAACATTAATCAAAAGAAAGCTGGAGTAACTATATTAATCTCAGACAAAGCAGCCTTCAGAGAAAGAAAAGTTATCAGGAATAAAGAGGGTTTTACATAATAATAAAGGGGTTAACATTTCAAGAAGACAAAAAAGCCTTAATGTGTACATGCCTAAGAAAAGGGCATCAAATTATGAAAGCCAAAAATTGATATAATTGCAAGGAGAAATAGATTAATCCATTACTACAGTTGGACACTTACACCCCTCTGTCAGAAATGGACAGATCCACCATGCAGAAAATCGATGAACTCAACAGAACCATCAATCAACTGGATATAACTGACATATATAGACTACTTCATCAACCAACAGCAGACTACACATTCTTCTCAATTTCACATGGAACTTTCACCAAGATACACCACATTTTTGGGCTAAAACATGCCTTAACAAACTTAAAAGAATAGAAACTATAAAATGTTTGCTGGCAGATAACAATGGAACGAAACCAGAAATCAAAACCAGAAAGATAGCTAAAACATACCAAAATACTTAGAGATTAAACAATATACTTCTAAATAACACATAGGTCAAAGAAGAAATCTCAAGAGAACTGTTAAAATATTTTGAACTAAATGAAAATAAAAAAAGACCTTACTAAAATTTGTGGGATATAGTGAAAGCAGTGCTTACAGGAAAATTTATAGCATTGGATACACGTATTAGAAAAGAAGAAATATCTAAAATTAGTAATCTAAGCTTCCACATTAGGAAACTAAAAAAAGAACAAATTAAATCCAGAATAAGCAGAATAAAAGAAATAATAAAAATTAGAGCAGAAAGTAAAGGAATAAGAAATTAATAGAGAAAATCAGCAAAACTCAAAACTGGTTCTTTGGAAAAAATCAATAAAATTGATAAACCTCTAGAGAACACACAAATTACCAATAAAGGATATGAGAGTAGGAACATCACTACAGATCCCATGGACATTAAAACGATAACAAAAGAATTCTATGAACAGCTCTATGCCCATAGATTGAATAGACCAACTCCTTGAAACACACCATCTGCCCAAACTCACTTACACAGATCTGAGTAGGCCTATTACTGAATTCATAATTAACACTCTTCCAAAACAGCACCAAACCAAGATAGATTCAGTGAATTCTACCAAACATGTAAAAAAAGAAAGTATATCAAATCTCTAAAAAGCTCTACAAGAAGATAGAAATGGAGGAAGTACTTCCTGACTTATTCTATAGGGCCAGCATTATCCTAACACCAAAACCAGTTAAAGACATTAGAAGAAAAGAAAACCTATCAATCAATATCTCTCATAAATACAGATGCAAAAATCTTCAACAAAATACTAGCAAATAAAATTCAACAATGTATAAAAATAATGATACACCAAAACCAAATGGAATTTATCTCCAGTATGCAAGGCTGGCTCCATATTTAAAAATTCATTAAGGCAATCCATCACAGCATAAGGCTAAAAAAGAAAAATCACATGGTCTGCATCTATAGATTCAGAAAAAGTATGTGACAAAATGTAACACCCATTAATGATAAAAACTCTCAGCAAACTAATAGAGAGGAGCCTCTACCAGATAAAGAACATTGACAAAAACCTACAGCAAACATCATACTTAAGAGTGAGAAACTCAAAGCTTTCCCATTTAGATCAGGAACAGGGCAAGATGTCTCTTCTCACCACTGCTTTTCAACATTGTATTGGAAGTCTAGCTAATGTAATAAGACAAGAAGAGGAAATTAAAAGGTATACAGATTAGGAAGGAAAAAATAAAACTGCCTCTTTTTTTTGTAGATGATATGATTATCTATGTAGAAAACTGGAAAAAATAAACAAAAAACAACTCTCTTGAATTTAATAAGCAATTATAACAAGATTTCAGGATAAAAGGTTAATATACAAAGTCAATTGCTTTTTTATATACCAACAATAAATAGGAGGAATTTGAAATTGAAAACACATTACCAGGCCAGGTGTGTTTGCTCACACCTATAATCCCAGCATTTTGGGAGGCCAAGGCGAGCGGACTGCTTGAGCCCAGGAGTTTGAGACCAGCCTGGGCAACATGGCAAAACTCCATCTTTACAAAAAATACAAAAATTAGCTTGGTGTGATGGCATGCACCCATTGTCTCAGCTACTTAAGAGGCTGAGGTGGAAGGATCAATTGGGCCAGGGGGTGGAAGCTGCAGTGAGCTGTGATTGTGCCAGTGCACTCCAGCATGGGCATCAGAGTGAGACTCTATCTCAACGAAAGAAAAAAACAAAAAATTCAAAAACAATTATCATTTACATTAGCACTCAAAACAATAAAATAATTAGGTATAAATCTAAAAAAAAAGTGAAAGATCTATAGGAGGAAAACTACAAAATTATGATGAAAGACATCAAAGAAAGAACTAAATAAACAGACATTCCATATTCACGGACAGGAATACTCAATATTGTCAAGACATCAATTTTTCCCATCTTAATCTATAGATTCAATGCAATCCCAATCAAAATCCCAGAGAGTTACTTTGTGGATGTCAACAAACTGATTTTAAAGTTTACATAGAGAGGCAAAAGATCCAGAATAGCTAACTCAATACTGAAGAACAAATCTGAAGGACTAACAAAAGTATAAAACTCCTATATGATAGATAATACAGGAGAAATCATAGATAAACTTGGGTTTTGTGATGACATTTTAGATAAGACCCCAAAGTGACAAACCATGAAAAATATAACTGGACCTCATTAAAATTAAAATCTACTCTGTGAAAAACAATGTAAAGAGAAAAAGACAGACTGGGAGAAAATATTTGCAAGAGGCATCTGATAAAGGGTGATTATCTAAAAGATACAAAGAACTCCTAAAACTCAACTATAAGAAAACTAACAACCTAATTAAAAAGCAGACCGAAGATCTAAATAGGTAGCTCACCAAAGAAAATATACAAATGACAAGTAAACATAAGAAAATTTCAATGACATATGTCATTAGGGAATTGCAAATTAAAACCACAATAAGATACTACTACACACCTATTAGAATGACCAAAATCTAAAACCCTGACAACAACAAATTGCAAAGATGTGGAGCAGAAGGAACTCTCATTCATTGCTTGTGGGAATGCCAAATGATACAGCCAGTTTGGAAGAAATTTTGGCAGTGTTCTTACAAAATGAAACATACTCTTACCACATGATTCAGCAATAGTGCTCCTTGATATTTACCCAGAGGAACTAAAACTTATATCCACACAAAAATCTTCACTCAGGTGTTTAAAACAGCATTATTCATAATTGCCAAAACTTGTAAATAATAAAGATGCCCTTCAATGGGTGAATGAATAAACTGTGATACATCCAGACAATGGAATATCATTCAGTGCTAAAAAGAGATGAGCTATCAAGCCATGAACAGACATGGAGGAAACTCAGATGCATACTAATAAGTGAATGAAACCAATCTGGAAAGGCTACATATTATATGATTCCAGCTATATGATATTCTGAAAAAGGCAAAACTATGGAGATGGCAAAAAGATTAGTGGCTGCCAAGGGTTAGAGGAGAGGGAGGGATGAACAGTCTGAGCACAAAGGATTTTAGGATGGTGAAACTGTTCTATATGATACTGCAATGTTGGCTACCTGTCACTATACATTTGCTCAAACCCACAGAATGTCCAGTGCCAAGAGGGAACCCTAATGTAAACTATGGGCCCTGGGTGATAACAATGGGTCAGAGTAGGCTTATTGATTGTAATGAATGTACCACAATGGCATGGGATGTTGATAGCACAGGAAGGTGAAGAGGGGGCAGATACATGGGAACTCTCTGTGCTTTCCACTCAGTTTTGCTATAAACCTAAAACTACTCTAAAAATTTAAGTTTATTAGAAGGAAGGAAGGAAATGAGGGGAATCGAGGGCAGAGGAAGGGAAGTCTGTCATAAATTTGGCAGCAAAAGTAGATAGAATGTGAGTTATGCCCAAGATGCCCACAAAAAAAGTGCTATAGGAATTAGGAAAGGAAGACATTACTTATATGTTGTAACATGTAAGTTATACCTTATAGCAACTTTGATTATGGGACTGTGATGAATTCCCAGTGAACTTTCTAAGGGAAAGAAGTCATAATTCTAATGAAAGGACATTTGGAGCTGTGAATGTTATCAAGGACAGAAAGAGACATGTAAGCATGGTTTTTAGATATATCCAAAAGTATATTTGACAGTAAATCTACTAAGCAATAACTTTCCAGGAAAATATGTGAACCACGAAATTAGAGAAATATACTTACTAAGTTATTCACACACTTTGACAGTCCTCAGAAATAAGCCAATGCCAAGGAATGACCATAGAGCAGACAAGTGTAAAGACAACCAAGACTTGTGGAGGAATGTGCTGTTCACCAGTAATCATGCCAGATGACATACCTAGTTATCTGCAATTTGCTTATTTAATAAAAGAAGCTAAAATGTGCAGACCCACAAAAGCTATACAAGAAGAATCAAATATCCTGCAAATTAATCCCACTATTTTAGGGATTTGAAATTTCTTCCCAAAGATATCTATTTGATACCTTTCAAGTGTAGGGCAGAATATTCACATAAATAGCTGAGTTGTGACTTGTTTATCAAATTTTCTCTGACAACAAGAACTTTAATAAGGATGTCTTCCCTCCCCAGTAAATGAACAGCAGCCATAAAAATAAGAATCCAATGCCAGTGATACTAGAGCAACTGCCTAAAAAAAAAAAAAACAGGTTGTTTTTTCTTTAAATATAATCTATAAACCTTTGCTTACCGAAAAAAAATCATATCATTCTATTAAATATGCCCCTCTAAATGAAACCTTATTTTAATTATTTCACAATCTGATGTATATTAAGCCTAGCCCATATTAATAATGTGAGCTAAAGGGATAAATAAATGTAAGTTGATATGATTAAGTTCTGGCAAAAATAGAGTTTAGGTAAATTAATAACTACATGGAAATACAAACCATAAAGTAAACTGAACTTCTCCCTAAGAAAATATGTATGGAGTAATATGTTTATATTTGAATCAAAGATTAAGAAGTAAGGCATTTCACAATTACAAAGAAATAATATTCTATTGATAATACTGGAATTGAAAAATGAAATTATTTCCACATTTATATAAAGAATCATGATATATTTGCAATTATTCTAAAGTGCTCAATGAGGCCAGATGTTGCTCTTGGACATAGGCCTCAGTTCTACAGCCATCATGAATTAATCCTCCCTCTTCAGAATTTCTCCTTCAAAGATGGCTGAATAGGAAGAGCCCCAGTCTACAGCTCCCAGCGTGAGCCACACAGAAGATGGGTGATTTCTGCATTTCTAACTGAGGTGCCAGGTTCATCTCACTGGGGCTTGTCAGACAGTGGGTGCAGGACAGTGGGTGCAGCGCACCAAGCATGAGCCAAAGCAGTGTGAGGCATTGCCTCACCCGGGAAGCACAAGGGGTCACGGAATTCCCTTTCCTAGCCAAGCAAAGCAATGACAGATGGCACCTGGAAAATCAGGTCACTCCCACCCTAATACTGCACTTTTCCAATGGTCTTAGCAAACAGCACACCAGGAGATTATATCTCACACCTGGCTCAGAGGGTTCCATGCCCACAGAGCCTTGCTCATTGCTAGCACAGCAGTCTGAGATCAAACTGCAAGGCGGCAGCAAGGCTGGGGGTTGGGGGGAACCCGCCATTGCTGAGGCTAGAGTAGGTAAACAAAGCATCCAGGAAGCTCGAACTGGGTGGAGCCCACCGCAGTTCAAGGAGGCCTGCCTGCCTCTGTAGACTCCACCTCTGGGGGCAGGGCATAGCCAAACAAAAGGCAGCAGAAACCTCTGCAGACTGAAACGTCCCTGTCTGACAGCTTTGAAGAGAGTAGTGGTTCTCCCAGCACGGAGCTTGACATCTGAGAATGGACAGACTGCCTCCTCAAGTGGGTCGCTGACCCCCAAGTAGCCTAACTGGGAGGCACCCCCCAGTACGGGCAAACTAACCCTTCACACAGCCAGGTATCCCTCTGAGACAAAACTTCCAGAGGAATGATCAGGCAGCAACATTTGCTGTTCAGCAATATTTGCTGTTCTGCAGCCTCCGTTGTTGATACCCACCCAAACAGGGTCTGGAGTGGACATCCAGCAAACTCCAACAGACCTACAGCTGAGGGTCCTCACTGTTAGAAGGAAAACACTAACAAACAGAAAGGATATCCACTCCAAAACCCCATCTATACATCATCATAATCAAAGACCAAAGGTAGATAAAACCACAAAGACGGGGAAAAAACAGCAGAAAAGCTGAAAATTCTAAAAATCAGAGTGCCTCTCCCCCTCCAAAGGAATGCAGCTCCTCACCAGCAACAGAACAAAGCTGGATGAAGAATTACTTTGACGAGTTGAGAGATGAAGGCTTCAGATAAACTTCTCCAAGCTAAAGGAGGAAGTTCGAACCCATGGCAAAGAAGTTAAAAACCTTGAGAAAAGATTAGACGAAT
This sequence comes from Mandrillus leucophaeus, assembly GCF_000951045.1. NCBI lineage: Eukaryota > Metazoa > Chordata > Mammalia > Primates > Cercopithecidae > Mandrillus > Mandrillus leucophaeus. The sequence continues at coordinate 2,792,438 of NW_012103854.1, forward strand.
GGCTAACTAGAATAACCAATGCAGACAAGTCCTTAAAGGACCTGATGGAGCTGAAAACCATGGCATGAGGACTACGTGATGAATGCACATGCTTTAGCTGTTTTGATCAACTGGAAGAAAGGGTATCAGAGATGGAAGATCAAATGAATGAAATGAAGCGAGAAGAGAAGTTTAGAGAAAAAAGAATAAAAAGAAATCAACAAAGCCTCCAAGAAATATAGGACTATGTGAAAAGAACAAATCTACGTCTGATTGGTGTACCTGAAAGTGATGGGGAGAATGGAACCAAGTTGGAAAACACTATTCAGGATATTATCCAGGAGAACTTCCCCAACCTAGTAAGGCAGGCCAACATTCAAATTCAGGAAATACAGAGAATGCCACAAAGATACTCCTCGAGAAGAGCAACTCCAAGACATAATTGTCAGAGTCACCAAGGTTGAAATGAAGGAAAAAACATTAAGAGCAGCCAGACAGACAGATTGGGTTACCCACAAAGGGAAGCCCATCAGACTAACAGCTGATCTCTCAGCAGAAACTCTACAACCCAGAAGATCTACCAAGCAAATGGAAAACAAACAAACAAAAAAGGCAGGGGTTGCAATTCTAGTCTCTGATAAAACAGACTTTAAACCATCAAAGATCAAAAGAGACAAAGAAGGCCATTACATAATGGTAAAGGGATTAATTCAACAAGAAGAGCTAACTATCCTAAATATATATGCACCCAATACAGGAGCACCCAGATTCATAAAGCAAGTCCTTAGAGACACACAAGGAGACTTAGACTCTCACACAATAATAGTGGGAGACTTTAACACCCCACTGTCAACATTAGACAGATCAATGAGGCAGAAAGTTAACAAGGATATCCAGGAATTGAACTCAGCTCTGTGACAAGCGGACCTAACAGACATCTACAGAATTTCTCCTTCATCTTGAAACCCCTGTATCTCCCGATCCTGATTTGTGTGCCTCTGACACACAAATGGAAACAAACAAGGTAAGTTTATACAAGTTGAGGAACAGATACATAAAATCTACATGCTACTTCAACCTATTTTGTCCAGTCCCAAACTTTTCACTAATGACTTTGCACTAAAAGTTCAGAGTATGTTTCATTCACACAAAAAAATTTCACAAAATGTAAAATTAGAAATACACAAGGAAATACTCTACTTTCTATTATTTTACTATTCTGTTTCAGGCAGTGACATTGACTTTAAAATTTGCAAAATCAGCATTTTACTTTATGCAAATGGTATTTTTGACAATCCCTGCTCCCTATACTTCTTTAATTTTATGCAGTAAGATGGTTATTCAGCTTTCCTCTGCCACGTATTTTTCAGCAGTTTATTCTGACTTAAATTCAAGGTTTTAATTAACATCCTAAAATGTAATTTTAAGTTATCCTATGCAATTATGTGGGCGAATTACTCAGAGAGGGCTAGACATTATTAGCTATAATCACTTTCTAAAATAAAAGTTTCAAATATATGATTTTGTGAAATTTTCCATTCTGGCTACAACCTCTCCTTACTAATACACAAACTTTTAATTTTATTTTTCTAGTCTAAAAACAAAAGAATGTCACATAAAAAACATCAACTCACAAAGACCGAAGAATTAAAATGTTTTTTTTCCAGCTTCTAATCTTTCATTGCTAGTAGAGAATGGTTATCATGGCTTTAAAATAAATGTGTGTACTTAATTAAACTTAATTAAATAATTAAGTTTACCCTCTACAGCAGATGTGCAACAATAAATGCAAAATGCTCCATCTCTCACCTTAAATTGTCCTAATTCCTAGAAAGGATTTCTACCCAAAATCAAATGAGTAAAACAGAGAATTATATAGCCAAATAATGCAGTTCTACTAATTCATTCTTTAAAAAATCACACATTTACCTTTTTCCTTTGGGTAGAAAAATATATAGCAAGATATAAAAAATATGTGTATATATTATCTCCCCCTTAACTTAAACTAGGAATCTGCCAATGAATATATTTAACTGTGTTTGATACTGACCAAATGTCCTGAAAGTTTGAAATAATCTATTTGTCATAGTTGCCTTAATATTATAGAATTTAAAAACAGAAAACAAAGCAACATCACCCCCCAAAACTTTTCGCCTAGAATAACAACAACAAAGGTACGCAGAAGTGTCTTAAGATTTTATTCCACCTAAAAAGACTCTATTTCTGATAGAATCTACGTCTACAGACAGGAAACTGAGTTATCAAAGGGACGTATAAAGTTAAACTCTATCTATTACTACAATGTGTATGTGGAGAGAAGGCAGGTAGTAGATGGCTATCCCTTAAAGAACTAATCCTGACAGTATTACTTCACAAATGATGAAAAGGACTTTTTGGAAGTCAGTTGCTGCAATCTAGGTAGTTTCTTCAATATGTAAATTTATCTCTAGTGACAAGGAAAATAGCCTTCTCAGGAAGTAATACTTCTAAATTACAGGAACCGTGTGCTAAATACAGCTGGCAGGGTACTGAACACCCGATTTCTTTCAATGGGTATATTTTCATGCTCACACTGAAGCAGCTCTGAAGGAGTCTTCAAAAAGTGAGACTAAAATAGGCAATGTTAATACATCTTCTTAAACCAAGTATTTCTAGAATACAAACTGTCAACATTTCTTCGCTTCATTTCTCTATAAAATTATTCCTAAGGTTTGTGTGCCTGTGGTCATTGGCTGAGAAGAACTAACAGTTGATGGAACAGGTATTTTAATATCATTATTATTGTTGCAATGGTGATCAATTTTCAACACATGGAAACAGTGGCCTATAGATACTGAAGAGTAAACTGGATACTGGCACAACTCCTGAGAAAAGAGCTAACAGTTGCCCCACAGTGGAAGCCCCAGGGAGCTGATCAGATACAAACACAGAAAGAATGCGTAACATGATTTCAACATCAAGTAAACACAAACATTGCCATTTTTCTTGTAAAATTATTAAATAAGCAATATTTGGGGACCTTAAAAAATACTATCTACTAATGTTTACCGTTGCTCTTTTGAAGGAAACAAAAAGGTGGGAAGAGATACACATAATAACTCCAATTCATATTACTAAGCCACAAAGCTTTTTATGGGTTCACCAAGTTCTGTAATTATTTCCTATGTGCTTTGCTGTGCCATAATAATTTTTATAGGAAGGAAACATGTATGTAAGAAAATTTTATTATTTTGCTACTTGAAATGGAAAGAGGTTTTTTTAAAATCCCGAATGTTTTTTTTAATAATCCTCGTGGTAAAAAAGAAAAGTAAAGCATGCAAATGAAAAACATACTTTCTTGGTAAATGCTGACATTGTTTCTAAAAAGACAAACTGAGTCATCAGAGGTTAATTTACTTCATTTTGTATATAACTTATTTTAAATGGAGACTTTCAAGGAATAAGAATGTATTTGCAAATAATGTGAATCAAACCTAAATTCAACTCTGAAGATAAGAAGGTAGAACAAAGCTTCCAAACCCGGTCTGCTTTGACTTGAGATCAAGAATTTGGGAAAATTTCATTACCATATCACTACGTCATATACTGACAGTAAAAACAAAGCACAATGATATTACGATAAAATATAAACTCAAAACATCGCACATTTAAATAATGTTCTAAAGTTATAACAGCTCTTCTTATTTTAAGGACAAAAGAAGTCAGATTATAACAGATACTACAGGCTTACACAATGTCTACTGTATTTATTCCAAATATTAGATAACCTGATAACTTTCATTTTGAAAAGCTTTGAGATACTACCTCTTAAGAAACTTCTCTCTTCACTTCTCTTCCCTTTTACATTCTTATTTTCCCAATTTTTGTTTTCCCCAACTTTATGTCTTATATTAGATAACCTGATAACTTTTCATTTTGAAGAGTTTTGAGATGCTACCTCTCAAGAAACTTCTCTCTTCACTTCTTCACTTCCCTTTTACATTCTTATTTTCCCAATTTTTGGTTTTTCATTCAGTGAAAGAACAATAACAGATGGGAACAATAACAGAAATGGGGAAAGAGACAAAAGCTTCAGAACAGTGAATAAGAATTACTCATAATCATATGGCTCAAGGACGTTAGTTTTAAAAAGTTTAAAAAAAAGAATTATTCATAATCTGACAGAACATTACACTGGCACAGTGTATTATTTCTTGGCAATAAAATATTCCAAAGTGCTATGATACATTTGAGTATGAGGACCACACCTTCATTCCTTAGTGTGTGCCACTTTAATTAAACATTTACAAGGCATAATAGAACCTCAACACTGCTTGGTCATAATTTGGTCCATTATTCTTTCCAATACTCAAGGAAGAGATTAATTATCAACTTCTAGTTGCAACAGTATGCAACAGTATGCCAAAGTAGAAAAATCACTGATTTTTGTTTCATACATGTGACGCACATAAACACAGCTCTAGTGGTTATTAGTTGGGTGCCCTCAGACAAGTTACTTTCTTTTATTTATTTATTTAATCTATTTTTATTTTTATTTTTATTTTTAAATAGATACAGGGTCTATGTTGCCCAGGCTGGTCTCGAACTCCTGGGATCAAACAATCTTCCCACCTCGGTCTCCCAAAGTGTTAGGATTACAAGTGTGAGCTACCACATCTGGCCAAACAAGTTACTTTCTGAGCTTTAGTTTCCGCATTAGTAAAAGAGAAAAAAAGAGAAGAAAAACCAACCTCGAGGGGCTAAACGGGCTAAAAATTAGTTGGTACTTAATAGGCAGTAAACATTAGCTTCTTTCATTTGAGATATTGTCTTTATATTCTGTATCTGTGTACAATATGTATCTAATTAGTAAAGAAATATTAGTGAATGTGATGGTGATGTGATGGTCATAATTATCATCTGAATGTGGAACAGTATATATAATACTGGCCCTGTAATACCTGCATTTGAATGTTCACGGCAGCACTATTCATAACAGCAAAGTCATGGAATCAATCTAAATGTCCATCAATGGATGAGTGGATAAAGAAATTGCGATATATATATCCACAACAGAATACTATTCAGCCTCCACAGTAGAATACTATTTGGCCATAAAAAAAAAAAATTAAATCATGTCTTTTGCAACAACATGATTGCAAATGGAAGCCATTATCTTAAGTGAAACAACTCAGAATCACAAAGTCAAAATCCACATGCTCTCACTGATAAGTGGGAACTAAATAAAGTGTATATATGAACACACAAGGTGGAATAATACTCACTGGAGCCTCGGAAGGGTGGGAGGGTGGGAGGGGCTGAGGAATGAGAAATTATGTAATGGATGCAATGTACACTATTCAGGTGATGAGTATACTAAAAGCCCAGATTTCACCATTATGCAATATGTCCATGAAACAAAACTGCACTTTTGTATCCTTAAATTTATACCCATTTTTAAGGGAGAAAAAAATTGGTCCTGCATATACTACAAACCTAATCACAATTCCCAGACATATGAGTGATATAGGAGTTAAAAAGAAATGATTTAGGCAGATAGTGAGGGTAAGGAGGTCCTTGATAAGGTTTTCCTTTCAATGAAAAGCAGCCCCCAATCATTTTCTTTTCTAACAAAGGGCAGCCTATGTAATTAAGGTGCAGACATAGCAAGGCAAGTTAGAAGCTTGCACGGGTGAATGCCAGCAGTTGTGCCAATAGGAAAAGAGCTACCTGGGGACCAGGCATGTTCAAAACGGCGGCTCCATCTTCCCTTCTCCTTGACAATTACATGTGCAATCTGGAGCCGACAACAAGGGGAAGGCCAGGCAAAGACTCAATTTGCATAACAAGATTAGGGTGGAGTGCCAGGTTTCCCTGCAGGTTGTGTAAACGTCACACCTTGTTCAGCTAATCTTTGGACCATATATAAATCAGACACCGCCTCGTCAAGCCTATCTATAAAACCCTGTGCACTCTGCGGCGGGGGGACGTCCCACTGGGGCGCCCCTCTCTCTCACAGGAGAGTGTTATTCTTCTTTCTCTTTCTTTTCTTTTGCTTATTAAATCTCTGCTCCTAAACCCACTTCTTGTGTATCTGCATACCTGATTTCCTGGGTGTGAGACAACGAACCTCGGGTATTTACCCCAGACAAGGACGCCACTTCATGAGTAGACAAAAGGGGAGGTACAGCAATGCTCACAGTTTATGTATCATTCAGCTTAAGTGATTTTTAAATCTTGCATAAAATAAACTTAAATAGAATCTAAATTGTCAAAACTAATGAGAAATGACAGAGTTATTCTTTGATATTGAGGCACAGCAGGGACTCTCTTTTTAAGGCCCTGCAGTCTCCCAAGAATGGAAATAAAGGAAAAACTTGAGTTCCTTCAAGGGAAATTCCAAGCACCTAGCTGGCCTTGAGAAGTAAATAAGCAGCTTGATAAGCAAGAAGGTAATAGTGAAAGAGTGAGGCCTATCGTATGTACACTCCTTTTGATCCGGATAGTCCCGAAAATCAGTGTATGATTAACGTGGCCTTAGTTAGTCAAAGCATGGAAGATATCCGGAGGAAATTGCAAAAACAGGCCGGTTTTGCAGTGATGAATATCTCGCAACTACTGGAGATAGCTAATCAAGTATTTGTAAATAGAGATGCAACAAGCTGCCTAGAAAGTCGTAAGGAGGGTGAATGCCAAGCCAGTATAATAAGAGTTGTAATAGTAATAGGAACCTGCTTACTACTCCTTTATTTGCTACCTGTACTTCTTCAAATGATAAAAAGCTTCATCGCTACCTGAGTTCACCAGAATGCTTCAGCACAAGTATATTACATGAATCACTATCAATCTGTTGCACAGGAAGACATAAATAGTGAAAATGAAAGTAAGAACTCCTACCAATAAAATGAGTGAGAGTCTCAAAGGGGGGAAATGAGAGAAAAGAGGAGACTCCCCCATATTGTTCTATATTGTTTTGTGCTCAGTACTTGATTTGAGAAAAAAAAAAGGAAGTAAAACCAAAGGTAGGCAGCCTGGCACCAGGCACCAGACCCAAAACCAGGCTGGGCCTGCCTGACCTTAGCCTGATAGTTAAAATTCAACCCATGACCTAGCAACCAATGTTATCCATAGATTCCAGACATTGTATGGAAGGACATTGTGAAACTTCTTGTCCTGTTCTGTCTCACTCTGATTACTGGTGCATGCAGCCCTTGTCACATATCCCCTAGATTGCTCAATCAATTACAGTCCTGTCATGTAAAATCTTTAGTATTGTGAGCCCTCAAAAGGGACAGAAATTGTGCAATCAACAAGCTCGGATTTTGAGACGCTAGTCTGCCGATGCTTCGAGCTGATTAAAAGCTACTTCCTTCACTATCTCTGTGTCTGTGGGGTTTTGTCCACGGCTCATCCTGCTACAATAGTAGCCTAAAACAATAACCAAGGAAGTTAGAGTCAGGAGATGTTTGGTTCCATTGCAGAAACTAAAACAGTATATGTCCCTGAGTTGTTTTTCGGAAACCCAAACCCCCACCAAACAGATCTGCTGGCACATAGACCTTAGATAAGAGGAAGCTAAGGACTAAACTCTGGCCACCATTCCTTATTCAAAATTTCTTCCAGAGGAGCCTAGAGGAGGTGATGCTCATGAGCCAGACCTAACATTCTTTTCTGCCGATCTCAAATTTTTAGACAAAGCTTTGCTTCCTGAACCTATCACAAATCAGAAAATCTTACAATCCACCCATGACCTGTGGGTCCCTGCTTCGAGCTCTTCCTCCTTTTTAGGTCAAACCAATGTATAGCCTCCATGTATTGATTTATGACTTTTCTCTATAACTTCTTTCCTGAAATTTACCCCTGCCTTTAAAAACTCTTACCTGCAAGACATCAGGGAGCTCAGGTCTTAAGCATGAGCTGCCCAGATTGTCCTTGTTTGGTGCCCTGCAAATAAACACCTTCCTTTTCTGTGTATCCCAGAGTAGGACAGTGACTTGACACTAATGTAAGACTAAAATAGGGGCCCATGGTATACTGGAAGAAACCTTGCAATGGTGACTTCAGGGAATTTTCTGCTATCTAATCACCAAAGTCTCCTTTGGATAAGA
>NW_012103854.1:2801855-2806677 GCF_000951045.1 Mandrillus leucophaeus
CATTGTCTAATATTTACCATTATGACCTATAGGGTCATTGTTGGGTTATTTTCCCCAAAACTCTACCTAATAAGTACCTGCCTATGAAGACACTGAAGGAAAAAAAAACCCACAGTACAAATTAAGAAAACAACAAGCAGAGATTCAGTTGTTCATCAAGAAAGGGCCAAATTTGCTCAATGTTTGTTAGGAAAGTCTCCTTGCCGTATGAAAATATTCTTGTAAATATCAACAGTTATGATGTTAATATGTATTAGCAGTAGAACGTAAGATATATAGCAGCAGAAATGTATGGCCTTCAATTATTACTGCAACACTCTGTGTGCAGAATGGTGACTGGCACAAAGTAGGCACTCAACAAATATTTTCAAAGTAAAGGAATGGATAACTGCTTAAGTCTATTAATTCACCTTTTTCTCTGACATTTGTGAACATATAGAAACACTCTATTAAATATTGGAAATAAAGATGAATAAAATATGATCCATAACCTCAAAAAACTCTCAGTCTATTAGGAGAGATAGAAAAGAATAGATAATAAAACTGAAATATGTCAAGTATACTGATTGAGATTTTCACAAAATTCTATGTAAACACATTGAACACATCCTAGAAGAACTACAGGGAGAGGGATGGCAGTCAGGAAATGTTTCTTGAAAGAAATTAGTATTAAATGATGAAAAACAGCCAGATAAGAATCAAGGAAAACACCTCAGACAGAGGGAAGCATGAGGATGAGAAAAAAAGGGTGTCTTCAAAAATGACAATTCCACATGGCTATAGATTAAATGAAAGGCAGAGTTAGAAAGGAAGACGGGGCCAGATTGTAGCAGTTGGTTTTTGCTTTTATTTTTTTTTACAGGTAATGAGGAGTCTTTAAGAGTCGTAAGTAGGAGATGATAGGTTTTTACATTAGATAATTGCTCTGGCAACAATGTAGAAGACAGATTAGACAGAAGGTGGAATGGTGTTCTAGGAGTCAAGGACAGAATTGATAAGGGCTTGAACTAATACAGTAGCATCTGCAAGGAAAGGAGCATCTGATTTACACAATACTTAGGATGGCAATTCTCAATCTCTGGAGTCTATTAGTACCATGTGGGACCCTGTTTCAATCTACCCAGGGCCCCTCCACTCCCTCTGAAGATTTTGGCAAAGAAGCGCATTCCCCATTTCCAATGAGAGACACTAACATTGTAACCCTTTATGATACCTATAAGCATGGCATAGCCCTCAGGTGTTTGGGGAAGAAAAAACTAAGAAGAAAATCACCCGGACTTGGTTATTAGATAATCACATAAAGAAGTGAGTGATGGGGAAACAGGAATCCACGATTATTGTATGAACTAGATGGATGGTGAAGCCATTAACCGAGATTGGGAGGAAGGCGCAGAGAAGGAGCAAGTTTGAAGTCTGAGATGCCTGCAAACAACTACGTGGAAAGGTCAACAGGAATTAGAAATACAAGTCAGACTTGGAGAAAAATTCTGAGCTAGAGATTTGAAGTCATCAGAATATAGATGATGGATAAAATGCAAGTAAGGAAATTGCTTATAGATCAAGAAGAAACAGAGGGTCAAAACAGAACCTGGAGAGTTCTCCTGAGGGAGTGGGCAAAGAGGAACTCAAGAAGATAACAGAGAAGAAATTCCCAAAAAGTAAACTTTTCTGTCAAAAAAAAAAAAAAAGAACAACAACAACAACAACAACAAAGAGAATGCCATCCAGAAACACCCAAGTAGAGAGAGTTTTGGAAAAAAGGTGGTGATCAAGAGTGAACTGGGGTAGAAAAGTCCAATAAGATCAGGACTTGGGCCCTCTTGCTTTTGGTAGTAAGCTGGTCTTACTGAGCTTTGCCAGATGTTCCATGAAAATAGGGAGGCAGAAGACAGGTTAGATCAAACTGAAGAGTGAGTAGGAAACTAAACTCCACCTAGATTAGAAGCAAATATACTATACTCAAACCAAATTCCCTTGATCCTTCTGAATGTGCTATCAACTTTCAACACAAGTGAGGACAGCTTAAGTCAAAACGGGGACTGGTTCCTCCCAAACAATTGAAGCTTCACTTAAATGGAGCTCTTTCTTTTTTTCTTAATCTTATTCTCTAAACTCCAAATTCAATCTGCAACACACATCTACTTATTAAGTCAAAAAGTCATAAAACATGAGAATAAAAAATAGAATGAAGTTATATAAAACAGAAATCTGGGTTTGTTTTTTTCCCAAAGCCACAGACTTCAGACCTGACTCAATAAAATGTATTGAGAGGAACTCATATGTGGTAGCTCTCTGATAGACCCATATATAGAGGGCATAAGCTTGTTGGTCACATTCACTGTACAGACTGTACACAGCTTAGAGTGTGAGACACAGTTAATGTAATCAACAAGCACATGGTCTCACATATATGGCATAAGCATCTTGGTATTCATTTATCCATTCATTCAACAAATATTACTATGTGCTTAGTATCGTACCAGGCAGAAAGCCCCGTTGGCAGGGATACAGCTTACAGTTAGCATAAAGGGCACACAATTAAAAATAATAATAGGACAGGTGCGGTGGCTCACGCCTGTAATCCCAACACTTTGGGAAGCCAAGGCGGGTGGATCACCTGAGGTCAGGAGTTCGAGACCAGCCTGGCCAACATGGTGAAACCTCGTCTCTACTAAAAATACAAAAAAATTAGCCAGGTGTGGCGGCATGCGCCTGTAGTCCCAGCTACTCAGGAGGCTAAGGCACGAGAATCGCTTAAGCCCAGGAGGCAGAGGTTGCAGTGAGCCAAGATTGCGACATTGCACTCCAGCCTGGGTAAAAAGAGCAAAACTCTGTCTCAAAATAATAATAATAATAATCATCATCATCATCTTAAATTCCAATACATGCTATAATTGAAGAAAGAGCAAGAGCTCCTACTCAAATGTGGAAAATTGGGAGAGATTAGTCAGGAAATGCATCCTGAGGAAGTAATACTCAAACTGAAGTCTTTAGTACACATGTGAGTCAGTCAAATGAAGAGGAGAAGGAAGAATGTCCCATTGCATGAAGCATTTGAGGAACTGAAAAGGTTTGTTTGTCTGGAGTCTGGTGTGAATGGAAAACTGGCAAGGCACCAACTGGAGAGATGGGTAGTTAGGGTGTAGATGATGTAAGCCATGTGTGGCGGGCAGCCCCTGAGAAGGCCTCAGTGACCCCCAGCTGGTGCAGTCATCAGCCCTTGCATGTGGATCACAGCCCCACCTCTAACACACAGTATATAGCAAAATTGTTAGGATGTCACTTCCAAGATACAGGGCTTCTGTCTCAGGTGCCCTCACTCTTCCATGGATCTCTCACTCTAGGGGAAGCTAACTGCCACATCTTCCTTTGAAGAGGCCCACATGTTCTTTGAGCCGACGTGAGTAAGCTTCAAAGCAGATTTTCCCTTGAGATGACTACAGCACTGGCTGACACCTTGATAGAAGCTTTGTGAGAGACCTGGAGTCAGAACACCCATTCCTAGACACCTGACCCACAGAAACTGTGAGGTAACAAATGTGAGTTGTTTCCAGTCACTGAGCTTTGGGGTAATCTGTTAATACAGCAATAGATTGCTAATATACCATGTTAAAGTATTGGGTTGAGCATTAACCTAAAAGAATGAGAATTTGCTGAAGAGTTTTAAGCAGGAATAAAGATGAAATGTTCCTATTTGCAATTTTAGACATTGACTAAAACTGTCAAAGTAAGCTTGAAATAAAAATCTGGAACTATCAATGAAAATAAAAACTTAAGCAAACAATACTTTCTGCTACAAAATTCTAGTTCTAAAGTTCAATATCCTGTATAAAACTTGTACCTCACTCCTCAAATTAATCAGTCAACAATCAAATTAACTTTTTAAACATTGTAGATGCTCCCCTCTCCACTTAAGATCCACTGGACCACTGCCTTAATTAAGGCCTCTATCATCTCCAACCTGGACCACTGGCAACAACCCCTTAATCATTTCCCCACCTAGAGTCTGGTGTCCTTCCCATCTACCCCCAAACTGTACTAAGATTATCCTAATAAAAGCAAAGCTAAGTATATATCTCATTAGATTATGGAAAACAATATAAGCTGCTATACAAATCATATATTTACTTCCTATTTATTCTCCATCATCTCCCAAATCACAATTTTGACTGAGTACAAGGACCCAAATTTAGTAAGAGCTCAAAAAACATCTGTGGAGTGGTTGGTATAATACCTCATCAGGTTAAAGGAATCTGAACTTATTAACCAATGAGTAAGGTATCCTAATGCATCTTAAAGAAGAAGCCATGAAGTTGAAGCATGTTTGGTTATTATCACCCCTTTCAAATACATGCTCTAATTTAGAGAAATTAAGAAAGTAGGGAGAAAACAGAAATTTCATTCTTTTTTAAAAAAAAAAAAAAAAACTTAAAGTCCGAAAAAAATGTGCAAAATGTGCAGGTTTGCTACATAGGTATACACGTACCATGGTGGTTTGCTGCACCCACCAGCCCGTCATCAACATTATGTATTTCTCCCACTGCTATCCCTCCCTTTGCCTCCCTCCCCTCAACAGGCCCTGGTGTGTGATGTTCCCCTCCCTGTGTTCAACTCCCACATATGAATGACAACATGTGGTGTTTGGTTTTCTGTTCCTGTGTTAGTTTGCTGAGAGTGATGGTTTCCAGCTTCATCCATGTCCCTGCTAAGGACATGAACTCATCCTTTTTTATGGCTGCATATTATTCCATGGTGAATATGTGCCACATTTTCTTTATCCAGTCTATCATTGATGGGCATTTGGGTTGGTTCCAAGTCTTTG
>NW_012103854.1:2810977-2819625 GCF_000951045.1 Mandrillus leucophaeus
CGATCTCAGCTCACGCAAGCTCCACATCCTGGATTCACGCCATTCTCCTGCCTCAGCCTCCTGAGTACCTGGGACTACAGGCACCCACCACCACGCTTGGCTAATTTTTCGTATTTTTAGTAGAGAGAGGGTTTCACTGTGTTAGCCAGGATGGTCTTGATCTCCTGACCTTGTGATCTGCCCACCTCAGCCTCCCAGAGTGCTGGGATTACAGGTGTGAGCCACCGCACCCAGCCCTTTCTAACTAGCATGAGATGGTATCTCATTGTGGTTTTCATTTGCATTTCTCTAATGACAAGTGATGATGAACTTTTTTTCATATGTCTGTTGGCCGCATAAATGTCTTCTTTTGAGAAGTATCTGTACATATCCTTTGCCCACATTGTGATCGGGTTGCTTTTTTCTTGTAAATTTGTTTAAGTTCCTTGTAGATTCTGGATATTAGCCCTTTGTCAGATGGATAGAATGCAAAAATTTTCTTCCATTCTGCTGTTCACTCTGATGATAGCTTCTTTTGCTGTGCAGAAGCTCTTTAGTTTAATTAGATCCCATTTGAACATTTTGGCTTTTGTTGCCATTGTTTTTGGTGTTTTAGTTATGCAGTCTTTGCCCATGCCTATGTCCTGAATGCTATTGCCTAGGTTTTCTTCTAGGGTTTTTATGGTTTTTACGTTTAAGTCTTTCATCCATCTTGAGTTAATTTTTGTATGAGGTGTAAGGAATAAGTCCAGCTTCAGTTTTCTGCATATGGCTAGCCAGTTTTCCCAACACCATTTATTAAATAGGGAATATTTTCCCCATTACTTGTTTTTGTAAGGTTTGTCAAAGATCAGATGGTTGTAGATGTGTGGCATTATTTCTAAGGCCTCTGTTCTATTGCATTGGTCTATGTATCTGTTTTGGTACCAGTACCATGCTCTTTTGGTTACTGCAGCCTTGCAGTATAGTTTGAAGTCAGGTAGCGTGATGCCTCCAGCTTTGTCCTTTTTGCTTAGGATTGTCTTGGCTATACAGGCTCATTTTTGGTTCCATATGAAACTTAAAGTCGTTTTTTTTCTAATTATGTGAAGAAAGTCAATGGTAGCTTGATGGGGATGGTACTGAATCTATAAATCACTTTAGGCAGTGTGGCCATTTTCACAATATTGATTCTTCCTATCCATAAGCATGGAATGTTTCCATTTGTTTGTGTCCTCTCTTATTCCCTTGAGCAGTGGTTTGTAGTTCTCCTTGAAGAGGTCCTTCACATCCCTTATAAGTTGTATTTCTAGGTATTTTATTCTCTTTCTAGCAATTGTGAATGGGAGTTCACTCATGATTTGGCTCTCTGTTTGTCTATTATTGGTGTATAGGAATGCTTGTGATTTCTGCACATTGATTTTGTATCCTGAGACTTTGCTGATGTTGCTTATCAGCTTAAGGAGATTTAGGGCTGAGATGATGGGGTTTTCTAAATATGCAATCAGGTCATCTGCAAACAGAGACAATTTGACTTCCTCTCCTCCTGTGGGAATACCCTTTATTTCTTTCTCTTGCCTGATTGCCCTGGCCAGAACTTCCAATACTATGTTGAATAGGAGTGGCGAGAGAGGGCATCCTTATCTTCTGCCAGTTCTCAAAGTGAATGCTTCCAGCTTTTGCCCATTCAGTATGATATTGGCTGTGGGTTTCTCATAAATAGTTCTTATTATTTTGAGATACATTCCATCAATACCTAGTTTATTCAGAGTTTTTAGCATGAAGGGGTGTTGATTTTTATTGAAAGCCTTTTCTACATCTATTGAGATAATTATGTGGTTTTTGTCATTGGTTCTGTTCATGTGATGAATTATGTTTATTAATTTGCATATGCTGAACCAGCCTTGCATCCCAGAGATGAAGCCGACTTGATCGTGGTGGATAACCTTTTTGATGTGCTGCTGGGTTTGGTTTGCCAGTATTTTATTGAAGATTTTCGCACTGACGTTCATCAGGGATATTGGCCAGAAATTTTCTTTTTTTGTTGTGTCTCTGCCAGGTTTGGGGATCAGGATGATGCTGGCATCATAAAATGAGTTAGGGAGGATTCCTTCTTTTTCTGTTGTTTGGAATAGTTTCAGAAGGAATGGTACCAGTCCCTCTTTGTATCTCTGGGAGAATTTGGCTATGAATCTATCTGGTCCTGGGTTTTTTTTGGTTGGTAGGCTATTAATCACTGCTTCAATTTCAGAACTTGTTGTTGGTCTATTCAGGGATTTGACTTCTTCCTGGTTCAGCCTTGGGAGGCTATATGTGTCCAGGAATTTATCCATTTCTCCTGGATTTTCTAGTTTATTTGCATAGAGGTGTTTATAGTATTCTCTGATGGTTGTTTGCATTTCTGTGGGATCTGTGATGATATCCCCTTTATCATTTTTTATTGTATCTGTTTCATTCTTCCGCTTTTCTTCTCTAGTAGTCTGGCTAGTGGTCTCTATTAATCTTTTCAAAAAACCAGCTCCTGGATTCATTGATTTTTTGAAGAGTTTTCCGTGTCTCTAACTCCTTCAGTTCTGCTCTGATCTTAGTAATTTCTTGTCTTCTGCTAGCTTTTGAATTTGTTTGCTCTTGCTTCTCTAGTTCTTTTCATTGTGATGTCAGGGCATCAATTTTAGATCTTTCCCGCTTTCTCCTGTGGGCATTTAGTGCTATCAGTTTCCCTCTAAACACTGCTTTCGCTGTGTCCCAGAGATTCTGGTACATTGTGTCTTTGTTCTCATTGGTTTCAAAGAACTTATTTATTTCTGCCTCAATTTTGTTATCTACCCAGTAGTCATTCAGGAGCAGGTTGTTCAGTTTCCATGTAGTTGTGCAGTTTTGAGTGAGTTTCTTCATCCTGAGTTCTAATTTGATTGCAGTCTGAGACACTGTTATGATATCCATTCTTTTGCATTTGCTGAGGAGTGTTTTACTTCCAATTACGTGGTCAATTTTAGAATAAGTGTGATGTGGTACTGAGAAAAATGTATATTCTGTTGATTTGGGGTGGAGAGTTCTGTAGATATCTATTAGGTCTGCTTGGTCCAGAGCTGTGTTCAAGTCCTGAATATCCTTGTTAATTTTCTGTCTCATTGATCTAATATTGACAGTGGAGTGTTAAAGTCTCCCACTATTATTGTGTGGGAGTCTAAGTCTCTTTGTAGGTCTCTAAGAACTTGCTTTATGGCTCTGGGTGCTCCTGTATTGGTTGCATATATATTTAGGTTAGCTCTTCATGTTGCATTGATCCCTTTACCATTATGTAATGGCCTTCTTTGTCTTTTTTTGATCTTTGTTGGCTTAAAGTCTGTTTTATCAGAGACTAGGATTGCAACCCCTGCTTGTTTTGCTTTCCATTTTCTTGGTAAATCTTCATCCATCCCTTTATTTTGAGCCTATGTGTGTCTTTGCATGTGACATGGGTCTCCTGAAAAC
Organism: Mandrillus leucophaeus; assembly: GCF_000951045.1. Lineage (NCBI taxonomy): Eukaryota > Metazoa > Chordata > Mammalia > Primates > Cercopithecidae > Mandrillus > Mandrillus leucophaeus. Next base: position 2,814,410 of record NW_012103854.1, read on the forward strand.
AGCACACCAATGGGTCTTGACTCTTTATCCAATTTGCCAGTCTGTGTCTTTTAACTGGGGCATATAGCCCATTTACATTTAAGGTTAATATTGTTACGTGTGAATCTGATCCTGTCATTATGATGCTAGCTGGTTATTTTGCCCATTAGTTGATGCAGTTTCTTCATAGTGTCGATGGTCTTTACAATTTGGCATGTTTTTGCAGTGGCTGGTACTGGTTTTTCCTTTCCACATTTAGTGCTTCCTTCAGGAGCTCTTGTAAGGCAAGCCTGGTGGTGTCAAAATCTCTCAGCATTTGCTTGTCTGTCAAGGAATTTATCTCTCCTTTGCTTATGAAACTTAGTTTAGCTGGATATGAAATTCTGGGTTGAAAATTCTTTTCTTTAAGAATGTTGAATATTGGCCTCCACCCTCTTCTGGCTTGTAGGGTTTCTGCAGAGAGATCTGCTGTTAGTCTGATGGGCTTCCCTTTGTGGGTAACTTGACCTTTCTTTCTGGCTGCCCTTAACATTTTTTCCTTCATTTTAACCTTGGTGAATCTGATGATTATGTGTCTTGGAGTTGCTCTTCTCGAGGAGTGTCTTTGTGGTGTTCTCTGTATTTCCTGAATTTGAATGTTGGCCTGCCCTACTAGGTTGGGGAAGTTCTCCTGGATGATATCCTGAAGAGTGTTTTCCAACTTAATTCCATTCTCCCCATCACTTTCAGGTACACCAATCAAACATAGGTTTGGTCTTTTCACATAGTCCCATATTTTTGGAGGCTTTGTTCATTCCTTTTCATTCTTTTTTCTCTAATCTTGTCTTCATGCTTTATTTCATTAAGTTGGTCTTCAATCTCTGATACACTTTCTTTCACTTGATTGATTCAGCTATTGATACTTGTGTATGCTTCACAAAGTTCTTGTGCTGTGTTTTTCAGCTCCATCAGGTCATTTATGTTCTTCTCTAAACTGGTTATTCCAGTTAGCAATTCCTCTAACCTTTCTTCAAGGTTCTTAGCTTCCTTGCATTGGGTTACAGCATGCTCCTTTAGCTCAGAGGAATTTACTATTACCCACCTTCTGAAGCCTACTTCTGTCAATTCATCAAACTGATTCTCTGTCCAGTTTTGTTCCCTTGCTGGCAGGAGTTGTGATCCTTTGAAGGAGAAGAGGTGTTCTGGTTTTTGGAATTTTCAGCCTTTTTGAGCTGGTTTTTCCACATCTTTGTGGATTTATCTACCTTTGGTCTTTCATGTGGGTGATCTTTGGATGGGGTTTTTGAGGGGATGTCCTTTTTGTTGATGTTGATGGTTTTTTTTCTGTTCCTTAGTTTTCCTTCTAACAGTCAGGCCCCTCTGCTGCAGGTCTGCTGGAGTTTGCTGGAGGTCCACTCTAGACCCTGTTTGCCCTGGTATCACCAGCGGAGGCTGCAGAACAGCAAACATTGCTGCCTGTTCCTTCCTCTGGAAGCCTCGTCCCAGAGGGCATCTGCCAGATGCCAGTTGGAGCTCTCCTGTATGATTTGTCTGTTGACCCCTGCTAGGAGATGTCTCCCAGTCAGGAGGCATGGGTGTCGGGGACCTACTTGAGGAGGCAGTCTGTCCCTTAGCAGAGCTTCAGCGCTGTGCCGGGAGATCTGCTGTTCTCTTCAGAGTCAGCAGGGAGGAACCTCTAAGTCTGCTGAAGTTGTGCCCACAGCCGCTCCTTCCCCCAGGTGTTCTGTCCAAGGGAGATGGGAGTTTTATTTATAAGCCCCTGACTGGGGCTACTGCCTTTCTTTCAGAGATGCCCTGCCCAAGAAATTTCATTCTTTTTGTTCAGTGAAGCCAAACATGTTTGGGGAAGAACTTCAGACTCACATCTCATCAGAAAACTATTCCATTTACCAACTTAACACCTCTGTGTAGCACTTCACAGTAACGTCTAAGTCCATGGCCCACTCAGGGAGACACAATTGTGTAACTACTCAGAAACAAGGTAAGATTAGGACCTTAGGAGCCGTTAGCATTTCCAAAAGCATTATACAAATTGTTCCTATGTGAGACATTTATTTGTAAAAAGGAAACTAGTAATTAATTCACAGTCATTTCAACTGCACAATTGTTTCAAGTAATATTGATGTCATAAAATCCTTTAGCCAAGAAACAAACTGTTAAGTGACTATGGAAAGTTCTAATAATCAAGACAGGAAAGATCTTTAACTCCTATAAAATCCAGTGACTCTATGAAATGAAAGTAAGCAGAATTTTTCAACTGAAACCTCAGCTTTTATCTAAATGACATAGCTACATTCTGAGAAGTTCAATGAAAACTTACACATACTGTAATCATTCATCCTTAAAATTGCCTTTCATTGAGCAAAACTGTAATTCTTTATTTCATTCCTTTTATAATTTTTGACAAGGTCAAATACTAAAGTTCAGTGTTACCATTAAGAGAGAAAGTACAAGCAGGGCGCGACAGCTCACGCCTGTAATCCCAACACTTTGGGAGGCCGAGGTGGGTGAATCACCTGAGGTCAGGAGTTTGAAACCAGCCTGGACAACATGGTGAAACTCTGTCTCTACTAAAAATACAAAAATTTAACCAGGCGCAGTGGTAGGTGCCTCTAATCCCAGCTACTCAGGAGACTGAGGCAGGAGAATCACTTGAACCTGGGAGGCAGAGGTTGCAGTGAGCCAAGATCACGCCATCATACTCCAGCCTGGGCAACAAGAGCTAAAGTCTGTCTCAAAAAATAAAATAAAATAAAAATTTTTTAAAAAAGAACGAAAGTATAAAATACTCTTCTTTACTACTTGGATATATCTCCAAATATTCAAATATTTTATATTATCTCCATGCTACAGTAATATTAATTAATGTGTAGGGTAATTGTGCAAATTGAAGCCTATTTCTTTCTAATTTAAATGTGTAAATCAAACTTAATGTGAAAAAGCTCTTCTGTAACAATATAAACAATCAAATAAATTCTTCATTAACATTTTCAAATACTAGTATCAAAAGAAATATTCATCTTGCTGTAAATTCAGTTTGGAATGACTTTTTAAAAGCTTTTGAGGTTTTTTTTAAAATCAGAATTAGAATAACTATGATTAAGAAGTAACTGTTAAGTAAAAATGTATTTTCTAACATTTTGAGAAGCTCTCATTAAGTACTAACACCCCTCATAATTACTGTGTAATAAGAAAAGTCTATTTACATCTTATTTGCAATTTACACTTCACTTAGATGGTTCAGAATCATAAAAGCATCCATGAAGAAAGATTTAAAAATCATTATATGACAATGTTTAATAGAAAGTGATGGCTTAAATGTTACAATATGTTTCTTGAATATCTTCACATTAAACAGTAATTGAACAAAAAGCCCCCTGGTTCTGCTTTAGGGCAAGTCCCACAAAGCTCTTCATTATTGGAATTTCCAACTTGGAAGCCAAACTAAATAACAAGGAGTAATTTGCCAATTAGAACTTCCTGCTCTTTTCTCTTTATTCTTTAAACACCATTCAGGGGCTGAAATGGTCAAACACTTTTAGCTTCAAAACAGCAACTGAAAGGATTTAATTTGCGTCTCTCTAAGGTGAACCTGTCAAGAGGCAGCCGTGATGCATTCCATGTCCCCCAGCAGCAATTTCCCTTAAAGACAGAGAAGGAGGTTTACACTCTTGCAGAATATGAAGTTTCCTTTCCTCATTTCCCATTATTTATTTCAATTAATGACCTCCAAATTTTACACTTGGATAACTACTGGGCTTAAGAATGTTGCGTCAGTGTGTTCTTGGATTCTGCAAACATCTTCGGACCAAATCTGTATATGTGTGTGTGTACACACACTGGAAAAAACCATTTAATAGCTACCTGACACAAAGTGGAACAAGGACCACCAAAACTGTGTAAAACTCAAAAAACACAAAACTGCGTGGACCTAGAGAGGATCAAAGTATTCTCCATGAGAGCAGGCTGTGGCAAGAGAAAGGGTAAAATCGCCAGCAGTTAAAGACCATTGGCAACATTTGCATTTCTCACCTGTATTTCCCTAATTGTAACCTGAGTTTGCTTCTCAGCTTGTTATTCAATTTAAAATTCCCAATGATTAACACAATTTAAACGTACGCTTCTAAATTGCAAACACATTTACAGATTAACACAAAATCAGTGAAATCAGTTCCTCCCTTCTAACCCAAGGAAACAAGAAAGAGTCTCTGGGCTTCCCCATCAACCACCCACTGGCACTAAAAAAGGAGGCTTCACTTTGCTCACGGTGAGCCTGTGGACAACCCTAAGGGAATCGCTCACTCTTCTGAACCCTAGAACAGGAGAATCAGTTAAGAAGGAACTGCCTGTCAAATATTTACTTTCAAAAAGTATTATTAAACAGGTTTTTTAAAAATTCATTTTATTCTGGGTCTATACTGATAATCTATTGAAAATGTATTAGAGGTACTGATGGAACGTATCTCAAAATCATAAGAGCTATTTACGACAAACCCACAGCCAATATCATACTGAATGGGCAAAAACTGGAAGCATTCCCTTTGAAAACTGGCACAAGACAGGGATGCCCTCTCTGACCACTCCTACTCAACATAGTGTTTGAAGTTCTGGCCAGGGCAATCGGGCAGGAGAAAGAAATAAACGGTATTCAATTAGGAAAAGAGGAAGTCAAATTGTCCCTGCTTGCAGATGACATGATTGTATATTTAGAAAACCTGACTGTCTCAGTCCAAAATCTCCTTAAGCTGATAAGCAACGTCAGCAAAGCCTCAGGATACAAAATCAATGTGCAAAAATCACAAGCATTCTTATACACCAATAACAGACAGAGAGCCAAATCATGAGTAAACTCCCATTCACAGTTGCTTCAAAGAGAATAAAATACCTAGGAATCGAACTTACAAGGGATGTGAAGGACTTCTTCAAGGAGAATGACAAACCACTGCTCAAGGAAATAAAAGAGGACAACGAAATAAAATGGAAGAACATCCCATACTCATGGATAGGAAGACTCAATATAGTGAAAATGGCCATACTGCCCAAGGTAATTTATCAATTCAACACCATCTCCATCAAGCTACCAATGACTTTCTTCACAGAATTGGAAAAGACAACTTTAAAGTTCATATGGAACCAAAAAAGAGCCTGCGTTGCCAAGACAATCCTAAGCCAAAAGAACAAAGCTGGAGGCATCACGCTACCTGACTTCAAACTATACTACAAGGCTACAGTAACCA
>NW_012103854.1:2819975-2888358 GCF_000951045.1 Mandrillus leucophaeus
AACTACCATCAGAGTGAACAGGCAACCTACAGAATGGGAGAAAATTTTTGCAATCTACTCATCTGACAAAGGGCTAATATCCAGAATCTACAAAGAACTCAAACAAATTTATAAGAAAAAATAAAACAACCCCATCAAAAAGTGGGCAAAGGATATGAACAGACACTTCTCGAAAGAAGACATTTATGCAGCCAACAGACACATGAAAAAATGTTCATCATCACTGGCCATCCGAGAAATGCAATTCAAAACCACAATGAGATACCATCTCACACCAGTTAGAACGGTGATCATTAAAAAGTCAGGAAACAACAGGTGCTGGAAAGGATGTGGAGAAAAAGGAACACTTTCATACTGTTGGTAGGACTGTAAACTAGTTCAACCATTGTGGAAGACAGTGTGGCCATTCCTCAAGGATCTAGAACTAGAAATACCATTTGACCCAGCAATCCCATTACTGGGTATATACCCAAAGGATTATAAATCATGCTGCTATAAAGACACATGCACACATATGTTCATTGTGGCACTATTCACAACAGCAAAGACTTGGAAACAACCCAAATGTCTATCAATAATGGACTGGATTAAGAAAATGTGGCACATATACACCATGGAATAATATGCAACCATAAAAAAAGGAAGAGTTCATATCCTTTGTAGGGACATGGATGCAGCTGGAAACCATCATTCTCAGCAAACTATCACAAGGACAAAAAACCAAACACTGCATGTTCTCACTCTTAGGTGGGAATTGAACAATGAGAACACTTGGACACAGGAAGGGGAACATCACACACCAGGGCCTGTCGTGGGGTAGGGGGAGGGGAGAGGGATAGCATTTGGAGATATACCTAATGTAAATGATGAGTTAATCGGTGCAGCACACCAACATGGCACATGTATACATATGTAACAAACTTGCACGTTGTGCACATGTACCCTAGAACTTAAGGTATAATTAAAAATAATAATAATAATAATAATAATAAAAAGAAAATGTATTAGAGCTGGGCATGGTGGCTCACGTCTGTAATCCCAGCACTTTGGGAGGCCAAGGAGGGCAGATGGCTTGAGGTCAGGAGTTCGAGACCAGCCTGGCCAATGTGGTGAAACCCTGTCTCTAGTCAAAATACAAAAATTAGCTGGATGTGGTGGCACACACCTGTAGTTCTGGCTACTCAGGAGGCTGAGGCACAAGAATTGCTTGAACCTAGGAGATGGAGTTTGCAGTGAGCTGAGATTGTGCCACTGCACTCCAGCCTGGGTGACACAGAGAGACTCTGTCTCAAAAAAAAAAGTATTAGAGTATTTCTATTTAAATATTTTTAAATGAGAATGTATTGCCTGTATGAATGGAGTGCTTGTAAGGTCAGCCAGTTGAGAGAAGACACTGCTTTTACCATAGGAGATAGCAGAAGGTCAGGATCACTAAGCTAAGGGTCCAGGAGAGAATAGTCCCTTTTAGACGGGTTGTTAGGGCAGGGTTCCCTCACTTTCTACACAGTTTTAAAAAGCCCCAGGGAGTGCAAATTAAAGTGAAAATAAATACTATAGAGAGAACGTATCAATAAGTATAAAGGACTAGAATTTCATTACTATTGTCTCTTTTTGTTCTACGGGAATGTTTCAGTTCAAATAATTAGATCAACAGAAATTTACAGTCATAGCATCTAGAACTTGAGCAAATCTTAGTGACTATTTAATTCTTAAACACTTGCCACACAACTTTTCAGATATAAAAAATCGATAAAAAATGATATATTTCAAAAATAGGAACAGATGTCAATTTTACTTATACATAGTTTGCAATGAATTCCAAGGGTTACCTAACACGCAAAAAGAATATATTGCCTGTTCTTACCTTTACAAAGGAATCTCACGTCAATTTATCAAAAACAAATATTCATTCTACGATCCCACCAGGTACCCAAATTAGAAACTGGAAACACTTCTGTGGCTGCCTGCTCATCTGTCACCACGTTTAGTCTCCAGAGTCTGTTTCCTGGTCTCCCTTCACACTGCCCTGCTCTATTCCAGGAACTGATCACCTATCTCACTGCCACTAGTCTTGCTCGATTCCAATCCATCCTCCATACTGTTGCAATAATTCTATTTCTCATTTACAATTTTGACCCTGTCACTCTCTTGCTTTTCATGCTCTGGTGGCTCCTTATCGCCACCCTTCATCGTGTTTCCATGGCCTTTCCCACTCTGACTTTAACCTCTGGCCAGTTTCCCCTGCTGCCCCTCCTCCATCCAGATCTTACAGTGTAGCTGCCCAGCCTTCTCACCTTTCCCCAAATGTTCCTTCTCCTTGGCTTGGCTAATGCTTCTCACTGTTTTTGGAATCTTCTTCCCACCCACTTCCCTTCTTGTCTTCCTCCTCTCTCTATTTTGCATATTTTCACACATCTTCACTTCTCCTTCCCTTTGAAGTCTTTCTTCAAAAACACACAAGTCAATTGCTCTTCCACAAGCTTATTATCACAACATCCTTCAATTACATTATCATACACTTCTCTTCCAGATATCCCTAATCTCAACTTTTGCATACACTGGTAAATTATGAGCTGTATGCTGATTTCTGTAGCCTTACTTTCCAACGTATTACAAGTAAGTACTCTATAAACATTTGTGGAGTCAAATCACTTTGGCAATGAATTTACGATTGCCAATAGACAATGATCATGAGCCATTTCAGAAACGGTTTCCTATTGGATCATTTGTCATGATTAAAGAAAAGTTGAAAAATATTAAATCATTTAATAACATTCAACTTCAGCAATTAAATATTGAAATATATAAAAACTACACTATTCATCAATGTTCACCAATGAATTTTTTTTAAGATGGGGGTCTCACTGTGCTGCCCAGGCTGGTTGGCATCAGTGAATATTGATTGAGCCTACTCAAATACATAACAGTGCTGTGTACTGAGGTGATTTTAAACAATATTAATAAAATATAACCTCTGCCCATGAGAATTTACAATCTAAAAATTTATGGCATTGGCTATAGCCATAAGGATAATATATGTTATGTCACTGAGGTGAGAGGTTGCGACATGTAAGAGTCTACAAAACACAACAAATCAGACATCTCTATGGGTGCTGAGTTGTGATTATAGTGAAATATCTGGCACAGTGCTACTTGTATTTTATTTGCAGCTTCTTTCTTAAACAATTGGAATGTTTTAAATTGGTGTTTAAAAATATGCATATATATATATGTGAAAAATGATGTGAAGCATAAATAGCTAGTTGTTCTACAGGATTAGATGAATGATAATGTAGACATATATAAATGATCCAGGCCGGGCGCGGTGGCTCAAGCCTGTAATCCCAGTACTTTGGGAGGCCGAGACGGGCGGATCACGAGGTCAGGAGATCGAGACCATCCTGGCTAACACGGTGAAACCCCGTCTCTATTAAAAAAATAGAAAAAAACTAGCCGGGCGAGGTGGCGGCGCCTGTAGTCCCAGCTACTCGGGAGGCTGAGGCAGGAGAATGGCGGGAACCCGGGAGCCGGAGCTTGCAGTGAGCCGAGATCACGCCACTGCACTCCAGCCTGGGCGACAGAGCGAGACTCCGTCTCAAAAAAAAAAAAAAAAAAAAAAAGATCCAGAGGCCATTTCTAGGTTCACACCTAATTAAATTTTCTGGATTGGTAGTTTTTTGGAAATAATTTTATGTGCATGCGTGTGTGTATGTATGTGTGTGTGTATGTGTATGTGTGTGTACCTGTGTGTATGTATATGTGTGCATGTGTGTATATGTGTGTATGTGTGGGTGTGTGTATGTGTGTGTATGTATATGTGTATGTATGTGTGTGTGTAGGTATGTGTGTACGTGTATGTGTTAGTATGTATGTGTAGTTGTGTGTGTGTGTATGTGTGTGTTTGTATGTCAGCATGTGTGTGTATGTGAACATGTGATAGACTGTATTGTCTCTAACTTATCTAAGCTACTGTGAACAGACTGGTTGCTATTAGTTTGAGACACAGAAAACAAATCAAATAGGCCATCAAATACTATGAGTGATCACATTCTGATCTCTTTTTCTATGATTTCTCTAAAAGCTGTCGAGCCCCACTGTGATTTTTAAAAGGAGAATCTATTAGGTTTCTTAAGCTTCTAAGGTTGTTGGCAGTTCTCTCCTGTCTAGTTAATCAGGTAATGCCTCCTAAGGGTACTTCTGAGATGAGTGAAAACTGGGGTCATAATTTCTAGACTGTCAAGAAAATGGGAATTTATACATTGGATAAACCCCAGGGATGTTCTGTAGCAAGAACTTTTATTTCAGTCTGGAGGTAAAAAGGCAAAATATCAAGATGTGGCGAAAAGTTTCTTGCAGCTATCTAATTTATTTTAACAGTGTGTTTCAAAAATAATTATCATTAATATAATCAGCAGAATATAAGATAGGAAAACTGTATGTAGAATTAAAGTGGGAAAAACAACTTTTTCTGTGAGAATTAAACTTGACATTGGGATGTTTATGTCTAATGACAAATTTCAGTGCTGGAAAATATTATATACACACTTATATTTTTTACAATTTTGCCATCAGGACAATAATTTTAGATGTCAAGACGATGTGTACACCAAATTATCATTGAATTTCATTTTAAAGAATCTGTTTACTCTTGAATTACATTCCTTCATTTAAACTTTTAAAAAATAGATTATGTTCTCAATTCATTTTTTAACTTAGTATTTCCAAACTTATTAAGGTCTGCAAATGCAGGTGTAAATAATTATTACTGTGTCTGTTTACATTTCTCTTTACTGGACTTTTATTTTGGTTAGTTGAAAATTAATTAGTTATAACCTGCAAAAAGAGAAATTTGAGATGTTTTTAAAAGGTCTTCAATTGCGTAAAAGTAAATTCTAAAAATGCCACAGATATTAATAGTATTTATCACATAGTAAAAAACAGTATATACATTGTGGATGTATAAAATACACCTGAATTGCAAGCTTTAAAATGATTAATTTTATCTTATATGAATTTCCCCTCAAAAAAACGTATGGATGCTAATAGAGACCGTTTCTATCCTGCTGCAAGTTACCTACAAATTAGCAAACGTTCCAATGTGTGATGTCTTCCTAACTGGAGAACCTCCTGACATTGCTGACCATTTGGTATCTCTTCTAAGACACACTAGACTTAGCTTTCTCTTAACTCTCCCATAGTGATGTAATCGCATTAACCGCAAAATAAGCACAGAGCCTTATGTCTATTCAATTTTCCGCATTAGTGTTTTATTAAAATTCCTTGGGAGAAAAATGATCTACGTAAGGCATATATAATGCCAGTAACCTCATTTAAAAAAAAAAAAAATTCTTGATTTTCCTGAAAAACAAAATTTAAAGTCCAGCAGCAGCATTAAAAATTCTTTACTTTGTATCAACTAGTTATAGGAATCCCTCCAAGCTGTCCCAAGGAATCCTAGAAATATTGAAAGTAAAATTTCACACTGTTGGTATATACAAATTACCACTTTCTGACTTTTCAATTCCTCCAAAGCTGGCTAATCTCCTGTTGACTCTAAAAATAGAGTCTTCCATGTTTCTAAAGTTTATCTGAATATATGACCAACTTTTATCTGATCTGATTGCATCTGGCACTATATGCCAAGAATAAAGAAATTGCTACTAACCAGTTAATAAAGCTAACTTAGCTTCCATAAAAAGGTATCCATTACAATGGATCGTCTGTGCTTAGAGTTTTAAGCTGATTGCTAAACTTCTACTTAATTTGATGCTTGATTAGATCTAGTCCAATATTTCCTAATGATGTTCCTAGATGAAATGTATGTGTTTAGAAGTACAACTTCAATTCTTCAAATTCTCTATATGAACAGGTAATTTTCAATAGAAAGCATGACTTTTTAATAATAATAAAAAAAAAAAGTGGAATTTACCTTACACTAAAAGGGGAAGAGAGACTCTTACTTTCAAGTGTCTGTATTACTGGAAAAAAAAAAAAATCTCAATAATGAGCCCCAAAGAAGACAAATAATCCTTAATATTTATTGTGATAAAATATCAATGGGACAAAATTTAACTTAGCAGAATACAATAAGTGGAGTTCAAAAATTATACTTGAATTCTGATGGGTTTACATTACACAAATTCATTAGCATATATTTAATTGTAGCTGGCTAAGCAAAATTCGGAAATAGCACCTAAGAGAAAGAAGGTATCCTACACTGTAAAGTAATAGAGCTATTCTGCACATTTTTCCCTAAAACTTATTCTCCTCTGATAATATTAAAAATACCAGTGTTTCCACATTAGTGGTATTATACATTTAATTGTCATATAGCGAAGCAAACGTTTACTTTAAATGGTACCTAATTATGGTATTTAAAAAACAAAACAAATAGCATTATTCACAAAAGCCAAAAGGTAAAAGCAACCTAAGCACCCAAGGATGAATCAATAGAAAAACAAAACGCAGTATATACGTACAATGGAATGTAATTTGGCCTTAAAAAGGAAGGAATTTCTGACACATACTACAACATAAATGAAACTTAAAGACATACTGCTAAGTAACATAAGCCAATCACAAAAAGACAAATATTGTATGATTTTACTTATATGAAGTACCTACAGTAGTAAACTTCATAGAGACAGAAAATAGAATGGTGGTTGCCAGGGGCAGGGAAAGGAATTGGGGGAGTGGAGAGAGGTGGAAAATGGGGTTTAATGGGTAGAGATTCAGTTGGGGAAGACACAAAAATTCTGGAGATGGATGATGGTGATGGTTGCATGACAACCTGAATGTACCGCAAAACTACACATTTAAGTGGTTAAAGAGATATATGTTATATATTATATCATGTATTAATATATTATACCGCAATTTTAAAGATTTAAAGTACTTTTAAATGCTAAAAAGGAAGTACTCTGGACCGGGCGCAGTGGCTCACACCTGTAATCCCAGCACTTTGGGAGGCCAAAGTGGGCGGATCACCTGAGGCCGGGCTTTCGACACCAGCCTGAACAGCATGGAGAAACCCCATCTCTACCAAAAATACAAAATTAGCTGGGCATGGTGGGACATGCCTGTAATCTCAGCTACTCGGGAGGCTGAAGCAGGAGAATCGCTTGAACCCGGGAGGTGGAGGTTGTGGTGAGCCAAGATTGCACCATTGCACTCCAGCCTGGGCAACAAGAGCGAAGCTCCATCTCAAAAAAAAAAAAAAAAAAAAAAATACCTTTTTTAATAACCAAAAAGGAAAGAAAAAGAAGAGTAACAGCACCTGCACAACTAGGTGCTAAATCAAAGGGAAATATTTCACAACAGGGCTCTATTCCTTTTCATTATAATGCTGATGCCTCCAAAGAAGAGCCACATATTTTACCACTCAACTTCTCAATGAAACTTAGTAGTCACCAACAACGTACACCTTGATTGATTTTTGTGAAGATATGTAATATCTGAATATACTAGAAAAGGGAGTTGATACTGGTTTAGTAGAATTTATACATATTTAATTATTTTTATCAACCAGTGATTACTCAACTAACACTGACTTTTCTATGTTCATCATGGTTATGAGTTCTAGGGAACTTAAAAAAAATAAGACTTTTTATTAAGTGTCTTAATGTGTACCAAACACCATATATACTTTAGTTCAATTGCTGTATACTACAATCCCATAAGGTCAGTGTTATGCCCCTTTTCAGATGAGGAAGCTGAAGCTCCAGGACTAAGCAGCTTGCTGAGCAGCACACACGGTTTGAGGGGGGCCTGCCTGACTGTACTACCAACACATGGCCCTTGCCCCTGAGCAATTAGAAACCAATATACTTAAGCAAATGAAAATTTAAAGTAGTAGCAAGAAAATTAAAAAATAATCTATTTGCAAACTAGAAATAATTCAGGGATTTTTGACTATTGCTTTTATAGTAAATCAAATCGAGGCTAAATATCCTTTATGATTATCATCTTTATGGTAAGTCAAATCTAGGTTAAACATATTTTATGACTTTCACCTTTATAATAAGTCAAATCTAGGTTAAATATATTTTATATTCTAAATAATGAGTAGCAATTAAAAGCTACCCAGGGAGATGATGGAATTTCTATGTATTAGAATCTTTAAGAATTCAGAACAGACAAAAACAACCATCTGTCTTCTACAATTTATGTACAGTGTTATCTAAGGTCATTTCTTGAAGTCCTTTGCCACTTAGGAGCTGTCTTAAAATCTCTCTTTCTCACACACAAACACACACAAGCACAAAAACAAACGAGTTATTTCCAAAGTTCAAGGGAAGAGTGGTTTTCCGAGGTAGGTGGGTCTGAAAAAGTTAGGGACTGCATGGTGTGACTATTGGGTCATGTCTGTGGAGCACATACAGACTTAAAGACATTGGCAGGACAATTGTTCCTCTCCTGAGGCAGCTGCCTCATCAGCAAGAATATGAAGACACTGCCTAACATGAGTGAGTCAGAAAACATTCACAATCGTCATCAATAAGTTTATGCAAATAATAAATTGAAATCCTTGGTGGAAAACGAGAAAACATCTTCCCCAAGGAATTAAAATCCCATGCGTGTCAACTGAAGCAATTAATACAAAGGAAAGTCTTTCTCTTCTTTTAATTTAACTTCCCTACTCTTGAGATTTCAATCCAAAGCAATCCTTTCCATCATTAAGATATGTCGTCTTCTTTCCTTAGTAGACAAGGGAGAAGGGCTTGGCAAATATATCTTTAGCTATTACAGCAAGGGGGAAAATGATCATACTATACCCTCCCTAGCTTCCCTCTTTCCCATTTTCCCCTCCCATATATTTGGATCTTTCTGACTACAAAGGAAGCTCTGATATCACTTAAAGTATTTCAAAGCAAGGCAGGGATGATGTTAATAGTGTTAAGTATATTCATAAGATTAAATATTCCCTTTTTAAGCAACTCTGGTTAAGGGAGCATAGAGCTAACCAAACTTTACAGCACTTAAGGATAAGTCATTTGGCACTGTTGCTTCTACTATTCAGAAACAATTCCTCTCCTTCTTCTACAAGAACACTACAGACCCAAGAAAGAGAAACAGACTTAAGTTGTCTGACCTCCTCTGTTATCCCCCAGGCTGTTGGGAAAAAGCAATACATATTTTGGTCTCCAATTTATCACTCCTATTTTCACAGTCATAAATTACTTCTCGGGCTTTAAAACAACAGGGTTTTTAAAGGACACTGTAAGGTACTTAAATTCCAGTAACTAAACTCAGATGTATGAGGCAATTTAAAATCTTTATAAAAGCTCCCGGTTTCAAAGCTACCCAAAAAGGTATCCTAGAAAGCCTGTATAACAAAATGCTAGAGAGATAAGGTGAAAAGTAACGCACTAAACATATCTCTTCAGAGGTCTCGCTACACAGAAAGTAATCAATGAATGAATGAATCTTAGATCATATCCTGTCACAGCTAATCAACTAATTTTTATTGCTATGATGTTCAAAATAAATTATCACAGACTAATCTGTCATGCATTATCTTCATCCATGGACCAACAGAGCAATTCAGATGTCCAAAGTTCTGTTTTGTTCACTCACATAGAATGAAACTGGTTAAACCAGGCACCATTATGTAAGTACGCCAGGTATGATTCATAAACAAGAAAATTAGCCAAAGCTTTTGGACAAACTGAATCATAGCAAACAAAAGGCAAAGCAAAGAGAACAAAGCAGAAGTAAGGTGCTTAATGAAAAACCCTGGTTTTGGCACAGATCCATAAGAAAAACAAAAACTGTCTATTAGGTACACAGTCAGAGTAGGGCCATTTGTCAAAGGTCTGTAGGAACAAACTCTGAGTGGCTGTCTTACATGTCTCAAGAGGCAGAACCGAGCTGATGCTGTCAACTGCCGGTGCTGTAGCTCCAACTGCAGGAGCTCTAATTTGACCTCCTGAGAAAGAATCCCAATTAGAACCACATAAAGGAAGCCATTTAGACATGGTGCTTTGGGACAAGTCTGACCCAGTGTGTCAATGTCAACTGAAACAAAAAACTAAAGGAACTTTCTCAAGCACGTTGTCTTTTCTAGATAAAAGCTAAAGACCTTTTAGACCCAGCTTTTGAAGCAGGCTTCCCTGGACTAAAATGAGGACAACTCAAATACTGAAAGCCGGCTTGATTTTTTTCCCCCAAAGTCTGATGGTGTACTTTGTGAAAACAGAGGAGTAACGTAACAAGCTATATGCCATATTCTAGCAAAATTAGCTAGTTAAGAATGTTTAATTCTTAGTGGTCAAACAGCAAGCTATGAAAGGTATTCATCTGTTAGTGATTTTAAATTTGGCTTCCTGTCTCAATTTGCCATCACCGCTGATTCCTTTTGGAATTGCCCCAAGTCTACACTATATTGCTTTTGCTACATCAACTACAAAGCAAACTCATATGCTGAGATACAAAAACTAAGGCCTGTTTGAAGATATAAGGGGGAAAGAGTATGGGAAAAAAGGGATAATTTAGGATTTCAACTATAAATCACACAGATACAAGAAAATAGCATGAAACAAAGCAAAAATGCACTCTATTCCATCCAGTTTTTGTTTTCAGTGAACTGTAGATTAAAGGTTCTTATTTGCACTCCAGTGAGTCGTTTAATCAGTTAAGGTTTTGCAAATGTACATTTTTCTGTGTATAGGTACTATACCTTTCATTAGATTCTCAAAGATGTCTGTGACCCAACAAAACTCAAGAGCCACTTTTCCAGATTTATGTGAATTTGCAGGTGTATTCTATCTATAGTATCTAAAGCACCTCTTTCATTTTCAGCCTAAGCTTGACAAAAGCAAAAGTATCACAGCAAAGAAGTGCACAAGACCTAGGGCAAGGTCATACGCCTACATTCAAATTTTTAACTGATAGTCAATTGCCTTCCATGTAGCTCCTGAAATTGAACAACTTACAAGGCATTCCCAGGAAGGACACAGTGACTGAAGGAAGAGAAGAACTGTGTATTTTGGATATTCTCAATTAATGAAGAAATTGAAATAAAAGTTCACAAAATGTATTTTGACTCAACAAAAATTACTGGGATTTTTTAAAATCTCATATCTTCAAGATTACGTCTCATTAAAAAACTCGAGTTAAGACAACTAAAATCCAAAAAGCATACTCCAGCAAGGTCTTAACCATTTTCAATTAACTCAGCATAGGAAATTTCCTGGTAGATGACCTCCTCAGTACAGTGCACAGAGGCAAGTTGTTCCATAATTTAGTCAACAGAATAACTTTAGGTGCTTCCTGTAGGGTTTTTCCAATATATTCACCTGTACTATTTCATAATTCCTCAAGGGAACCTAGAAGACAACATGTTCAATGTGTACATAAAGAAACATGGTAGTCATTTCTCCTAAAGAGAATGATAATCACCTCTCTTAAGGAGAGATAATAATACATTCAAAAGCATGTTAATACTCTTGCTAAAGTAAAATTTAAAGGTTGGCACAGTTTTATTTCATATTTATTTATAAATCACCAATCCTGTCTTACAAGGATTTTGATAGGTTATTGGTAACAGACAACCATCTATATATATAAAATACATCTTTTGCAAGTATAGCTCCCTGCTTATGCCCAGGGGAGCAGTCGCTGAAACGAGACACTAGGCTATTGGCACCTAGCACGTGTCCATACAGCCACTGCTGCAGAGCACAGCGTGGGGCACTGTGCCATTCCTGGCGCTAAAGCACACGCAGGATCAAAGGCACGGGCATAACTGGCATGCCACCATCTAGAGCTCTAGATGTGGAGCCAGCACTAAAGCCTCTGAATACTTCTATATAAAATTACATGAATGTTAACAAACCACCTGTTGAACTAAAGAAAAAAAATAAATTGTGCCCCTATAAGACCACTTTTCCCTGTGTATTCCTGTAAAAATGGTTCTTTGAATTTTTTATGCATATATTCTACTTTAAATGCTTTGCAATATCCAGCCTATGGAGAGTTATGACAATTTAAATTAAAAAACAAAAAAAGAAAATTTTACATTTTAGTTTATCAAAATGCAAAATGCTTTAGGGTTGTGAAGGAATACCTTTGTTAAAATGTTTACCAATCTGTGTGTCTTCCTGTGAATGCCAATGTTTTAAAGACCAAAAAAAAAAAAAAAAAAAAACAGATTAAACATTTTCCCAACAATGCCTCCAACTCTCCCCAACTAAAACCCTTCTAGGAAATACTATTAAAAAGCTGTATTCTCCTATGTAGTATATTCTTTTATTCAGAACATGTTAAATACGCAGGCATAATGGTAGTAAAGCAAGGTGGAAACAAACATAAAAGACAAGATGTTAATCCACTTATAAAAAACCTACTAAGTATCTACAATATTCTAGGAGCAAATCTGGGCTCCAGAGATAAAAAGAAGACTAAGTCGTGGCCCTGCCCTCAAGACTATCCATAAAAGGGACAGAGATCATGGGCAATTACTGGAATTAAATGTGATTCGTGGATCTAGAGAGCTATGTACATGGTACTGTGCCTCAGTGGTTTACAGAAGGTTTTGCAGGGAACAAACTTGAGAATTTTAAAGAAAATACCCTAAGTTATAAAGTTTTAACACTATATTTTAAACAGTCACCTGCTTCAAAAAATCAGAAGGAAGAAATGTTATACGTTGAACACTTTCCTTGTAACACCTGTCCATAGTTACCTTGCTCTCCCTTAAGCATCCAATGTTAACACAAGAGTCTCTTATAACACTCTAATATTGTTTCCCTGATTAATAAAGGCTTTGCTTGCCAATGACATTCTCATGAGTATATTGCATTTTATTATGTATTTACGTAGTATGTATTTTTTTTATGACTAAAAGCCACTCTGTAGTAAGTAGAGCAATCCATAAAAACAGACTTCCAATGTTAGTACATATCAAGTAAAATTCTCTTTTTACTAAACATGCTAAAAATTTTTTTATAATGCTTCAAAGTAGAGAAGAAGAAAAGAAACAGGAAACAAAATAAAAGAAAATATAACATGCATTCTAGATGGAAAAAAGAAAATGGCAAGAATACCTTTAAAAATATGCTCCAGTACAAGGCTTTAATTAAATCTAAAATTACTGTCTCAGATAATTGAATACATTACTTAAGTGGGTAACTGGGTTATGAGCTAACCTAATGTTCGCTATGCTTATAGTGGTGAGTCTGGTGACAATTTTTCAATGAAATAGAAAGATAATGTACATGGGCAGTTGTCACTGCTCTTCACTACTAGAGACACGCACAAGAATACACATGACAGGGAATCCTCCGCACCCCACGCTTTCCAGCACCACCCCTGTCCCACCATCCTTTGCTAGATCTTTGCCTCCCCAGCACTGGCTCCCTCAGGATTTCTTCCAAATAACTACAATGGCCAGCAGTTGAGTAATTTGATAGTATGAAGCATGGTTCACAATATAGAATGAAGAAAAGGAAAAAGAAAGAGCTATGAAGAACATTAATCATGAAGAAAACTGTAAGGAAAAGGCTCCAATTTGAGGTATTCTAAACTCACAAGACAGGATTCTCACTATGTAGCTAAAATAGTGGATTTAGAAAGTATTATCAGTATTACACCATTTCTAGCATTTTGGAGGCAGAAGAGTGAAATCCACAGGAACAGAAGAAATATTCATGAGCTAGCAGAGAGGGTCAAAAATGTGAAAGCAAGCAAGCTTGTCAGCATGATAAACAAATAGAACAATCTACATCTAATATAGAGGCAATCCAAACAAAGAATGCTAGTGAGGTAGGAAATAAAACTGATTACCACAGAACAAATGACACAAAATCAGTATTTAAAATCATGTACTTTCAAAGAGGTCAGAGTGTAAAATAACAAAAGTTTATAATTGTGACAAAACCAGTTTCTCTTATAATAGATAAATAGAAAAACTATAAAAGATACCATGCTTGGAAGGGAATAGTGTAATAAAGCTATGACCGAAGTTTAAACACCAGGGCCAAAATTTACATTGTTTTTTCTAATTTATATTCTATCATAGAAATTTATATTGCTTTTCTTAACTGAGAGTCAAGATGTATCCCTCAGTAAATAAAGGTCTGAGAAAAAACACAATCACTCCTTAAAGTTGAACATATGTGTAAAGTTCAGGAAAAGAACATCTCTTTTATTCATTTTTAATGTCTGAATTAGCAAAATAAAATCAAACAAAAATGTTGTTATGTTTATAAATAGAGCAAACTATTAACAGAAAGTAAAATTGCCTTGGAAATTGGCCATACTTAACCCCAAGTAATAAATATTATTGCAAGTTTTTGTTTTTAAATTGAAGGTAAAGAAAAGCAGAGGAGATTTCTACTTATTTTATATTTTTATACCTAAGTTCGCCCTGCTTCAACCTGTCATGGATAAGCCACTACTACCTACAAGACGCCTTGGGAACAGGCTCTGTCCATCTGCACAGTTTAGCATATTTGCACTAATTACTACAAGACTGGCCTATTGTTGGCCCCTGAAACAGTCAGTGAGCCTGAGGTCAGCAGGAAGAGCTGTATGACCCACGCACTGACCCCAAGGGATGGCCAGTGACCTGCTGGCCTGACCTGTAAGTGAGGAAAGAACTAAAAATTCTCATTAGGATTCACTCTTTTTTTAACTCAAAAAATAACGTTTTTAAATGAACATATCCTAAAATCCCTTTACCAACCTACTTATTATGTAATTGGCTTATTTCCTTTCCTTACAACAATACAGCATTTTATTTTTAAAATTTGAATTTTGTTAGACTCTGTACATCTTATACAATCCATATAGGAAAATTTATAATAATTTACATATTATAAGTCTTTTTCTAATTCTCTTTTGAGACAGGGTTCTCACTATGTTGTCCAGGTTAATTGTGAACTTCTGGCCTCAAGTGATCCTCCCACCTTCACCTCTCAAAATGCTGGGATTACACACATGGCCTCAACTATTTGATATGAATTTCAACTACACCATGATCTAGTTGGGGAACTAGAACCAGGGGGAATTTTGCACCCAGGAGATATTTGACAATCACTGGAGACATTGATTCTTACAACTAGAAGGTGGGACAGGCATCTACTGGGTAAAAGTCAAGGATATTGCAAATATTCTATAGTGTATGGGACAGCCACACAAAACAAAGAATTATCTGGTCTGAAATGTCAATAGTGCCAAGGTTGTTCTAGCTGATAGAAACCTGAATTAGTTCCTCTTATTGATTTGCCTTATAATCTAGTAAATCAGTTCTTTCTTTCTTATCCCTAAATATCTACATCAAATGACATTATATTGTTCCTATAATTACCTGGATTGATTGTTTAAATATAAGCTTTCTGAACCCCTGATGATGAATCTGAATTGTTAGGAAACAGACAAGGGAATTTACATTGATATCCAGCCCTGTACTCTTTCTGCTGCACTCTGAATTGTGGAAGCCAAATATCTTCTTGGTTTTATATAACGAAGTATTTGTTTTTCCATGTTTAAACTCTGGAAGTTATATTGTATTTTCTTAAACAATTCAGAAAAACAAAAACAGGTAACATTCCAGTTACTATATTAATACTTTAAAATTATACTGCAGATGGAAAAGACTTTGGAGTTCATTTGTAAAACTTTCTTAGAGGTGAGAAATAAGGTAAGCGCCTGAGATTCCCGGACTAGTTAGTGACTTCACCAGGGACCGTGTGTCCACTCGAGTAAGGTATGAAGTAGTTCACTCCAAACCTCAGGCAACAGGTAACATCTAGTGAATCATTCTGCAGCACCCTGAACTTCCTGAGTGGTCTCTGTCAGTCATTCCAACATCCTGTCCAATGCTCTGCTTATGGGGCCAGGAAAGTAATGTAGAATCAAGAATATAGAAAAGAACATGAGGACATTTTTAAGATAATATAGAATTCAATTCAAATTAGTATAATATGGTACAGTTGACATAAATACAGGCAATTGAAGATATAACAGGGGAAATATATCAGGAAAGGCTTCCTGTAGAAGGTTTTACATCAAATTTTGAAGGAAGAAGAGGCGAAAGACTGGCTAGAAAGAGGTAGAGGGCATTTTTGGTACATGCAAAGGCCCAAAAATAGAAATTAGAAAATCAAAGTCAGAGAACTGCAAGTAGCTGTAAGTGACTGGAGCAGGCAGATCATACTGGAGAGTGCTCAGAAATTAATTTGTTAAGGTCAGCAGTCTAATGCAGAAAAGGGAAAAGAAGTGGTGAAATCATCCAAGTGCCAGGCTGTACGGATTCTCAAGACACCTGCAACTACTGTCCATCAGCTTGTTTTGCTTCCTACATAGCAGTCATGACTCCCTAAAATCATTTTTATTTACCTACTTGGCTTTTCTCGGTCTCCTTAACTACAATGCAAGTTCCATGCACTGAGTTTGGGTTGCCAGGAGGAATGTCTAGAGTCAATTAGAGCACTTTAAAATGAGGTGGATAGTATGGGAGCTATAGAAATAAGAATGAGTGTGACTAACATGAATTAGATGGAAACAGTCAAAGTTTACTAGACTGTAACAGCTGATTTACCTGCTATGCTACAGATGTGGCCTGAGAGGCACTGTCTGACAGAGACCAGCCTCACTGAACAAGTGGGGAACTGGCATCCCAGCAGCTCCCTGAACATGGAGAAGAGTTAATTACCTCCTCTCCAGGGAGTGAATTCATTTTAACTAATGTGAATTTTACCCAATTTCTTAAAAAGGGAGCCAGCGGATAAGTCGTTCTCTCTTTCTCCCTTTGAGGCAATGTTCTGACATGCATTAGTTTCTGTGTCCTCTCTGATGATGTGCTGTGAGACTGAGCCATCTTTGGGGTGCTTCTTGTGAAGCTGCAGCCTGGTGAAGTTCACCTCCTTATGTTTGTTCACCTACCTTTCACTTTCCCTGCTCTGCTCCGTTTCCCCCTCACTTCTACTTCCCTAGGTTTGCACTCCCCAGTAAAGTGTCAGGATGTTAAGCTTCTGACTCAGGCCATGTTTTCTGGGCATCCCATGCAAAGACACAAGCTATGCTACCTACTAAATGAAACTCAGCCCAAGTACTTAGTGTGCTGATTTTCAATCTACGTGGTCAAATCCAGCAAGGTTTAGAGATGTGTACAGTGTTACTAAGTGTGCGGCACAGGCTTTACGTTGCCAGTTCATCTGCCCAAAATTGTTTCCACCAGATACAATGGCCTTTGCTGCAGCCATGTAAAAACTGTCCAGAGTTTTTTGGCCTATATGACTAGAGAATACGCAAGGTGGGATACGAAGGAACTGAGGACATAAGAGAGGTAGGCTAGCAACACACAGAAAAGAAGCAACAGGGAAATGGAAGCAGACTAATTGCAGAAGATCAACCATTTCCCCCCAGCAGGAACTCCTGCTGCACAGGCTGCGTGGCAGATTTTGGAAGCCTAAACAGTATAAATGGCTAAAGGTGTTTTCTGATGAATGAGGTTTTACTTCTTTGGCAGGTAACTGAAGTCTGACTTTGGGAACAAGAACACCTGGAAGTCAGCTCAGCTCTTGAACTACTCCCAATTCCTCATATCAGGTTCATTATGAGAAGCCACCTGTGTCTCTGCTCATCAAATCCTGCTGGTTTCTGGTTCTGATCTGTTGCAATGCACCAAAGAGTCATTTTTATTTACAAAAGTAAAATAAATAATTCATAAGGATTTCCTGACCCTTCAGCCTTCAGCCAATGTGAAATTGGTCTATGTTGATGATCACAGAATTGTAAATTGCTTCAACACTTCTGCTAAGTAATTACTTAATCCAAGTAGTAAAACCTGAGTAATATAAATTAACGAGTGGTATGGCTCAGTTTTAATTAGTGAAAATTATGAATTACAAAGGTTTTTTTTTTTTTTTTAAGAAATGCTTACAGAAGAGAATGCTATGTATTCACCAAACTCCGCTTGCTTTTTCTCTTGGGCACACAATGGAATGTAGGCAGAAGTAGGCCTGGCTTGTGCAAGAAACCTAGTATGCAAATCCTCTATGATTTTTTCCTTTTCCTGTTCACTGCTTGATAAGAGAGGAAGACACAGCCCTGAAAGGAATTTAGCATAGTCAAACAATGAAAGAATCCTGGATCCCTAAAAGAATACAGAGCAGAGACATTTCCTCTACCCCTAGACTTTCATCTCCCACATTGGAGACTGGAGTTTGACCTAACCAAGAAATACATTTGTTTGTTTGTTGGTTGGTTGGTTGGTTTTGTTTTTTAATCTTAATAGACAGGATTTGAGGAAATTGTTGGTGTAAACAGTATGGGTTACTCCAACTGGTGCAAGTCTGTAATTCAAACTAGGTTAGCAACATTCATTTAATCATTTAAATAATAAGAATCATTTATCTCATGTGTTAATCTGTTCAAAAGTCCTCTAGGGTGCATGCTTTATAAATGGATAGTACCAAATAAAATTATGTGAATTCATTTTATCAAATGGTTCTTCTATGTTACATGAGGATGCTTTTTGTTCTTTTAAATATTTTAAGCATTTCCACAACAATTTGCTTTATGATATTAATTAGCAATATGAAATTTCCAGCCCAGTCTATCTCAATAATCACAATTATATCTAGTTAGAAACACCATCACTTTCTTGCTTTTCAATAATTTGCTTATTACTAAGTCTGGTTGGATGTCTCGCAGAAATATGTTTCCGAAACCACTGAGCTCTACTTCATTCTGTGGTTTTAGACTCCATACCTGAATTCCGAGATGTCTTCCAAACGTTTGCAACAAAAACTGTTACTTCCAAATAGAAAAACAACATATGATAATAGTCATGTAACATCCTTTGCACATAGAACTAGACTACGTATTCTCTGAGTTATCAGAAATAAGAATTCAAGCATATATATTAACTCAAATTTAGGTCGTAAGCAGGAAAGGGCAATTTAAATTTTTTTTAAGTTTTATAGCTTTCAGGCAGAATACAGACAGTGGTCACAAAGTCCTCATGCATGTAGGCCAAGAAAAAAACTTAGCTAACAGCAAAGACCTAAAATCAGTTATCACGGTCATCTCTAATAATTTCCAAAAAAAAAAAAGGAAACAGGTAAAATTAAAGCATACATATACAAAGATCTTTAAAGGGAATTTTGGACACTGTCCATCGTTTAAAAAATAATGAAGGGCCAGCTATGGTGGCTCATGCCTGTAATCCCAGCACTTTGGGAGGCCGAGTCAGGAGGCTCACTGGAGACCACGAGTTTGAGACCAGCCTGGGCAACATACTGAACCTCGTCTCTACAAAAAAATTTAAAAATTAGCTGTGTATGGTGGGGCACACCTGTAATCCCAGCTACTTGGGAGGCTGAAGCAGGAGGATCACTTGAGCCTGGGAGATTGAGGCTGCAGTGAGCCATGATCATGCCACTGCACTCCAGCCTGAGCGACAGAATAAGACTGTCTCAAAAAAGATAATAAAGAATTAGTAGTCATGATGGTGTATACTAGGGAGAAAAAGTATAGTTCACGTTAAGTGTATGCTATCTCCATAATATTAAGAACTTTTTAAGTAAATTAAGTGTAATTTTAAAATTGCATTAAGCACAGTTTCTAACTAGAAGAAAGCTTGTACGTAAACAGTTGTTTAATATAAATGTTTATTGAGCTGATACCTCTTTAGCATCAAAAACATCTGGAAATACAACATTTTAAAATTCCAATTCTTTAAGATCTTGCTTTAAAAAAATGACTTTTTTAGTTGAGATTTCCATTTTTCCTTTTTAAAATAACTTGCACTA
This sequence comes from Mandrillus leucophaeus, assembly GCF_000951045.1. Lineage (NCBI taxonomy): Eukaryota > Metazoa > Chordata > Mammalia > Primates > Cercopithecidae > Mandrillus > Mandrillus leucophaeus. The sequence goes on from NW_012103854.1 coordinate 2,839,736, forward strand.
AGAATAAAATTAGTTCAACTTTTCAACTTAAAAGTCATATACATACTGTAGTGCCTGAATTTCGAATCAGTAGGGTTCAAATCAGTGTAAGTTGTCTATGAGTGGGTGAAAGTGCGTGTATTTTTAGTTGCAACTTATAAGATGAGCTAAAAGTATTCCATGGCATATGCCAGATTTCCTACTGAATAACAAACGTATTTCATTTGGCATGTCTAGTAGATCAATTGTCTCAATCTCTTTCCTTCCATCACCACTTATGCTTAAACATCCTTAAAGCTTTTCCTGTAAATACAGCTGGGATATAGCTTCTTTCTGCCAATCTATTATTCTGTCACTTTTCCTTCTTTTATGTCCTCAGTCAAATAAGTGTTGTTTTCCTGCTTTTATTTGGGCTGAGAATTCAACTGAATCAGTTTTCCAACAAATCTGGTGCATAGAATTCTAATTTTCCCTATTACTTTTGCCTCCCAAACAAAAACAAGCCATCTACTGTGACTCTACTGTATTTGGAGTTGGAACAGGTGCTCTGTCTTCCTAAGGCCTAAACATTAAAGTATTTGTGAAATGGGATTTGTACTGCACTGATCTGTGTAAAGTCATAGCTAACAACAACACATATTTACAATGAAAAGATTTCCTGGCACTGTGAGCACACAAGCCTTAGGAGGGTTCTAAATGTTGCACTGTGCCATTGTGTTTCTCTCTGGAAAGTAATGCCAAATAATGCATTCATTGACTGTGAATCTAATATACAAATTAGAGCTTGTGACTAATGGGTTTTTCAAGAAGCATGAAATTCCTTTTTGTAATTGCTGAGTAATAGACATTTCTACTGAATTTGGTATTTCTATGAGAGTTTCTTTCATTCTAGTTAGTGACTGGAAAATCTGCAAGAGGAAAGTACTTATAGGTGGTGGGAAAGATTCATGTAAATACCGTGCCTTTGAAGTTGGGGAGTTAATTTTAATAAAGTTTCTAGAAAATGAATATGATCAATGAGGTCTTTGTTTAACAAATTTGCTTTTCTTGAATCTTACAAAATGGAATGAAAATGAGAACGGTGCCCTGTTAGACAAATGTTCATGAGGGTATTAAACAAAAATCCTATAGGAATTTGTGTAACATCTTAAGTAGGTTTAAATAATCCTTGAAGTTGAACCAGAAGTACATTTTATAAAACTCATCTTTCTCTCTCAAGAGTCCCATTCAGGATAACATGTGTGCAAATCCTAGGCAATATATGGCTGCAAAGTGAGGCAAGGGACACATCAAGAGTAAAGCCAAGTTCTTTCTGAGTTATGCCCTGTAACTCCTCTGTATTTTGGTCTCTAATTCCATGTGTGTAATACAAAATGAAGAAATAAAGCTTTTTTTCTCTATGGCCTCTTGAATGAATGAACATAAGTTTGAGAACATCTAGAAAAAATAAATACTTATTGTGTCAGGCATTATTCTTAAAATGTATCATTATGACATTTCTATCATTTTAGGAACAACCTTAGGATAATTACATTTGTAACTGTAATTGAAGTGATAAGATTTCACCCAGTTCTCTATTTTTCTAAAATCAGCTTCTCTTCTTCCCCACTCCCCCTGCTTACTTCACTCTCCCTTGCTCTTGAGTTACTTCACGTACGGTAACTTGGGGCTGAACGCTGTGTTAAGCTCTGGATATACTCCACTGACAAGATGAAAGAGTCTCTTACAGTCTAGAAGAAAAGACTAGCATTGAACAAGTAAAAGGAAAAAAATGGAGAGGTACCAATGCTTTGGGGACAAATAACAGAAGACAATCTAGAGTGACACAAAAAACTTATCTGTAATTTCAGATCGATGAAGGGAGGTCGGCCAATTAATGATTTCATGGAACTAGAGAAACCATTTTATCAAAACTGTTTATCTTGGCCTCCATTCATGTATTTCCTTAATTCTGCAACCCAGTCTATTTGAGTAGAAAGGGCATGGATAACCTTAACTAGTTGGTTTTTTAGGTTGCCATTTATGAGGCTCCTAAGAAAGAATGATGAACTAAAACTTGAGAATCCATATCTCTCACAATGGCTCATTGTTTCTTCTGAACAAGGTTCTGCATCTTCATGAAAAATTAAATGGAGCCATGGCAATTCCTTGGCTAGGATTGTTTTCAAGGTTATGTGAAATTTTAGTACATCCCTCTGAACTCTTACTCCACGGAAATCCTACATTCTTGCTTTCTATTCTGGCTTTAAAATCCTGATAAGTTTAAGTGAATTTATTAGAGCATACTCACCACCATGGACTGAAGAAATATTACTGAATAAATATGGAGATCAAAAACAACTACCAGCAAAAGAGTGGGGGTATTAGCTAGTACACTTTGTAAATGCAACGACTTTCTCTTGCTTTAGAGTTTCACCATAACTTATGATTCTTCCTTTGACTTAAAATAGGAAATATAATTATTCCAACTAATTTTATTGTATGCATTTTACACAGAAACAAACACATAAACAATCCTTAGAACACTCAGTCATAGAAGATTCACAAATTTCTATTATTATTTATAGTATATCCTTTTCTAAACTCAAAATATACCGATGGAGTTCCAGTTTCAATTGACATATATGACTCTCAGGAGCTACTATATATCATATTAAAGTGTCCTTGCAGAGATGTTCTTTCAGGGCTATGCCAAAAGTTTAATCTGGAACCAGACAAAACTAAACCAAGCTGTGACTCAAACTACTTCAGAATGGGATTCAGAAAGTATCATAGGCATATAAATCCTAAGATTTACCCTAGAGAGAATAAGATGTTTTTAAACCAAATTTCTTAGGATCTTTTTGTATCTCTTGATGTGAATTCATTGGAACGTCCATATTTGCCATTCTGCATCCACATATTGAGCAGTTTAGCCTCTCTCTGGGCATCTCTCACCTGTACTACTGCGTGTGCCTCTAGGCTACTCTCCACAACATCTCCCTCCTCCACACCATGCAGATAATTCTTGTTAAAAACCTGATACTATCCTCTTGTCTAAAAGCTTCCCCATGCACCCCACACTCAACGGCATACATTTTAATTATTTAAGTTGGTAGAAGTGTCCTTATATAAATACATCCCCAAACTACCTCTCTAGCCTCAGCTACCGTTCCACTTCATTCACTCAGTGTGTCCTGCCACATATGCAATACCTCCTTTCTGCCCATATGTGCTCCTTGCTAAATCTTTCTGTATATACAATTTACTTTGCTTAAAATTATCTACTCCTCCATTCTCTGCCTGGCAAACTTCCTAATCTAGCTTCTCTAACGTAGCCAGGAATGGTTAACAAAGTTGTCATGGTGATTTGCTCATCAGTGTTGACATTTACTTGTGTGCCTTATGATATGACTCATATTTGTCTGTATTCCCTTTTCCTTCACTTGCTGTAGCTTACATAATCTCTGATGGCAAAGACCATGTCTTGATTATCCTTGCGTGTTTGCATATATCTATATCTCTATCACCTGTCGAATGCTTTATATAAGTGCTCAATGACAACTGGATAAATGATTTTTCTTAAGACATATTCAGACTGAATTGAACCATTTAGGCTAAAATGATCAGCCTGTATTGCAGCTGTAGAAATTTTAGTTTGACAAAATAGTCCAAATGAATCTATAAAACAACTAATTTCCATTAAAATATGGTGAATTATACCATACCTCTTCTTCAACTAATTTATTTGGATTTATATTTAAAAGTTTACCTAAAGTCACAGGAATATATATTTTTCCTTCAAAAGGGAAAAGAGCAAAAGAAATAAATGAAAATATTTAAAATTGTCTTATTATACAGCCTGCATCTTTGCAACATATTATTATACTGGTATTGTCTAATTAGCCCCAAGAGTTACAAAATTCAATATTTAAAATTCCATACTTATTGAAAACTGTATTATTTCATATATTTATGTGAAAATGTATAATATATAATAAATGAATAAACATTCATATTAATTGTACAAGTCAAGAAAATAAATATTAAAAGGTTTAGTGTTTCTAGCTATGAATATTGGTTCAGATAAAAATATGTCATAGAACTATTCTGACTTGAGGACATGTTCCATAAATTTTACTGAATCAATATTTTCTATAGGGAAAATGCAAGCAAGGAGAAAATTAAACAGTATTCTATGTTTATTTTTCCGATAATTTATTTACTAAGGAGAAGAGATAATTCCCTAATAGGAAAGATGACAATTACTGATACAATTTTATTTATATGCTAAAAAAGTATAATTCTTGAAACAGGAAATCCATACCAGGTCCTTCTAAAAACATTTTATGATAAGCAGCTTTCACCTCTTCTGTTTATTCAAATAGCAAACTGGATTTACTCCTGTTCGGTGCAGGCCATACAATTTACACATCGTTTCAGGAGTTTGAACACCAATATTCAGTGTGAACTCTTACTGTCTATGAATGCCTAAATGATCTTCTGATTGAAAAACAAAAAACAAAAACAAATAAACAAAAAACCTGACTCCTGGGTAGCAAAGAAAATCTGAACTTATTCTAACTCAGTTCAGAGTACACATGTCCATGGTATGCCCCCAAATGCATGGCTGGGTAAGGAGATCATGAGATGGGCAGGTGGAGAGGAAGGAATAGAAGGAGAAATAAATTCATTTTCTTACTTGAACTCAGTAAGATTCCTTAAAATGAATAACACATGGTGGTATATTTACTTGTAAACAATCCTTTGCAGAAATAGCTTAAGTGTCATCCAAAGTTTTTAAACAATGAATCAGAACATATTCTCCCTCAATCCCGTTGTCCAGGTGTGACATGTAGACCTAACTGACCCACATTGTGCTTCTATGACCATTTCACACAGTGGTAGTTCCTGTGGGTACTGTCTGTTGCTTTCCAGTTCCTCCATCAACTGCAAATGTGTACAGGCACTTCCCAGAGGATGCAAGCTGCATGAGGGACAGAACTGTTTTTTATCTTTTTCACTTCTGTATCTCTGGTCCCCTGCTGCCCAGTACATTACTACTGATGGAATGAATGAATGTGAACCCTACCACCAAGACCTATTACCCATTGTATCCTAGCCCTTCTATCCAGTGGAAGGTCACATGGACAGAACCAGATGACTAAGAAGGAGCAGAAGGAGGCATCCCAGAGGCTCCAGCCAGAGTCTTGCCAACTGAGAGTGCTGGGACTCTTACCCCAAAGTTCTCATTTCTTGCCTCACTTCATTGACTGACAAAGATTGAGTAAAACAGACAATGCAATACTTCTGACTCACCTCCCCATATTCCCAAATCCACATGTTGAAAGCCTAATCCCAGTTTGATAGTATTTGAAGACGGGGCCTTTGGGAGGTATTTAGGTCATGAGGGTGGAATTCACATGAATGGGAATAGTGCCCTTATAAGAAGAGGCCAAAGAACTAGCTAGCTCTTTAACTCTGAGAAATAAGTGTTTGTTGCTTAAACCATCCAGATTATGGCATTTTGTTACAGCAACTCAGGCTAAGACACATTTTCTCTTATCAAAATATAAAGTGAATGGTGTGAAATAAAAAGTGAAAATAAGACGAGAAATATTAAAAACTCCTTTATCATAGTTATTTGTCTTTCTCTGAGCTCTTCCAAGGTAAGTGCTGTATTTTATTCATCTTTGAATAGCCACTACTTTGATGTAACTCCTGACATGTAATTGGTGTTCAACATATATTTGTAGAACAAATGACGGCCACACACCTTGAAATGCATGCAAATAAGATAATCTGTTTCCTACAGATGATGAATATCCAGGATACCTCTCACATGAGCCCTCTAGTCCCCTGACTGTGCTCCCTAAGGTATCAGTGATGTGAAGTCCAGGCCTTTGTTTAAAGACCAGTCTCCACAGAGGATATGGCTCTCTGTGTTGACACAGAGACAGAGATATCCCAGGGAATAAGGCCTAATGAGAAAATTTAATAAAGTGTTTCCCCTTCAAGGGGTTAGGACCTGATATAATCATTCCAGGCATTTTAAGGGATATACATCCTGCAGGGCCACCTGAACCATCAGCACTGGAAGTCTGAGATGAGGCAGGAGCAATATGCTTGCTGAGCTCACTGAGAACATTTCCTTCTACTTAAGCCTCTTTTTGCTTCTCCCTCCATCCACTGTTCCAAAATATTTATTCCACCAGGCACTGTGCTAAGGGATGGGGATAAGAAAAATAAATAATGCAGTTACAGTCTTTGTCCTTACAAAATGCACTGCCAAGCAGCAGAAACAGATATTTAACCAAGCAGATACAAAAAATGTGATAAGATATAATCGTGGAAGAATAAGGTATTTGTCAAGAAGAGAATCCCAAGGTGGTGGGAGTGGGAGGCAGAAAAGGTATCCCTGAGGCAGTAATGTCTAAGTTGGGACCTGAAGATGAATTTAATTGATTTAAGCCTCTCTACAAGTCCACGTCCTGACCACAATCCGATCCTTCTTGCCTCCTGTGGGTCTAAGTGTCCTGCCTGTAGTACCATAATCCATCTTGATTATAATCCATCTTGATTATACCACTTTGCCACAAACCATTTCAGTTCTGTAATAACTGAACTCTCTTTCATCCTGTTAGGATGCTAAAATCTGGAATCCCTCTCAGAGGCCTAAGTTTGAAAGTTTCTCTAATGCAATTCGGTTGAATAAACAGCATTCTAAAGTCTCTTAAGTCTGAGAGTGGCAATACAATGTTCCGTGTACCTTTAAAACAGCCACTCCTCATTCTGTCAAGCCGTCACTGTATCTGAGTTTAATGTGAAAACAAATTAAATCCACATAATAGAAGGTGCATCAAGGGGTATGCAGTAACATGACTGGCTGGTCAACAAACATGAGATATTATACAAATACTATTTAAAATGTCATCTTTAAGCATTTCAAACATCTTAGGATTGATGACATTCTATCTAGTAGCTTGCAATGTAAAGAAGTTTGATCTTTAGAAAAGTACCATTAGAAGTTGCCGGGGTACTTCTTAAAATTGGACATTATAGAAACCATACTTTAAGGTGCGAGGTTTGTGTGTGTGTGTTAGACAGGGCCTCACTCTGTCATGCAGGTTGGAGTGCAGCGGTGCAATCATAACTCACTGCAACCTCCAACTCCTGGGCTCAAGTGATCACCCTCTTTCAGCCCCCTGAATAGCGAGGACTACAGGCACACACCACCACATCCAGCTAATTAAAAAAAAAATATATATATATATAGTAGAGATGAGGTCTCACTATATTATCCAGGCTGGTCTCAAACACCTGGGCTCAAACAATCCCCCAGCCTCAGCCTCCCAAAGTGCTTGGATCACAGGCTAAGGAATTCTGATATCCAAGATATTTCTTGATTAATTAAATGTCCTTCAGTTAGATTCCTGACTGATACATTATGGGAAATCTTATTTTGAGTGTATTAAATTGCATTGCATTAAAGAAGCATACAATTTTACAGTATATGAGAATATGCAAAGTAATACTCTTTTTTTACTATGAAATTGATTACTTTTCTACGAGCTTCTCTATGAGTATTGCTTTTCTATGAGCCACCAAATGGCAAATCTGAACTGGCAATAATACTAGTGTAAAAGAAATTTAATTACAGAAATTTTCACAGAATAAGAACTCAGTTGGTTATATGCCAATAATTACATTCGGTTTAAAATAAATCATCCATAAACTCAAAAACATAATTATTGTCAGATATAATTCTTATATATTCAGTACAGGTTGAGTATTATCTTATCCAAAACGCTTGAGACCACAAGTGAGGATTTGGATTTTTTTTTTTTTGGATTTGAGAATATTTGCATTGTATTTACCAGTTGAGCATCCCAAATTCAAAACTCCAAAATCTGCAATACTCCAATGAGTATTTCCTTTGAGCATCATCATGTCAGCACTTGAAACATTTTGGATTTTAGAGCACTTAGGATTTTGGATTTTTGGATTTGGGATGCTCAATCCATATGGCTATATTTTTTAATTTTATGAGTATTAAAAGCTAAATACTGAGACAGGTGCTAGCCCATGGAAACTATAACCTTAAGATTGCTTTCTAAATTCTGTCCATAGACTACAAGTAAAAAGGTATCACCTTCAGAATCTTTGACATTTATGAGAAATGAATTCAGCTTTATACCTAAAAACACTAAAAGTCTGTGAATACAAGTAGCAACTGTGGTGTAAGGTCTAAAATAAAGCCCTATTTTAAATGTTGCCTTGATATGTGATGAAACCAGGAGAGCCTCAAATGGCCAAACTGCAGCTCCACCTCCCCATTCTGTCCTGACAGACAAAGTCCCCTAGCTAAACATCCCTTTTTATCACAGGGACCAGACACAGCTCCTGCTTATTCCTGAGCAGCAGATTTCAGTTCCCCACCAATCCACAGAGTTTTTCAAGCAAGCCAATCACAACCTCCCATAGGAACCAGGGGGTACTCCACCCTCTTGACACTACGAAACCCACCTCTTACAGCCTTTGCTCATTGACACTGCTCCTGGGTACAACCCGTCTGTGGCACTGCAGGGCATGTGGAGCCCTCCTCCCCCAGCCATGAGAATAAATGACTAGGAAACTGCTGTCAATATCACCTATCCATGTTGAGTATTGTGTATTCCACCATCCCCAGAACTCTAGGGCAGGAATCTCTCCTTCATCAGTGGGGTAAAAGGGAGGCAATTAAAACAGCAACTTTATTGGCTATTGAATGCAAAATTAAACACTCACTTTTTGTTCTTATAGACTAGGGGTCCTCAAAGCCAAGGCTGCAGACCACTACTGGTCCATGACCTGTTAGGAACTGGACCTCGCAGCAGGAAGTGAGCAGCAGGTGAGTGAGCATTACCACCTGAGCCCTGTCTTCTGTCACATCAGCAGTGGCGTTAGATTCTCATAGAAACATGAACCCTATTGTGAACTGCGCTTGTGAGGGATCTAGGTTGTGTACTCCTTATAAGAACCTAACTAACCCCTGGTGATCTGAGGTGGAATAGTTTCATCCCCAAACCATCTCTCACCCACTCCCATCTGTGTAAAAGTTGTCTTTCATGAAACTGGTCCCTGGTGTCAAAAAGGTTGGGGACCTCTGTTATAGACCATCATTTCAGTTGAGTGTTTAGCTCTACTGCCAGAAAAGGATATGGAAGTTTCTAGGGGCTTCGACTCATGGCCAAGGTCATAAAAAATCACATTGAGCTTCTAGCATTACAAAGCAAATAGTTTGTGCCAAACCCAAACCTGGGTTTTTATGCAGCTAATATATTTTGATTTGAACACTGGGGCCCTGAGAGTGAATCTATACCACTCAATGAATATTCCACAAAGTAATCATTATTAACCAACTTTAAGTAGTGTACATTAGCATAGGTTCTGAAGAATCTTGTTCCACTGAACCACAATATTGGGGAACTACACAGCATTCCCAGCATTCCAGTAAGAGTTCTTCATATAAAACACAATTGTGATAATGTCTTAAAAACATGTTACTTTTCCCCCTCATCGTTTTCATGATTAAATGTTTCTCTACTGGTACATTAAGTCCATTTACTCAAATATTCATAAAACATGAGATTTTATTTATTCATCTTTCCCAAAAATTTAATTTTTAGGAATAGTTTTAATTGTTCAGGGAATAAAATATTTCAATATCTATTGAACTTTTAGCCATCCAATAGTACGTCTAAACCACACAAAATGCCATAGTAGAGTTGAAAACACAGGTCAAGTCCTGTCTAATGAAGACATACAGATGTCTAGTCGTAACTAGTAAGTTTTTTCCTACATCTTTATGAGGCCTATGGTATTGGTATTTTCTAGTTCATTTAAAATTATTTTTAGCTTATACTTTATGACCTATCAAATGTCTTTTCCAGTAAGAGTTAAACCTTAACTTATAGTGAAGAATGTTGTTTGATACAACTACATTAAAGAATTGTATAGTAGACTATAAATGTTCAAAAAGTTCTAATTGCCATACAGTCATTCATCTATTCAGCACACATTTATTGGACACCTACCAGGGCCACCCATCGATGCCACAAAGATAAACTATACAATCCCTGTCCTTAAGGAGCTCACATAAAAGCTAGAGAGGGCAGTTTGGGAGGCTGAGGTAGACAAATCACAATGTCAGGAGATCAAAACCATCCTGGCCAACATGGTGAAACTCTGTCTCTACTAAAATAGAAAAAATTAGCCGGGCGTGGTGCTGCATACCTGTAGTCCCAGCTACTCGGGAGGCTGAGGCAAGGGAATTGCTTGAACCCGGGAGGCAGGGATAGGAGTGAGCCGAGATTGTGCCACTGCACTCCAGCCTGGCAACAGAGCAAGACTCTGTCTCAAAAAAAAAAAAAAAAAAGGTAGAGAGGACACTTGGCTTAAAAGAGTGGACGATAGGATCCAGGGAAAACACTGATAATTGATGCTTCTCCCTAAAACTAGAAAGGGTCAGCAAATACAGGTTAGGGTGAAAAGAAACAGTGAAAATGAGAAAGCTCCAAGAAAAAGAATAGAGTGCTGAGTGAGTTAAGATAACCTAAGGGTGGTATATTGGGTAGAACTGTGGTCCCCAAAAAGATATGTCCAAGCCCTAGTCCCCAGTACCTGTGAATATGACCTCATTTGAAAAAAGGGTCTTTGCAGACGAAATTAAGTGAAAGATCTCAAGATGAGATCATTCTGGATTAACCAGGTGCCCCAAATTCAATGACAAGTTTCTTTAAAATAAAAGGAAAAGACACAGACAGAAGAGGAGGAACATAGGGGAGAAGGCCACATTAAGAGAGAGGCAGAGGCAGGAGCTCCACGAGGTCAAGGATCACCTGGAGCTACAAGAAGCTGGAAAACCCAAGGCCAGATTCTCCCTCAGAGTTCAGAGGGAACATGGTGCTGCTGACACCTCGACTGTAGACTGCTGGCCTCCAGAATTGTGAAAGGATACGCTGAATTTGTGTTAAGCCACCAAGTTTGCAGTAATTTGTTACAGAAGCCCTAGGAATCTAATATAGGTGGGGTACCTGAGAGGGATTTCCTGGTCTAGGAATGAACCGCAGGAAGGAATATGCAAACACACAAAATCAAGTTTCTAAATTGGAAAACAATATTTTCGTCTCTGAAGACAAAAAAGACAGAACATAGTGGAGTCTGTATTGGCCTAGATCAGAAGCCCCATCTGTCGTTGCCCAGTTGCATCATTGGACACACTCCTCTCAGAGTCTCAATTTCTTTATCTGTAGAGTGAGGGGGACCGAGGAAGAGTAAGTTGAGAGTTAAAACGTAGTGTAAACAAAACCTGAACAACAGCCTACAGAACCACCCACCCATCACTGCATTTGGGGAATGTTTGTAAAAAGCTCTACCTAGAAACATTAAAATGGAATATCTTGTGTTACTCCGGGGACCAAAGCGAGCTACAAAACTTTTATTCTGACAGGTCTCCTCCTTGAACCAGCCCCCATCCCAGACCCCATTCCTCCATTTTGATGCTGAACTTTTAGACTAAATACAGTGGGCACCATCTGCTATCAATACAGCCTCTACTCTTCCCAGCCAAGATGAGCTCCAGGCCAAGTTTATCTTGTGAGTTAACAGGAGGTGACAAGCCTGGCAGGACACGAATTCTCCCTGCATGATTGATGCAGCCTGGCTGACCAGCTCCATGCTAATGAGGATGTGCCAGTGCTCCCAACAAAAACATTTTTGAATAATTTAAAACGAAAGCATAAATTGCCAGGTAATGTGATTCATTGTGTAATTACAGTTTCAGGTAAATATGCGTTGAGGGGTGCCTCTCTAGCAAACATCAGTTGACTGCAAACTGTCTATTAGCAAAGTTAACCATATAAATATTGCAAAACAGCAGAGAAACATGTTAATCTTATGAGGGAAGACAGTGAAGGTAAAGTGTTTCAAATGCAATACTTCTAAATGAATAAGAGAATTAAACATGAGTAAAATATCTATTTTCATCCATTATAATAGGTTTAAGTACAAGCTGATACCATTTCTGGGGAATTGACTTTAATTTTTTGCCCTAATTCAGTTATCTACTTAAATAAGTTTAAATAAGTTTCTTTTTCCTTTTCTGGCAGTTTATGGCCCCTCCTATATACATCCTCATGCTGATCATTCAAATAAGGTATAACAAACATCTGAAGCATTCCTTAAAAGAGGGAATTGCCAAATATGTTTCTCCTAAAGAATCAAAATGCTGAAAACGTTTTCAACTATGTTGGGTAAGGATTTAAGTATGGGCCCATACTTTTTCAAAACATTGTCCTTTTAGCCGAAACATTGGAGAGTTAAGAGAAAAATAATAATAACCAGATTTTTCCATCTAGGGGGAGCCTGCTACAGAAAGAGCACTTGAACTAAATGTGGAGCCAAATGATGCAGGTATACATTTGGCCTTGAATTTGTTAGCTTCAATGAGGCTGAGGATAAACTATCTGCTCTCTCTAAGCCTCGGTTTTCTCATCTGAAAAATGGATTTCAGCCAGGCACGGTAGCTCACGCCTGTAATCCCAACACTTTGGGAGGCCGAGGCGGGCGGATCACAAGGTCAGGAAATCAAGACCATCCTGGCTAACACAGTGAAACCCCTCTACTAAAAATACAAAAAAAAAAAAAAAAATTAGCCGGGCGTGGTGGTGGGCGCCTGTAGTCCCAGCTACTCAAGAGGCGGGAGGCGGAGCTTGCAGTGAGCTGAGATCGTGCCACTGCACTCCAGCCTGGGCGACAGAGCGAGACTCCATCTCAAAAAAAAAAGAAAGAAAGAAAAGAAAAAAATGGATTTCATATCACCTAGCCAATCTACTTCACATGAATTTTGAGACTCAAACCAAATGGAATAGTGTATATAAAAGTGCCTTTGTGACATAAAGCCTCAATAGGACTATAGAATATTAATCATTCAAACAAGTAACATTAAGGAATATACTCATTAAAGCAAATGTTAGACTAGCATTTTTAAAATGAAAAAAAAAAAGTTCTCCTAAAATGTTTTTCCAAGTTTCATCTGCCACCAGGGACATGAATTCAGGAAATCTTATCCTCAACTTCCTAGTCTGGAGGCACAGCAATGACAGGAGGAGCTTCAAGGTGACAGTCACCACCTGTGTTCCTCTCTATTAAATCAACATCTCTGAGATGCCTCCAAGCTGGCAAGAGAAGCACACCCACTATTGAGTCTCAGCCTTCCCTGCAACCTGCCTTAACTGCCCTCACCTCCCCCCACTGCACCTGACACAACAGCTGTTTGGGCAGCTCCCACCAGAGCTGCTGATTTCAAAGCCCTGTACCGTTCAACTATGCATGTCCATCCCATCCTGTTACGCCGTGGTCATCTGAGACTTCTAATATGCATTCGTGATCCTAAACACTTGCTCCTCATTCAATTTTTTTGGATTTCAGAAACCAAACCCCCTGTTAGAAACCTTGCATGTTAGGACAGAGAAAGGTAATTCCCGTGTGAATATATAATAATCTATCTCAATTTGTTTTAAAAATCTTATTATTTGAAATAACCAGTTACAAAACACTTAAACACCTGTCTTATTGATATAACACTTACAACTTTGTGTTATAAACCTGTCTTTTTTCAGATCTTCCACAAAACCAAACTTGAACTTCTTGAAGCTGTATTTTTCTTAATGTGGTCTTCTGTACAGTTTGGAAACTTGGAAACTTACTAGAAGGGTTCATCAAAATGTTGCTTTATTTTTAAATAGAGGTTTAGAGAGTTCTGCGTATGTTTCTTGTTATTTAATCAACAATTAAAACTTAATGACAAAATGCTTCACATCTGAAATCAATAGGGATTTTCCATGAGCAAAGACTAAAATCAGCCTATTATGAAGAGATTTGCATATTTTAATTATTGTGTCCTAGGACTTTTGTCAAATAGATGCCTCAGTGCAGTAAGCACCATGTGGTTTGGGTAAAATGTTAACGCTCTGCTTTTAGTATATATAAATGTTGTTAGAAGCATAAATATGTTAAAATGGAAATACGTCTGGTTAGAGTGAAGCCTTCATTTTGGTGCATGTGTTTATTATCTTGCTCTCAGAGTTTATTTGGAGAAGAAGAAATTTAGGAAGATTAAAATGTAAATAAACTGCTTGTAGAGGTCAAGTTAATTAGTAAATACACATAAATGACCATAACATAAGACCTCTGGCAACACTGCCAAAGTAGCCTCAAAATACAAAGCTGATTACTGAAATAATTTTGACTCTGAACTGCAGATAACAAGTTAAATGCATAAAAATTCAGGTTTTTATTTCTCCAGCTCTGACACTAAAGGATAGTAAAGTTCATTCATTTATGTATTTATTCATTTAAATATTATTATAGAGAGAGAGTTGGACAAGTTACTTAACCTCTCTTTGCTTCTGTTTTCTAGTCTGTAAAATGGGGCTAAAAGTTGTTCTACTGCATAGGATTGCTGTAGTAACTAAATGAATTAATGGATAAAAAGCACTTAGAATAGCACCTGTTACAGATGGTGATGGTGGTGATAACGATGATGATTATATACAGGGCTTTCAGAATTCAAATATATTTTTTAAAAACCAAAAACTTATATTAAGAAGATTTCTATTAAGAAGTTTATAAAATAAGCTTCAAACCTATAGTTTTGAGGCTTGAAGGAAGATTACACTGAAACAATGTCAGAAAGGGCTGCAACTTTAGAAAATAAAAGCAGCTTTTGCAAGTTACTCATATTTTCAATGAAAAGATTAAATATTCATTGAGTAATTATTTAGCATTTGTAAAACATAATATTAAAACATGATTTGATACATGTTTGTGACATGTCTAGAGATACATCTTTTTTCAGAAGGAGAGGTAGAATCAAATATATAATGTCATAATTCCTAACACTAATACCATCTATGCAATGCGAGTTTCCATGAAGACATTTGTGGAGGTCTGCATTGAGCAAAGTGGGCTCTGTCCATCAGGAAGCACTTTCTCACGAAGCTTCAGTGTTATTAAATCACAGCATTCCTAAAAACACATTTTTAAAGCTTTGCCCAAGCCCGCCAAGTTTCTGACAGCCCATTCTACTTTATGTTAATCCTCTGGTTCTTGAATATTATATGTATGTGATTAGGGTGGGGTGGAGAAGACCCCTTTGAGGATCTGAAAAAGCTATGGATCATCTCCCCTGAAAATTCACCTACACGTATCTTTTATACTGAACTTCAGGGACTTCATGGACCAGAGTTCCATCCATAGAACTCCCTATTCTAAATGGCAACTATTTGCTTTTACCCTGAAATTAAATCTAATATTTCAGTAAAACATCATTTGCCCATATGAAATACAGATGAATTAATACAGATTTAATTTCTATGTAAAAATATCAGATTATATTATTATACATATTTTAAAATATTGCTATGTATCTTTTGAAAGTAAAGAACAATAGCTAAATTTCCAAACAGAATATACTGTATTACTTTTTACATTTTTCAAATTGACAAATAAAAATTATATAAATGTTTTGATGTACAAATGATGTTTTGAAATGTGAATACATTATGGAATGGCTAAACTGAGCTAGTAATTAACATATGTATTACCTCACATACTTATTTTTCTGTGAGGAGAACACTTAAAATCTACTCTCAGCAATTTTCAGGCATATAATACATTGTTATTAACTATAGTCACCATGTTGTACAATATATCCCTTGAACTTTTCCTCCCATCTAACTGAAATCTTATACCCTTTGACCAACATCTCCCCAATCCCCTCCTGCCCCTAGCCCTTGATAACTACCATCCTACTCTCTGTTCTATGAGTTCAACTTTTTTAGATTTGACATGTAAGTGAGATCACAAGGTATTTGTCTTTCTGTGCCTGTGTTATTTCACTTAACATAATGTTCTTCAGGTTCATTTATATTGCCACAAATACTGAATTTCCCTCTTTTTAAAGGCTGAATAGAATCTCATTGTGTATATAGGTCACATTTTCCTTATCTATTCATCCACTGACAGACACTTAAGTTGATTCCGTATCTTGGCTATTGCAAGTAATGCTGAGATGAACATGGAAATGCAGGTATCTTTACGAGGTATGATTTTCTTTCCTTTGTGGTGCACTCAGCAGTGGGATTGCTGAATCATGTGGTAGTTCGACTTAATTTTTTGAGGAAACTCCACACTGTTTTCCACCATGGCTGTTTTCCATAATGCCATAATTTATATTGCCACCAATGCTGTACCATTTTCATGGCTGTTTGTTATTAGTTTTAACTGTGTAAAGAACAGAGCAGGAAGCATGTGCAAAAGAGTCTGTTCATCACTAAGGAAGGCAAAGGGTAAACTATAGTATGATTATATTGATCCCCTCAGCTACATAATAGTATTTGAATAAGATATCCTTCATTTTAAAATATGTGTTTAAAAGTATAACATTTAGTAAACATGGTAAAGATTTGGGCAATCTTCTGGTGAATAGGTACTCTTGACATCTCACATCTGTTCCAAAAGAGTACTAAAGAGCCACGAATGCCCAGGTAAGAGCTGAAAACAAAATTCATTCAGATAGCACTACATAAAATTTATATAATCTTCCTATTAAACAAAACTGCAATGACAGACATTTAACATTCCCTCACTTTATGGGTAAGTGACTGAGGTCACACCACAAGACCATTAGAATTAGAGGCACATATAGAGTCTTGGTGTCTACCCCAGCAGGTGTTAGGATAAATTACACTTGCAGCCTGAGAACTTTTGATGCTATAATATAAGGGGAAAAAAGGTTTCCTATTCACCTTTCAAGCTTCAAGCTGCTTTTCTGAGAACAATAGAGGTCATAGCACACACACACACAAAAGAATCAGCTTCGCTTTATCAAAATCCTTTTTGTTCCCACTTCATTGCTCATTATTCTTGCAACCTTTATACCTAGGCATCAGAAATATTTTAAACTAGGATTAGCCTCGTTACTTTAGTTAAATGTAACCCTCAGAACTATAATGCGTTAGCCATATATGACATTAACCTCAGTAATATAGTGTCAGAGAGAGAAGCCTCCCACCCCACCCGTGCTCACAAACATATTAAAGGAAGTTTTAAATTAAATTAACCCAACCAGCATCTCCACCAGCATCCTGATGATGTAATATCAAAGACTCTGATGCTTTGCTCCCATACCCACCTGCTAAAAATCTACAAAAAAGAAAAAAGAGAAGACAATGAAAACAGAGAAAAACTGATGACAAAAAGTTTGGACCCATACCAAATGATGAACAGATAACAATTTAATAGATTACCACACCTCAAGCCTCAGGAGCAAACAACAAGCATTTTTGTGATTCATGAGAAAAATGCAAAGACTTTTATTTCATTTTACAAGCTTGTCTGACTTATCTGTGCTTTTTTCTTTCTTCTTCCCATACTCCAAGTGATTTCAAATCTAGAAGGTAATTTTTAAAATGATTTGTAGACGTAGCAAGTGTAGTATTTTATCTTTGTATAGATCAAGAACTATAATGAGGTATTTCAGATTTCTGGGGCATCTTGAAAACATTAGAAACTATTAATGTGAAAAAAAATGATACTAACTGTAAAGCATTCTTTGTCATTAGAAATAAATGCTAAACCTAAAGGCAAACTTTATGAGGGAGGCACAACACATATGCCCACATGTGCATTTCCCTGGCTGGCTTTTAATAATCGCTAAAATATTGATAATAGCATCATGATTTCCAGTGTGCAAGTCGAAAGGTAAAGAATTGATGTTTAAACTTAAAATATTTGTGAAGCCTATATTACTAATACCTTTAAAACACACAGCAGCTTCAAAAAAAAAAGACTGGGCTCCAGAAACCCTTTCAAAGGTCCTTTCACAACTCTCTTTGAAGGCCACGTCACGAAGAAAACGCTGTTGTCTAAAATTTTTCAGCTTGGAGAATATAATGTTGTTATTGTCTTCCACTTCAGAGGTAGGAAAAGCATACATTAGTTTCCTTGGCTCTAGGGTTCCATGACTGAGCAAGAATATGGCTTTGTTCCAGATAGCAGTTTTCAAGGAATTTTGCTTACAAGGAAGTGCTAAACCAGGCACTTTAATTAACATTCATATTTACTTTGTTGCTAAATGAAGGTAAAGATTCTGTTGGCATAGATTAACTCTCATTCCCATAAATCTAAAATCCCTCTAGAGGATTCTGCTCTGGGAAGAGAGTGAGATGCATTAACACTCCATTAATATCTTCCTTGGAAACATTCTTTCTAACATTTATCTCTTCATCATTTCCTGAATCTGTAATGAAATGCTTGTGCTGGCATCTAACAAAAGGATCATGTCCAGGGCCTAATGAAGTGTTAGACACCAAGGTAAGAAGCAAGTCGGCTGCACTGGTTCCTAGCTTCGGATACACAATGGTACTTTTAGACTATATTTAGCTCCAAAGTCATGGTCAGTAGCCCTAAGATTTAAAGCACAGTCTGAAAGAACTTCAAGTTCCAGGGCTGCCTGAACAAGTTAATCAGAGTTCTATTTTCCAGGTCCTAAGCCAGACACTGAGGTAATTTCCATTTGTACATCCTTTTCTAAAGTGAGAGACTTCCTGAAAGTGACATTCTGGAATCACAAAATTTCAGGGCAGAAGAGCTCTCTGAGGTCACGTATAGCAGTTTCCTGTCCATTGCTTGAAATGCTACCACAAATTCCTGCCAAGTGGCTCCCATTCAGAGATGAGGAACTCACCACCTTGTGAGGAAACTCATTCCTTATTCAACAGCTCAAACTATTGCAAAGTTCCTGCTTTAGTAGAGATTAAATCTTTCTCCTGGGGAATCGCATCTCTTGAACCTGATTCTGGCCTCTAGGGCCCCCAAAACAAGATGAGTCGGTGGAAAAGCTTCACCAGCATAAAACTGGTATGTTGTTTTGAAATTCAAAGATGTACAGAAAAGAAGAAAGTGTTGTGAGAAGTCAAGAATATTGTCAGGGTTGAAGAAAGGCAGTTTTGAAGGCTTAAAAAAGGTATGGCTAGCTTTGCTTTTTCCCTAATTATGTATTTCATAATCATAGCTTTACTACCCCTAAAATTATTCATAAGGCAGTCAACGATGAGGAAATACTCGTTTATGATAGTTTTACTTGGATTAGGTAAATTGAGTCCTTGGGATACACCTAATCTCGGGGATAATAATAATAATCATTTTCATACATTGAGCACTTATCCTTATAAACAATATTGTGTTCAGTGCTCTTAGGCAATAGCTGAAGCATTACTGTCTCCGTGGTACAAAGGAGAAAACTAAGACTCAGGAAGAGTAAATAACTTCTCCATGGGTAGCAGTAGATGAGCCACAGGTTGAAATTCAGATCTGTCTGATTCCTAAGCTAAATTTATTCTGCTTTTCAAAACTTCTTGTCTATTTTTTGGAAAGAATTTCTATAGCACTGTCAATCCTCTTTAAAATTAGAAGGTACTACAGGTCTGTTAAGGATGGAATATTGGTGCCCTCCCCATTCAAATGCTAAAGCCCTAACCCCCAGTGTGGCTGCATTTGGAGATAGGGCTTCTAAGGCAGTAATTATGGTTAAATGAGGTCATAAGGGTGTGGCCCTGATCTAACAGGATTAGTGTCCTTATAAGAGTGCATTCTCTCTCCCTCTCCCTTTCCCTGTCCCACTTCCTCCTCCCTCTCGCTCTCTGCCTTTCCTCCTCTCTCTCCCTCTCCCCATCACCAGAGCACACAGCAAGAAGCCAGACATCTGTAAGCCAGAAAGAGAGGCCTCCTCAGAGACCCCACAGCACCTAGATCTGGAGGACTTCCAGCCTTCAGAACTGTGAGAAAATAAATTTCTGTTTAAGCCACCCAGTCATAATACATAAATAAGTATTTTGTTGTGGCAGCCTGGGCAAACTAATTTAAAATCTTTCTAACATTTGCTAAAACCTACCAAATATATGAGAAAAGAATGGCAATGAGCATCTCTCTTGCCAGGACCTTTCGTCATTCTTCCAACCTTCCAGTTGGGAATAAATGAGATGAAAGAGAAGCACATGGAAATCTCCTTCCCGTGGACCACTTGCTGACTGCTGTGCTTTAGAGAAACCACTCCAATTCTTGGTTGACTGTCTTCTTGGTAAATTGAGAAATCTCAGTTCTAACACTCTATTATCCTATCTGCATGAAAACAAAACTTTTTCTAATCTTTCTTTCTCATCTTTTTTTGCATATTTTTTTCCATTTTTCTCTTTTTCTCAGATATTTGTATTCTCTGGATTTTTAATGTAAACAAATTAGAAGAAAAATTATATAAATGATAGTAATTTTTCAGAAAAGAGATCTCTAGCTTTAGAGTTAATTTTGCTTGTGACCTCATCAATTACATTATTGGATGCTGCCTATAAAAGCATCCCAACACAACTTTTTTATAAAGCGTCTCGAAAAATCTAAGAATGTTCTAGCAGTTTCAGGAATTCTTGAAAATCCATAAAGGTCACTGAAGACATTGGAAGCCCTTCTGCGATTGCCTTTCAAGTGGTCCCCTCCAGAAGGGGACCATTATACAGTCTGACAAATGGGACAAGATCACTACAAAAAGAGACAACAAAATGTAGATTTCCCCACCTGGGGATAATTCTGAGTCCCTCTAAACAAACGTGAGAAGAATAAACATTTACATAATGTTTGCCTTCCAGATGTAAATAATCTGCTCCCAGGAGTTCATTTGATTAGAGAATGTTTCTGAGGAGGTCCAAGGTCATGCATTCAAATTCAGCAAATGCTTTGCTCTCTTCTGTGACCGAAAACTGGACTACAAACTGTTCATCTAGCTCACAAATTCAAACTATTGATGGTCTATGGAAAGTGGTATGAGAACATAAATAACGAGCTAATGCAATTTGATCATTGTTACAGGGAACAACCTTTAGGGGTATGATTTGGGGTAATTATTATTTCTCTATAAAAGAAGGCAAATGATTTAAATTATTTTCAAAATATTAATACTTGAAAGAAGAAAGGAGAATCTATAGAAATTATTGTTATGTGATCTACCTTTTTTTTTAATAGTGACACAGAGTCATGTGTTTTGTGTGTGTGTATTCTCTTGCTCTCTACACACACACATATAATTAACTTTTCCACCTTTTCTTCTTCTCAAAGACCTCCAGGTTTCTTTACTTTTATTTAAATTAAGTAGATTCAGAAATACCTTTATCAAGCATTTTAAGATGGATGTTCAGTCATTTGGCCTTTGCTAGTTTAGCATAATTAAAAACATAGATAATGGAGCCACACTGCCTGATTGCAAATCCCAGCTGACACTTACCACCTATAGAACCTACGGCAAGTTATTTGACTGCCCTCTGCTTCAGTTTCCTCATTTGTAAGATTTCAAAACAAATACTTGCCTCCTAGGGTTGGCGGGGGAATTAAATGAGTTAATAAATGCAAAATGCTAAAAACAGTAGCTGGCACACTATAAAAGCTACAGAACTTGGTATTATTAATTCATACTTATGGAGCATATTGCAGCTTCAAAATGAAGCTAATACACAGTTTTGAAAAATTATTTTTTTTCTCAGTCCTCTGTGATTAGTGGCTTCATTTGATTGTAGTGTCATATGCAGGCTGCAATGGAGAAATGTGGTAATTTTGTTAAAATCAGCTTTCCCCTTGCCCAAGGTACAAGGATGTGATGACTTCTCTCATACTATAGCAATGCAAGGGCATCAACTAAAGAAAAATGGTTTAAGGGAGAAAAAAAAAAAAACCTTTCCTCATTCTTCCTACTTAAAATTACATATTGTTAAGCAGCTCCTAAAGCAAACCAGCTTTTCCAACGTCTTGGAAAAAAACGTATGAAGGCACCCTCCAAAAAGAGATAAGTCACAATAATGAAAAGTGAGAGTAAGGGAGACAGACCCGTGACAAGAACGTGGAAGAATTTCCCACTAATTACAAGGCCAATGAAACTAATCGAAAAACACAATAAGAGATCATAATTGCAATGTCAACTCTAAAGTGGGACTGGAGACCCGATGTTTTGACGTTCCTCCCTTACCATCTCTTTTTGATTCATACATACAGGGGCTACAACAAATATCCAACTGGGCAGCCACCCCTCTCCTGGATGCTCCTCATGCCCTATCCAGTTCTTTCCTCACTAACTCTCCTTCCAAGGAGACCGAGCTAGAAGGAAACAATTGGACAAAAAATTTAGGAAGAGAAGGCTGGGAACACGTGATGATGCTTTGGATCCTGTAACTGAGAGTGGACCCAGGAAGCTTTCGGAAAGCAATACACTTCACCTTGCAGTTTTTCATGATTTCATATGTTCAGAGTATCAGAGAAACGTGGGGTGGGGGAATCAAACACAAGAGAAGATACCATTTCAATCCAACTAAGCTACACTGGATAAAAGCCTATTAGATGTGAAAAACTGAGCTAAAAGATACATGTGTCAAACTTCAGGAAACTGTAGCTTTCAGAATGGAATCGTACCTAAGGGGTCCCAAGAATGGGGACAACGGCAAGCCACTGGCAATTATCATCTATAGTTCTATCACTTATCTCAAGACTGAGTAAAGAAAAATCAAATGTGTAAAAGGAAAAGAATACTACAAACAAAGAAAGGAGACCGTCAGTCAGAAGAATCAGGAAACATGTAACCATTATCTGCCATGGAAATCCTCCATAAAATGCAAGACAGCAGGCCTTTCACGAAAAGGGAATCCAGAAGAAGAGAACAGAGTATGATTAAAACACCATGGGACAAAGTAAATAGTAATAATGTTAAATATATGAAGATTCTCTGTGTGTCGGTGGTGGCGGCAGGGGCAGGGAAGGTAGTTTAGTTAATGAAGATCATACAGGTTTTTAAAATTATTTTTTCAGTTAACACTAAAATAAATGTTTTCTTCAAGCCATTACATTTTCTTTTAAAACAGGATTTTTAAAAAGATGGATAATATTTCATAGCGCATATTCTATCATGTATAATTCCTTTACTATTAGGTATTTAGGTTTTTATATTTTCCAATTTTAAATAATACTGGGCACCTTTGTGCTTACAAATTTCATAACATCTTTGATTATTTCTTTAAGATATATTCCCACAAATAAGATTGAGCTGTCAATGAATTTTCTCCTATTTAAGATTTTTCGGGCTGGGCATGGTGGCTCTCGCCTGTAATCCCACCACTTTGGGAGCCCGAGGTGGGTGGATCACTTGAGGTCAGGAGTTCAAGACCAGCCTGGCCAACATGGTAAAAGCCCATCTCTACTAAAAATACAAAAATTAGCTCAGCATGCTTGCATGCACCTGTAATCCCAGCTACTCGGGAGGCTGAGGCCGGAGAATGGCATGAACCCAGGAGGTAGAGCTTGAAGTGAGCTGAGATCGCATCACCACAGCACTGCACTCCAGCCTGGGCGACAGAGCGAGACTCCGTCTCAAAAAAAAAAAAAAAAAAAAAAAGTGGGTTTCAAGAAAGTTTGTTGAAGTTTGTTTGTGCTCTTATCAGCAATATTTGTGACTATCCATTTCACAAAGTCCACCTCAGCACTGTATCTACTTTTTATCTTAATGCTCCATATTTCAAAGTATTATGTTGACTTAAAAACTATTAGGTCAAGCACTTTTCCTGTATTTGCCTATTTTTTTGTCTTCTCTGAATAGCTTGTAATTGTCTCTGCCATTTTTGCCTCTTAAGGCATTGATATTCTTTTTTAATTGAAAGAGCTTTTTTACTCTTTTTTTTTTTACATTAAGTTTACATTTTTTACATTAAGTTTAATGACTTTTACTATTGGTGGGATTTTTTTCCCCACCAAATATTTGTCCTTTGCCTTTCCTTTCATTTGTGGTATTTTTCTAAATGTTAATTTACAATTTTATGTTTTTAAAAAACTAACAAAGCAGAGAGAGAAATAAATGGGCAGAGGCAATAAAGAGTAAAATATATGTTTAAGAAAATATAGTCAGTGATATGAAAGAAAAGTATGAGATGTTCTCTTAAAATGCAGAAGCAAGCAAGCAGATGAAAAATAAATGAGACAAGATAACATGTTTGTGGACCAAAGAATGCAGAGCCAGTCTATTATTTTGGTATTTATTCCAAAGTAATTGGAATGAAAATAATAGAAGACATAATCAAAGAAGAACTTCCTTAGATTGAAAAAAAAAATCATGGATATACAAATGTGATAGGCTCATCACATTTTAAGCAAAATTTATGGAAAGAGACCAATGCCCAGAAACATACTGACAAATATTTTAATCACAAGAATAAGGAAAATATTTACAAAACATTCAGATTGAGGAAGGAAGGAGGTAAGAAGGCAGGGAAGGAGAAGGTGGAAGGGAAGAAAGATACATCGGTGGCAAACATATATCCACACTCCTATGCAATCCCATTGTGGGGATCATCAGACTCTTTCTGGAACATAAACAATCCAACTTTGGCAGGAGCAGGTGAGAGATTGAGGTTGTAAAATAAGACAGTAGGTTGGTCAGTGTCTAAGAGAAAGTCCGTATGAATGGATAAAATGGAACAGTTTTATGTAATGAAGTTTTTACAGGCCTGAAACTGCTTAATCACTGATTTAATTTCTTCTTGAAGAAAATATGGAGTGGATGGATGCAGTAAGAACTGATCAGTTACATAGAAGAGGCTAAAAATTCTAAAGCTTGCAATTTCATTATTACATCATAATCCGTATCTCCTGTTTATATAAGCCTGCGGATTTTAAAGCTAACTAACAAACTTGGGGACACTCATCAAAGGTGACATTCAGAGCTGCAGAGTGGCATCTTTTCATCTGCTGTTTCACATAAGGAGGGAAAATGATCATCTAAAATAAGACTTTGAGAATGGCTTTAATTTACGAGGTCTGAAATTATTTTAGATCTGCGGCATAAAGCCTATCACCTTTCTGGTCTATAGTCATGTTACTTTTAAGGGAAGATGGCAAATTGCTTCAGCATTTTCCTGCAAGGTTGCTGATACATACCAGATCACTATTCCGAAGCAAACAGCTTGCTAGAGTAGTACACAGAAAGCAGGATTTTAAATAAGCCACAAACCATGCTTCTTGGTTTTGTTTACATTGGTTTCACATATTAGGAAAACAATTAGCTTCACAGTAAATTCAGTGATGAAATAAATTATGTATTTGCCTGTCAGGTCAGGAAAAACACGTTCTTGTGGGAAATCAAGAAGGACAATACATGAGACAGGAGGGAATTCGTGCTATTTGACCAGGGTGACAAATTCAAGTAGCTGAGACCAGGAACCCCAAACTCTCATTTTCATTCCCTTGTGTGCCATAGAGATTTGGTACTTGTCACCCACAAAAGAGGGACACATGAAACACAGGGAGCTCAGCAGCTGTTCAAAAGATTGAGGGCTTAGCAGCCCACTGTTTCCAGCCACGTTCCCTGAAAGCCTTTCACCTCGGCCAGCCACTGTCAGCTTTGAGGACTCTCCTGTTTTCTATAAGGAGTGCATTCGGCCTTAAGAGTCTCCATACATTTTAGGTTAATAGACCTAATATTTATTGCCCCCAAAATAATGATTATAATTGAAATCCTTTATTGAATGCTGATAGTGATAAGAACTGTGAGAAGCACTTATATATACAGCAATACTCTGTTTTTTAAAATTTATGTCACAAATTATTGAATCCCTAAGGTAGCACAGAAGAGGTATCTAAGTACCCCATACATGTGAGTTTCTGTTTTACCAAGTGTATGAAAGCACTGTGGAGAAACACAAGATTCAATCTCTATGCTAGGAGAGACTTTACACACTGGTGCCAGAGATAAGAGCCATCTAAATTACTGTAATCAAAGGAGAATGTGGCAACTTCTCTAAAAGAAATGAAATTAAGTGCAACAGGAACAGTGGTCACAGGGAAATTAATTCCAACAAGAAGTGTCAGAGAGATCTTCCTAGGTTAAATAGCCATTCGAGCTGAGTCTTGAAGGGCAGGTAGCATTAGAAATAGAGAGCAACAGCCAAGGGAAATACAGAATCTGCTTGGGATACAACAGTGATTCCATTTGTCTAGAATACAGGGTATGTGGAGGAGCAGTGGCAGCCAATCCTGGAAAGGCAGAGGCAACCTGGTAATGGATGACCATGTATGTTAAGCTAAGAGTGATTAAGGTGTCACTAAGGAAAAAAGATCTTGGCATTAAAGAGATTAATCCAGTAATGGTGTGCAGCAAAGTGGTGAAAGAAAAAAGGCAGAGAATTGGGGGTGGGGGTCTGCAACAGTCTAGATAAAAGTGATGAACTGACTATAGTGATCACAGGGAACAGGCAGTGTTACACGCTGAGCTGTGCCCCTCCCCAACTCGTATATTGAAGTTCTAACCCTCAGGACCTCAAAATGTCACTGTTTTTAAAGACAGAGTCTTTAAAAAGGTAATTAAGTTAAAGTGATGTCATGAGGGTGGGTTTTAATCTAACTGGAGTGGTGTCCTTATAAGAAAAGGGAAGGTAGGCCGGGTGCAGTGGCTCATGCCTGTAATCCCAGCACTTTGGGAGATCAAGGAGGGCGGATCATGACGTCAGGAGATTGAGACCATCCTGGCTAACACAGCAACACCCCGTCTCCACTGAAAATACAAAAAATTAGCTGGGTGGCCGGGCGCGGTGGCTCATGCCTGTAATCCCAGCACTTTGGGAGGCCGAGGCAGGTGGATCACAAGGTCAGGAGTTCAAGACCAGCCTGGCCAAGATGGTGAAACCCCATCTCTACTAAAAATACTAAAAATACAAAAAAAAATTAGCCAGGCGTGGTGGCACGTGCCTGTAATCCCAGCTACTCCAGAGGCTAAGGCAGAGAATTGCTTAAACCTGGAGCGGCGGAGGTTGCAGTGAGCCAAGATCGCACCACTGCACTCCAGCCTGGGCGACAGAGCGAGACTCTGTCCCAAAAAAAAAAAAATTAGGTGGGCATGGTGGCACGCACCTGTAGTCTCAGCTACTCAGGAGGCTGAGGCAGGAGAATGGCAGGAGACAGAGCTTGCAGTGAGCCAAGATCGCGCCACTGCACTCCAGCCTGGGCGACAGAGCGAGACTCGGTCTCAAAAAAAAAAGAAAGAAAAGAAAAGGGAGCTGGACACAGACACATACAGAGAGAGGTCCATGTGAAGACACAGAGAGAGCATGGCCATCCACAAGGCAACGAAAAAGATATCAGAAGAAACCAACCCTGCTGACATCCTGATCTTGGACTTCTAGCCTCCAGAATGGTGAGAAAATACATTTCTATATTGTTATGTAATACTTTGTTAAGGCAGCCCTTGCAAACTAGTAAAAGTAGGAATGGAGATTCTGTAATGCAGGAATGGACAGATGTAAGCGATTTAGAAAAGGATTAATTCAGAGCAACCAGCTACAACCAGACAGAGAAAAATTAGAAAGAGTAAAAGTTAACAAGACTTACATTCAAGCAACCAGGAAATGTTATAAACAGTGGCAATTCAGCCAACTAGAAGAAGCTGGTTTAAGGGAAAAAAAAAAAAATTCAATTTGAAAAATTTTAAGTTGGAGTTCTGACAAGACATCCAATCCATGTAAAAATGTATATTAAGTAATTGTTAATGTGGCAATACTTCAGGAATGAGCTAAATTTTGTGGTCTTCTTGATAGCGGTTGAAGATGAGGAAATCCTTGTCTATGGGAATAGGCAAGGTTGTTCAAGAAGATAATGAGGAATAAGAATAAAAATGTGAAGACACACTTGGAGGAACACCTAAAGCTTGCAGGCAAATGAAGAGACAG
Organism: Mandrillus leucophaeus; assembly: GCF_000951045.1. Classification (NCBI taxonomy): domain Eukaryota; kingdom Metazoa; phylum Chordata; class Mammalia; order Primates; family Cercopithecidae; genus Mandrillus; species Mandrillus leucophaeus. Next base: position 2,867,536 of record NW_012103854.1, read on the forward strand.
AGACTGAGAAAGGAGTGGTCAATGACCACAGAAACCATGTGGTTTCACCGCAGCAAAATACAGAGGTGATTTCATCACCACCTCTTCTTTTACTCTGTTCTCCTGCTGCACCAACTTCAGTCAGAGACCCCTGATATTTCATTGCCTTTGGGGTGACAGGATGCTGAGAAGGGGTCCCCTGCTGCTCCTGAGTAACACAGATGAGGTCCAAGAGTCACTAAATACACAACATGGACAAAAATCAGGAAAAGACGTCTTCTACCAGGTTCTTACTCAGAACTTGTAGAACCAGCCCTGCTATAGTCCCAACAGGAAGTCATAGACCAAAATCTTAGGATACTGCATAATCAACTTGAGCCTTTACGGTATCGAGAGGAACAAACCACTGAAAAGGGAGAGAAGAAAGAGTTAAGGGATAAAGGTATTAATTGATGAGCAAGGTCTTTGACTAATACTATTCTCTTTATTTAAAAATTAGACTGTGTGAAACAAGCAATTTGTTTTAAGCACTAACATGAGCATACAAACTTGTTAAAGCATTTTTGGTAGGTCTAACTCAGACTCCTTAATGACAAGATCTCAAACATCTGGGCAAGAAGGAATGGATTTGATAACAATAAACCCAGCGCTCCTTATCCTATTCGACATTTTCATGAACTGTGAAGAGAAGATTGTGGTGGCAAAGGCTAATGTAAAAAATGAATATTTGCAGGCATATTTTATCTCCTCCTTTTCAGATCAGCGGTTACTCCTTTTACAATGTCATATTCCACACAGTGTTCATCACGGTGTCATGTATATCGTAAGTGCCCAGAAAAACTTTACAAATCTATTAGCCTGTTATCTCAATTGATTTTGAGAGAAGACTAGTGTTAGATAAAGTTCACTAATTCATTGCAAAAATATTTACTGAGCTTCCATGCTGAGAACTATTCTAGACCTTGGTATACCCTGATGAATAAAGCAGATGTCATCCTTACCCCATGGAGTATATAGAAGGAGTGAGCGGAGGAGAAAGATACATAATTAGGAAATTATATACCAAATCAGGCAATAGATTGGGATGGGTAACTTTGTAAACTGCTTCTTTGATTCCATCAGTCCATTCTAGATATATGCTTTGTTCTCATCAAAAGGAAGAATATGAAAATAAGCTATAACCTCGTGGTAGATTATATTAATGGCCCCAGTTCTTCACCACTACCAGTATCCATGCACTTTACACCATGTGACTTTGCAATTCCTCCTAGTAAAGAGAAAGAATATTTCTCTGCTCCTTGACTTCAGATTGATCCATGTGACATGCTAACATGTAAGTATAATGTGACACCCTCCCATCAAAACATTGATGTGTTTTGATAGCACAACAGGGTGGCTACAGTCAATAATAAGAACTGTACATTTTAAAATAAAGATGTAATTGGATTATTTGCAACTCAATGGATAAATGCTTGAGGGGATAGATACCCCATTATTTATGATGTGCTTATTTCGCATTGCATGCCTGTATCAAAACATCTCATGTACCCCATAAATAAATACACCTTCTAGGTACCCACAAAAATTAAAAATAAAAAATTAATATTTAAATAGACAAAAAAAATTGATGTGTACATGTGTAACTGGCTTGCCTTCTTACATTTCTAGCATGGCGAGGCCTAGTCCACTGGTACCAGGAGGATAAGGAGAAGCACATGGAGCAGAGCAGCCCCAGCCAGTTGCCGTAGATGAGCCCAATCTAAATCTGCTGACCTCCAGCTGACCCACAGACACATGAGCTTCATAAACGGTTTTTATTTCATTGAAATACTGTGGTTGCTTGTTATGTTGCATTATTATAGCAACAACTGACTGGATACAACTTTATATAGACTTATCTTAATAGATCTTAGTGTTCTGTTCATTTAACAGACATGAATAGGCACTTCACATGTTGTAAAACATCATAGTAGGATGAGCCTGGACATATAATTAGAAGTTCTAATTTCAAAAATGTAAGAAACTATAAAACCCAAAAATATGAATTGTACAAATGGGAGAACCAAGTTGAACATGAGTCAACTTCTCATTACTAGACTCACCGAAGTAAAGTCCACAACTCAGCCCTAAGACCTTACTAAAATGTACTCTTTCCCAGACTGTCATATTGAACAGATCATGACATACAGAAGCCAAGGAAAACAAAATTCATGTTTTACTGTGTCCCACATGCTGTGATATTTTCAAACCCACATGCATCCACCAAGAAGCAGTCAAAATGTTTGATTCTGGAAACGAATCCGTAACAAGAATAGAGTACAGAACAAAAATCAACTCAACAAGTCAACCCATATGTTTTTCATTTTCCTGTATTCTATGAAGGAAGTGAATGTGGTAAGTATACTTGGCTCCCAGTATAGGGACTTCCAAATATTCTTTCCAATTTCGTATTTACAGAGCCCTGTGTTACCCTTTGTCCTGCCCCTGAAATAGCAACAGAAGCGAAGAAGGTAATTGACCAAAGAGTAAATGTTGTACTTTTCTAGTGTAGTGGTCTTGGACTCATGCTCCATGCCTAATGCAAAGATCTCTGTGCACTATACACAAGTGGCTGGGATGAGCCAAATAAAGATAATGTACATCCATTACAGGGAGACGAGACCTCAGGCAATCACCATTGCAGTGTTGAAAGGAAATGCAATCAGACAGCCTTCCTTTCCTCTTTAAGTCCAAAGTAACATTTACAGATTTGTACACAGTTTGGATGCTTATTTAAAGTTTGGTAAAAAAGGAGAAAGTTTCTCACATAGTTTGTAGTATATGAAAGAATAAATATAAAAATATATGCATTGTAACATATGTATATATGTGACTGTGTGTGTATATGTATATATAAATGTTTGTAAACATATATGTTTATATAGAGAGTATACGTTAAATGCATTTACTCTAATATAGCTGTAAGCACAGACATAAATCATGTATCCTCAACCATATCTCTACCAGAATTCCATACAACAATCTGACAGCATTCTCCACTTCAAATCTTTTCGAAGAAAAGTTTTATTTTTCATTTGTCCAGCTAAAACTTAGTGCAGCTCAGGGTAAAGAGAAGTCATTTCAAAACATTCTTCTGTGTGTACAGAAGTAAGAACAGAGACTGTACTTCATCGTACGTACATTACACTCTCAGACTACCTCTGTAGTGGATTTAATAAGAAAGCTACAGTGCTCCTGAGCAACACAGAAAAATCAATCACCTGCAGAGACATTTTAATTATCAATGTGAAAATACTGAAAGGTGTCAGAATTACTTTAGAGAGGCTAGTCTTTAACACAATTATCAAGTAATGTTAAAATTCAAAGACTTTCAGACAAATAGTATTGCTCTTTCTTGTTACTCATGGTCCATTTAGAATCTGTTTACCAGGTATATATTCCAGAAACATATAATTATCAAACCATATGTTCAACAGTAAATATGTAAAGTCACAGGACAGAGCCAGGTGCAGTGGCTCACACCGATAATCTCAGCATTGTGGAAGGCTGAGGTGGGAAGATCACTTGAGCTCAGAGGCTTGAGACCTGCCTGAGGAACATAGTGAGGCCTCATCTCCACTAAAAATAAAAAATAAAAAGAATTAGCCAGATGTGGTGGTGCATGCCTCTAACCCCAGCTACTCAGAAGGCTGAGGCAGGAGGATCATTTGAGCCCATGAGGCTGAAGGTGCAGTGAGCTACGATCACACCACTGCACTTCAGCCTGGGCAACAGAGAAACACCCTGTCTCAAGCATAAATAAATAAATTAATTAATAAATAAATAGAGTCACAGGATAATCTTCTTAAAATTTCACATTAAAATTTGCATGCTCTCATTGGGAATCATATAAATTTAAAAGCCTGTAACTTATTTTCATAGTACTAACATTATACAGGCTGTTTCTAAACCCTTATTTCACTTAACATATCAGGCCAACACCTTAATCTGGAGTCTCTGAAATCAACTTATAATTTGTAAGACTCAATACTTGACAATATGCATGTATACCTGACTATTACAGATTGAAGGTGACTGATTGAACAGATAAGTTATTCATCCTATCAAAACATGTTATATTCAATAAAATTAAGTAACTAACAAGTACCAGTGGAATGCATACTAGTGTAAACTGAGACGAATAATACAAATGAAACTTTACTATGTTGTCAATATTACATTCATTCAACACATTTTGTCATTCATAAAAACACATATCAAACAAACTCTGCTTCTTTATAACAGTAAGATATTTTTGATTGTTCATGTCTTAAAAATAATTTTTCTTGTACTTTTATATCAATTGTTTGCTTTTACTTTGAACGTTTTTTATTGGATCTTACCCCAGTCATCTCAAAAATGAGTGTGTGGCTCTGGCCAATGATTCCTTCTTTCGTGGACTTGTTAACCCAACACAAGACAGGCCAGGAGGGCCCTCTTCAGAAATAACTCATCTTTTCTTAGCTCCTTGAACAGTAAAGTCACCTTATTAACCACATCAGACTCTGCATATACATACACACACACATACACATACAAACTGATAAGTAGCTATTAATATTATGCATTAATCAAGAGAAACTAATGTTCAGAACACATTCCATTTTCTCTCTCGGGCAGGCTTCTCAACATCTGATTTCAACTCTTTTTAAGTGTTCCAAAGGAACTTTATTAATACTGTAGAGAAAGACTCCTTTTACTCTCTTAAATTCACTGATAACCAGGTAAAAGTCATTGAACAATCAAATCCTAGAGAAAGCCTCTTGAAAAGTCTGCAGAGGACATCAAGGAAATGGAAGTCACACAACAGCAATAACACCCTGATTGCATTCTACGCTAGCTCTAGAGCCTCCTTTCTGAACAGACACAGCAAAAGTGTTAATGAAAAATCTGTTTCAGCTGTGATGAGAAAAAGATTTCAAAATCCATAAAATTGCTACTTCTGTCATGTCCACACTTAAAACGGTTTACAATTTAAATCCTTAATAATGCTACAAATGCCTGGGAAGGGAAGACTTCTAATATGTACATTTGTGAATAATCTGTCAGATTCATGAGATTAATCTTGTGCTTGAAGCCAGGATAATACAGTACAGTTCTTTCTCTGAACACTAAACACTTCCCTATACAGCATTTACAAATTGCAATTGGTTACTGAATCTAAATAAGACCCTGTTGGGACAGCAGGGAATGTTTCAACATGGGAGTGCACAGGTAGAACGAGATAAACTGTTAGTTTGAGATTTCATGGGTGTAGCCAAGTTCAGATCTTTTCTTCACTTTCTATTTCCCTCCTAAAAGCACTTGACTTTTTTTTATAAGAATTATCCAGAATTTTTAAAGAATGCAAAGGATCTTTAGTCAACTGATTCAAAGAAAAATGTTTTATAATTTTACTTAACACATTTCATTATTTCTGACTTTAATTTTAAAGTGATAATTGGCAAAATCTAATGGACCCCTGTCATGTCTTTCCACCATGATATGTACTTCCGGTACAGAATTGGAATTACATTTCTTTTGTTTTTCTTTTTCTAGAGGTGGGATTTTACCATGTTGCACAAGTTGGTCTCAAACTCTGGGCTCAAGCCATCTGCCCGCTTCGGCCTTTCAAAATGTTGGGATTATAGGCATAAGCCACCGTGCCCAGTCAAAATTGGAATTACATTTCTGAAAACGGCACTGTAAATAAAAATGAGATATATTTAATCTTATTTGGCCCTGAGAAGGAAAGTTATGATATGGGATTATTTCCCAGAAGAAAAAACTAATGACTAACTTTTTATAGAAATGAATACAAAGATTTTTATAACAATACATGAATACAGTAATCCAAATAAGTATATATTTATAGTTGCCATTAGAGAGATTTACAAACACTCTGGTTAGCTCCCCTTCCTAGCCTGGGTTAGGATTGTATTTCCCTAGCCCTTAGAAGCCAGCATGGTCATGGGACTTCATCTGGTCAACAAAATGTGTTAGAGTAACTAAAAGTCACTTGGGATTGGAAGCATTAAAAGGTAGTGTGTAATTTACCATGACTCTTGTCCTCTGCCAGAGTGACTGCAAATGCTCAAGAAGAAGCCTGCTCTATTAGCATGGGTACTAGAGTAAGAATAAACTGCAGCAAAAGCACCAGCTGACCTATCACATAATACACACAGACTGTCAGCAAGAAATACACCTTAGTTATTTTGAACTGCTGAGATTTCGGAACTATGGGTTATCACAGAGTAACCTAGCTTAAACTAACTGACACAGACCTTCTATATTAAAGTATGAAGCTTTGTAAGAGGCAGCTAAATCATTAAGTAACCAATCACACATTGGCTTATTTTCAGGCAGCAATAAATGAAATGGTAACTTCCTTCTATTATTCACTTTCCATCTTCCATCATCGAAGTCTTTCTCCAGTCGCTCCTTTCACACAACAATCAGATGTGCTCAAGCCTCACTGCTGGTGAGACACCTCCTTGAATCTTGCCAAGCCTGGGAGTTAACTGCTTTTCACTGCCAGCATTTCTGAAAGCATAGTCTACAATCATTGCTCCACTTCCATTTTACCTCATGCATTCTGGCAATTATATTAAAGAACTTTGAATCATCAAATCCACAGCTCTTTGCTATTTTTCCATCTTTTCAATTTTTCTTTCTTTTATTTCTGATATGGTATCATTTTGGTTCTCTCCTAACATGTATCTTTTGTGGGTTTTTTAGAGACAGGGTCTCTCTCTGTCACCCAGGCTGGAGTGCAATGGCACAATCTTGGTTCACTGCAACCTCCACCTTCTGGGTTCAAGCAATTCTCCTGTCTCAGCCTAGCTGGGACTGCATGTGTGCACCACTATGCCCAGCTAATTTTTCATATTTTTAGTAGAGACGGGGTTCGCCAGGTTGGCCAGGCTGGTCTCCAACTCTTGGGCTCAAGTGATCCACCCACCTTGGCCTCCCAAAGTGCTGGCATTACAAGGCGTGAGCCACCGCACCCAGCCTCTCCTAACATGAATCTTCCAAGTCTCTTTTGTTGATTCTTATTTCTCTATGTGTAAGTAGGCCTTAAGGTCTTTTTCAGAACTTTCATCTCTTTTTCATCTCTCCCCAATAATCTCATTCACTTGTACAGCTTCAGCCCTCACTGTCATGTACACATGATTCCCAAAACCCTCTATCCTAAATTTGTTTCCTGCGTATTAGGTTACTTGACACACACACACACACACACACACACACACACATATATATATATATCTCCTACCCATATCACTAGAACCAGAAAAATCAACTTATATTTTGGAATATTTATTTCCCTCCCGTCCTTTCTTCACCGACATTCTCAACAAGTCTCAATACATCAATGTCATTTTCAATAATCTTATCTTCCTCACTAACCACATTCAATCAGTTCCCAAATCCTATCTGTGTTCAGTGCTAACTTAACACAAGACTGCTATGAAAATATGAAGAAAGCTATCTTTTCTGTTGGTATGCACTTGGTCCAGTAATTTATGATAAAGAATAGAGTTTAATAGAAAATCTAATCCAATAATATATCAAAAGAATTATACACCACAACCAAGTGGGATTTATGCCAGGTATAAAAGATCAATTCGACATTTAAAAATCAATTTAATGAAATCCACCACACATCAACAGGCTAAGAAAGAAAAATAAGACAGTCATATAAATAGATGCAGAAACAGTATTTGACAAAATCCAACACCTATTCATTATAAAAACACACAGCAAACTAAGAATAGAGGGTAACTTTCTCAACCAGAGAAAAAACACCTACAAACAACAAGCCATTAACATCACACTTAATGGTGAGAAATTAAGAAGCTCTTTCTCTAAACTCAGGGGCAAGGCAAGAATGTCCCTTCTCACCACTTCTATTCAATATCACTGGAAACCCTAACTAATACAATAAGACAAGGAAAGAGGCATATAGACTAGGAAGGAAAACTTACAACTGTCTTTTCCACAGATGACAAAATTGTTAACATAGAAAATCTGAAAAATCAACAAAAACTCTTGGAACTAATAAGCAATTACGGCAAGGTTGCAGGACATGAAGTTAATATGCAACGTCAACTGCTTTCTTGTATACCAGCAATGAACAATTAGAATTTGAAATTAAAAATAAAAACCACTTATGCTACCACAAATTTAAAAGAAAGGTACAAATCTAATAAAATATGTACAAAGTCTATATCAGAGAAGCTACCAAACTGGTGAAAGACATCAAAGAACCAAATAAATGGAGAGATATTTCATGCTCCTGGACAGAAAACTCAATATCCTTAAGAAGTCAGTTCTTCCCAAGTTGATCTATAGGTTCAGTGCAATCCCAATCAACTTCCCAGCAAGTTATTTTGTGAATACTGATGAACTAATTCTGAAGTTTAGATGAAAGAGCCAAAGACCCAGAATAGTCAACACAATGACGAAGAACAAAATCAGAGGACTGATGCTACCCGACTTCAAAACTTACTATAAAGCCAGAGTTATCAAGACGATGTGGTACTGGCAAACGAATAGAAAAAGGGGCCAAAGGAAAATAGCCTAGAAACAGGCCCACACAAATAGAGCCAACTGATCACTGACAAAGCAGCAATGGCAACTCAATGGAGAATATTTTTTCAATAAATAGTGCTAGTATGACTGGATATCCACATGCAAAAAAAAAAAAAAAAAAAAAAAGAATCCAAACACAGACCTTACACCTTTCACAAAGTCTAACTCAAAATGGATAACTGACCTAAATGTAAAACACAACACTATAAAACTCCTAGAAAACAACACAGGAGAAAATCTATGTGATCTTGGACTTGGTCATGAATTTTGAGATACAAAACCAAAAGCACTATCCATAAAAGAAAAAACTAAAAACTTGGACTTCATAAAATTGTAAGTAAATTCGTTTGTTAGTATTCACAAAGACATTGTTAAGAGAATGAAGGGACAAGCCACAAACTGGGAAAAATATTTACAAAATACAGATTTGTTGTGGGTAAGTTGTGTACAGTAGAAGGATATTAACCATTTTGTGCCATAAGATACAAAATAGATTATCTATTGATCAACTGATCATTCTATCTACAGATACATATCTATATTTTATATATGTGTGTATACCTGTATCTATAGCGATATCTAGCTATATGGAGATATAATACTTTTGTACATAGATAGACATCTATATCTTATAGAGATAAGATAAGTGGCGAGAGAGATATCTACATCTGTACAGATATATGGATATGTTAGAGAGGCAGCCATGGGGGATAAAGAGAGAAGCAGGAGAAAAGAGAGAATGAGAACGAATAATAGCAGTAAAGGGGTATAAAGAAAAGTCAAAGAAATAATACCTTCTTCCCCTAAAAGTCCTAGAACTAGAGGTTGTTGTAGATGGAAAAGTCCCTGGCCCCAGGTCCCACCTTCATGACTAAATAAAGACTCACACAAAACCATATCATACTGAAATATCAGAAAATCGTAGTTAAAGGAAGCTTCACAAAATTAGAAAACAGGAAACATATGAGGGACAATCAGGATGGCATCAGAATTCTCAACTATAATAATGGAAAGCAGAAGACAAGACGAGCCATACCTTCAAATTTTAAAACTAGAATGATTTCCAAAGTACAATTATTTACTAACTAGACTAAAAATCAGATATATCAACCAAACAAAGACATTCTGGGAAATGAAAGTTCTCAAAAACTTTACCTCTCATCTGCCCTTTCCCGGTAATTAAGATCTGATGGAGTCCACCAAACCCAGAGCCGCCCCCGAAGAAGAAGAAATGGGACCCAGGAAGGAGGAACGGGAAACAAAAGGAATTCACAGGATGATGCTGAGGGAAGCTTCAGGAAAGCAATTTCTCAGGCCAGAGACCACCACTCCAGAGGCAGAACTGAGAACTCCCACAGGATGCCACCAAGAAAACAAAAAGAATCCTACAGGTTGTCTGATTTTACCATAGTGATGAATTTGATAGCTTTAGCAGAGTATCTTAAGGTGAAATAAACAGCAAAGCATGCATAGAAAAGTAAGAAAATAAATAAAAGTAAAGCAATGTTTAATTCCAAAGGAAAATTTTAATCATAGAACAATACAGCCCAACTGTGACAAATTTCTACTTAATCATAATAAAATCAAATAATTATTTGTGGTTTGGTAAATGTCAGTGTATATTTTATTGTGATTAAATAGAAAGTTGTCACAGTTGGGCCATATTGTTCTATGATTACAGCTAGACTGAAAGGGTAGGGGAAGATCCATGTGTGTTTTGAGTGGAGCAGCTACAGAAATAACAGAATAAAATCTTCATCTATAAAAGCTAATTATCAATGGAAAACTTACAATACACACTTTTTAAAATAAAAAAGTAGTCCTGCAAGCTTATTATTAGAAATAGGAAGGTAAATAACAGAAACAGCAGCTAAATGATTTCAAGTTGTTGCTTCTATAAAACAGAAATTGAGGGTGGAGGGAAGGTGGGGTAGAAAAACGCTCTTTTACCATAATCATGATGATTTTTTAAACTATACACCTGTATTAATAATATTTAAAATTTCAAAGGAAAATATTTTATCCTAAAGGATCCCAAAGGGGCTGGATTACTCCAACTTGGAATTTGACATTTTTATAAGGTTATCAGTTTTGCATTATAATTTGAGATAATAATTCTGAAAGATATTGTATGAAGGAATCAGCAAAATGCCACAACCAGAAAGCTCTTTCCACCCCCACCCATGGCTTAGGAATAATTAGGAAAAAATGGCCTATATAATAGGCACACTCTTTTATTACAACCAGAAAACCAAAATACAGTAACAGTTATTAACAAAACAAAAACAACTACCACCAGCAATAGTGTATTCAGATAATAATTTAAATACTACATTAAGATTAAATGACCAATTATGCCATTTAAAGAAAGAGAAACCATAAGGAACTTTTGTTTTACAGAAACAATCTGCTTACAGACACAGCATGACTACTTTGTTTCAACAACAGCAAGTAGGAAGATATTTGATATTGTCTGTCCTGTAAATGAAAACATTTTTTAAGGTATTTGAAAGAAACTTCCTGTTAAAGGTGTTATAATATCTACCAAATAAAAGACAAAAAAATGGAAAATACACACCTGGGACCCTAAAAATTATTCTTAGTACTCTGGGAAAATTCCCAGTGGGATTTTTTTTCATTACTCTGTCTTGCAGCTAAATGGCAGTTCTGATTCTACTGTGACTGATAAATTTGATTTTGAAATATAGAGTAGATAAGTAAATTGTCAGTGCTTCCACAAAACTTTACTATCTTAGTGTGTGTGTTACCACAGTGTGATTGTTCCAATATAAAATATTAAGGAGTATGGAAAAAGTGTTGAACTTATCTTTGCCCTTATAAGAAATACATAATTCATTATCCTAATGGTTCAGCTACATCATGTGTCTCCACTGAATTATGGAAAATCAGTTAGAGAACATGCATTCATCTGCAATATTATCCAGAAAGCACGCTGAATAACACTGAGCTCTAAAACAATCATAGAGTTGATATATATCTTAAAATAGATGAAATATTTTCCACAATTTGTTTCTGTGCTGGAGAATGCTAGTTTTTCAATATCCATTCTTTCTTGCTTGCTTCAGTAATTAGCCCTTCACGTTTTAGTTGGGCATATGGCTGCCTAGCTAAAGACTACATTTCCCAGCCTCTCTGAAGTTGGATGTGGACATGGGACTAATTTTGGCCAATGGATTGTGGACAGACTGACAGATAGGACTTCTGGTTTGTGCACTCAAAAGTAAAGTGCAGGTTTCCCACTGCTTCTTTTGAAGTCCCCACAGATTGGAAAATAAAAACAGTCATCTTAGACAATAAAATGAAAGCCTCAGATCAAATACAGAAGACATTAGGATCCTGGGTTCCTGATACTGTCAAGCTTCCAGGCCACCCCTGATCACTTACCCAGACTTACAAGAGGGGATATAAACTTCTATCTTGATTGTCATTGTATTTTTAGACTCTCCGTTACTTCAGAAAAATCTGTATCCTATCTAATAAAGTTTCACCTAACACTTTCCTGAAATATAATTCAGGGGCTCTTGACAACATACTAAATTTGCCAGACACCTTTTTTCCAAAGAGTCCAATTCCCTTTCCATAATTTTACATCATTTTTCTTCACAGTGTCTCTGATGTAATACAATAACAATGCTTTAAGATTGACCTAACCCCCAGATTCCATGACCCAAGTGCTCACGTCAGGCTGCTTTCTGCCCTGGGAAACAACATCTGGTTCTGTTTCATACTCCCGGGCAAACTAAATTCCCAGTTTTTAGGGACCAAGAACAAGATTATTTTAATTCATTTTTCAGAAAAAATCTTTTTCATTTACAATCCTTACAATTCATCAAAAACACACTTAATATATAAGATTAATAGACAGCAACTTACAGCTTTTCTCTAACGTTACCTCATGGCACAAAATGGTTAATATCCTTCTACTGTACACAACTTACCCACAACAAATAGCTTTCTCATATACTAAAGACAGATTCCGATATTTATAAAGTACTTTTATCTATTCAGAGAGAAAAACACTATAAAACATAAACATTCTGTGGCTCTAAGGTTTCCCCTGGCACCCTGTCTTCTCTCTCCATAAAAATGGGATAATTATACCTGCCACAAACTATTTCGTGCTGATGTTATGAAGATAAATGAAATAACCTATATACGAAAGCATTTTGTGCTCTTAGGAAGAATAAATCCACCTTAAATCCAAGATGGTCTAATTCTTTATAATGTTTTCCAGGGATTTGCTAAACAGCCCTAGAGAGGTCATCACCCACAACAAACTTTTGGTACTGAAGGACCACCTTTCTAACAAAAGTCTCATCTCTCGCACCTGACAACACTTTTCAATTAATTAGGGGTAAGTCCAGATGCTGCTCTATTTGGCCATCTTCAGCGCTCTAAAAGAATCCAGATTTTTTACTTCAATGCCTTGCAACAACTGAAATGAACAAAAAGCTCTCTAAATCACAGGGGTTTCAGTTGACAGGTTAACAGTGAAACCCATTTCAGTCAACTTCAAATGCAAAGCAGATTTGGCAAGAACCAGGGCGGGGATGAGTGGGAAAAAGAAAGCCCTGGTGGCAGTCTGACAACTCCCTCACGTCTACTGTCTGCTGTAATACATCAGCGACCTCTGAGGACCCAACCAGTCAGCTGAGTCTGGTCTCCAACTCAACCAAAGGAAGATCTTTTAGTTGGCATTCCTTCATTACGTACAGAAATCTGCTTTAGGTACATAGCTTCAGCAGAGAAGTTAGAAATAAGAACTACGGTAGTAAATTCAAAAGCCAAAATTGTATGAATCTGACTCATAAATTACAGTCCTTACCCTAATATCCAACACTTTAATGACTCTGGTTAACTTCCTATTTACCTTGTGCTGGGGTTACTAACAGATTTCTTCGCTTTTAGGTGAAGTGCCAAATGTTTCTGCACACCCCATGCTGTTTTAGAAAGTTGCCAAACAAAGAAATGAGGAGTGTGCCAGCTGCCTCTGTACCTCACTGTGTGTATATGTGATACAGCTGAGTCAAAGCATCCCATATCAGATCATCAATTAGCTGTGGGTGATGTGGGGGCGGGGGAGCTTTAACATCTTGGCAGTCTTCCTGGAGCGTAGTTACAGTGATGTAAGGTAATATTAGAGCTGGAGTGATTTGCAAGAGGATCACTGAGGTCTTCAATACAGTTCTCCTCTCACTCCTGATGGCTTGTCCCTGAGGTTTCTATCACTGACAAAACACTTAAGATATAGCTCAGGTGTTGAATGTCACTTTTCATTGAAATTTCTCAAAATGCTAATTTTCTAGTGCATGGTTTTCCCTTAAGCCAATGTTAGCAAGAAAACACTGCTTCTCTGTTTAGATAGGTGTTAAAGAAAACAGAAATGACAAGTTAACTATTGTTTTGAAATAAACACTATACATTGCCCCATAATTCAAAATGTGTCCAACTTCTATTTACAACTTAGTGACTACTGACCATACCTGAAATTGATCATTAAAAAATATGTAGGATGCTGAAAAGTCAGAAACAAAAGAAAGTAAACATTCAATTTATAATACACCAAATACTTAAAGTTATGTTTTATAAGTCAATCCTACCTACACAGTGCTAGCAATAAAGTATACTCTATTAAAGAATTGCTTCTCAATGTGATACTTTGAAAATGATTGCCAAGACACTCTTAAACTTTTTCCAAAATCATTGAAAGAGCTCTTCTAGTCTTTCTAAAGTAGGCTCAATGTAATCAGCATTTTTCCTAGTGATCATAAACTAGGTTGTCCTGCAGTTTAACAGAGCATTATAGAAAGAGACACGCATATATACTCATTCTGTATACCCTCTGCTAATTCCAACACAGCATGCAATATGAAAATCACAGCACAGGAACAGCTAAAATATAATTAACAACTCTGAAATAAGTCTTGCGCTTTCTACTATGCATCAGTCTGGGCAAAACTACTTTGACTTAAGGAGTGAGTTCCATCTACGAGGTAGCTCTTATGCTTCTGAATCCAAGCAATCCAGCACACCAAAAATAAAGAAGTCATTTATCGTATTCTTTCCATCCACATTCACTCATCCATTCAACAAACATACACTGAGGAGTCTCTTTTTAGCAGACACTGTTCCACACCCTAAGGATGCAGCCTCCACCTCACTCTGCACTTCAGAATGTGGAGAACCCTGCAGGTAAAATTTTTTTTCCAAGAAAGAAGATACTAGTTAATAAAATGAAAACAACAAGTTAGTGGGAGCTAAACATTGAGTACACATGGGCACAAAGAAGGGAACCACAGACACTGGGGCCTACTTGAAAGTGAACGGTGAGAGGATGGTGGACGAGGACTGAAAAAGTACCTATTGGGTACTATGCTCATTATATAGGTGACAAAATTATGTTTACACCAAATCCCTGTGACACACCATCTACCAATGTAACAAACCTGCACTGCATATGAACCTAAAATAAAAGTTGAAAAGAAAAAAGAAAATATTTTAATACATATATATATGTTGTGTGAGTGTGTGTGTGTGTGTGTATAACAATTAAAAAATACAAAAAGTTTTTTTTAAAGCCTCCCACTTAGGAAGGGCATGAGTGACACTGACACTTTTCCTTTCTGATCGTCTCCCATCCTGTTTGCTAGCTGTTCATTCTGAGCCTTCCAAATGGCATTAAGAGATGGGGAGTGATAATGAGGGAGAAGAGGTATGGGGAGCAAGATGTTCTTACTTAAATTACCTGGCATTGTCATCAGTGGGCATCCCATTCTATGAACCTAGAAGATATTCAGAAAAAATACTTGAAAAATAAAAAAAATTAAAGATGTTAAGAGAAAGAAAAGTTCTTTCATTAGCAGGGTGCCTATGAAGGATTTTAGAGACATTCCATTGCTGGAGATCCTTTGACCCTGCCAAAAACGTTTCTAATCTGGTTGTTTGCTTAACCCCTTTCCAAACCCTAAGGAACCCAAAGATCCAACTGGAGCTTCCATCTGCTATGGTCTGTTCAGAATTCCAGGCAACCATGCTGACCAATGTCTAATATTATTTCACAATGCCTCGACCTGAAGAATGCTATAGCAGGAGAAAGAATGTGGGCTTTCACAGTCATAAGACCTGTATTTTGAATTTCTGGCCCTTTATTTCCTGATTGCCCCTGGAGTGACTAACTCTGAGTCTCAGTTTCCTCATCTATAAAACAATATGTTATTTTAATATTTTAAATAATTCTCTAGTCTTGACTCATCATAGAAAGGTATTAATAAATGGAAGACCAATTACACACAATGCAGAGGAATGATGATCTGGTTATTCATTGCTCATAGCAAACCACCTATAAACTTAGTAATTTAAAGGAATAATTTATTATTATCCTATGTTTGTGTAGTCTCATCTGGGTAGTTCTCTGATATGGTTACAGATGATGGCTAAGATTTAAGTCATTTGAAGCCTTACCTGGGCTGGACATCCAAGATGGCTACGCACCTGGCCAGCAGCTAATGCTGGCTACCAGCTAAGTGTTCAGCTGACCTGACAACCAAACCACCTACATACAGACTGTCTATGTGGCTTGGCATTGTTACAATATAGAGGCTGAGTTCCAAAAGGGAGCCCTCTAAAAGCAAGCATTCTAAAAGGCCTATTGGGAGGCTGAAAGCCTTCACAGAAGTTAGTGCATAACATCACTTCTGCCACACTTTATTGGTTAAGAAATCAAGGCAAGCTCAGATTAAAGGAGAGGGAAATTAAACTCCATTTCATGATATGAAGACAGTATGCCATGTCAGAAGAGAACCAACTGTTTATAGACTATCTACCCCAAATGACTGTGGAGGAAAGTGGGAAGCCAAGGAAGGGGCAAAAATAGTACCTGTGAGTTCCCTCAAATGAGATGCACATGAGGATAAAATTACAAGTTCTTAAATTTTTTATCTTTTGCTTTTAAAAGTTCTAATTGTTGTATAAAGTAAATAAAATGGTAGTACTGTGGTACATGTATGGTACATGCTCCAAAAAAATCAGTAACAGGAATGAAGGCAAGGAATTATCTGTCTTCTGCTGCAGTAAGTATTCTTCTTACACAGTAAGAGAGTATAAGAATTAGTGACACAGGTCCCCACTTGTTTTTTACCACATATATAGGAGAAATATTTGCTTTTTATAAGTAATAATAGAGATGTGTAACCTATAATATTTGGAGACCACTGACAGGGTGTCCCGTTTCTGCCCAGACGTGGGGATGACTTCAAGTCAACGGATTCATGCATCAGTATGTGCTTAGAAACAGAAAAAGACTAAAAAAGCTAGAATGATTTCTGGAATACTAATTATTAAATCATGGTATCTGTTGACTTGCTTCTATTGTTCTGGAATATGACTAGCAGAATCTAATCTAAGATGACAGAAGTGCCTGAGTATCTATATTTTTACCGAGATAATTAATACTCACCATAAGAAATGCATGTGGTAGATTATAGACAGCTGCAAAGTATGTAACACTCCTCCCACTAAAGGATGAGATCCACATTACTCCCCCTTAAATTGTGGGCTCTGTGACTAATTGACTAACAGAATGTGGCACAAGAGATGCTGAACCAGTTTCTGGGCCTTAGGATGCTGGCAGCTTTCACTTTCTGTCTTTTTGTGATACTTGTTCTTGGAAACCAGCTGCATGCTGTTGAGGGAGCCCAAACAGCCCAATGGGGAGGACCATGTGGGGAGGAACTGAGAACCCTGGTCAACAGCCCATTTAATCTCCTAGTTAACAGCACCAACTTATCAGCTATGTAAGTGAGTCATCTTAGAAATGGATCCTGCAGCCCCAGTTGAGCTATCCCAGTTGACGCCACACGAAACAAAGTCAAATCCTATCCAAATTGCAGGTTTGTAAGCAAATTAAATGATTATTGCTATTAGAAACCACCAAGTTGTAGGGTGGCTGATTATACAATGTAATGTCCTAACCTTAGCTGTTCAAATTGTAAGTTTAATATTGCGTTTCCCCAATAAATTAAAGATAATGAGCTCCATCTAACATAAGAATCTACCATCACATTTTATGGTGAGTAATGCAACAGATCTAAGCTATAATGTGACATGCTATCACATAAATAGTAAAAATAAATAGTAAAAAATATCACATGCCCCCAACATGATCACTTCATCTCTGAACGTGACCTTGCTATCACACATCAGAAGGTAGAGGCCCCCATAGTCATCATAGATTCGCCTCAACCCATCCTCAGCCTTTTGACTGATTTCTCCCTGTAACCAATGACATCTATTGGTGAGATTAATGATTTGTGCTTTAAAGACAGTATGATATGTGATTATGAAAGGGAATAAAACTCCAGGCTCGTAGGGACTAAATCTGTGTCCTCAGCCTCATAAGTGGTCCGTTTTGACCATTTAACCTCAAACGAATAAAAAAAGTAACAGAAAACATATTGAAAACTTCGTAAAATCAATTAGGTTGTTTCATACAATAGCATTAAAATGAGGCTCCACCGTAGTGAACCAAAAACATTTAGAGGCCATATAGACAGTGTTATACCTTAACTTTATAATTAATGTTTTATATATGTGGTCTATGGAAAACTGGAAGTAGTCACCAAGTCAATCTACATTGTTCATGTATAGTAACACTAAGAAACACTAGTACCAATAGTAACCAGTAACACTGAGAAAAGTCCTAGATTACCAACTTTGTTAGAAACACTAATCATTGCTTTAAAATTACTTAAATATATGTTTTTTAGTTTCCTGCAACAGTACTTTGAAGATCTCCATTTGGATATATATATTTATATATATAATCTATGTAACTTGTTTGTGTTGGACAAGGACCAAGTGGCGAAAAAAGTATCAATGCAAGACAAAACATAAAAAAAAAGGGAAATAAGGAACCATCTACCCTGTGCTTCAAGAAAGCAGAAGAGATCAGAACTGCTGATGTTAGTCTGAGTCAAAGATGCCAAAAGGACCTTAGGAAGTGCTCCGTGAAAGCCATGGTTACCCTTTGATCTCACCACGGCTGGCACAGCGCTAGCGAGACAGAGCTCGACAGGTTTCATTCTGGTTTAGTCTGGTGCCCAGATTAGCAACAGATTCATTTAATAATTTTTAACATGATACAGAAGAAAATCTAAATGTACAATCTGCCTGTGTGCCTGGAGATTTTTCCCTTAGCTTGATGCATTGCCTTTTGATGAACATTTATCTCAGCAAATCTTATTTCTGTACACTAAGGAATTTTCTAGTTCTAGAAGAGCTTTTAAATCCTTTGGCAGAGATTCACTCATCCTAGTAAAACAATAGCTGGCAGATACACACAGTCTACAGGAAATCAGGGTAACAAGTTAGGTCATTTTTTAGGTGAGCTACTTAGCAAACTTTGATTTGTCCTTCACAAAATGAAGATTTGTTTTCTTAAATGAAAGTACATAATTTCTTTTTATTCTCTATTCTAAAAGTCAATAAACAAATCATCAAATAAAATCTGGTTTATACCAGCTTTCATGACTCACATCTGGGCTATGTAGCTCACGACAATATTTTCCCCCATAATATTTCTGTAAAAATCATCCTAGAACATATTAAATCCAAAGAAAACAATATAGTTTATTTGGAGGTCAGCCATCAACACTTACACCAAAAATTTTCTTACCTCCCTATAATTTTGATACCTGACCTTTAGTCACTAAGATGTAAGTACGTAGAATATGTCTTTAAAACAACTGATTAGATTATATTCAGCTATTTTGCCTGGAGATCAGGAGGAAAGATGTAAGTAACGTCAAATCTGAATTAACTCCTCCCCATATACCACTCAGCTGCTAGTTCTTTGTTATCTAAGAATGTCTTCCACATTGTATCAGAATTTGAGAGAAAGTCCCATGAGGGCAGAGGCCACCTTTTCTTGCTCACCATTGCATCCTCTGACCTAACACAGCTCCCAGCACCCAGTAAGTACTTAGCACATATTGGGAGGATGAATACAGCATGAGACCCTCCTCAAAGCCATCTTTTCTACATTCTAAAATCAAATCTATATTAGCACCCCTCTTCTGCCTTAAAAATTATTTTTAGAAAGACCTTTTTAATACATTACATGTGTGAGTCAACACATTGGGTTCAGATAGATAGGTGTAGTAGGGCAGCTAGCTGGCACTGACCATCCAGTCTGAAATGTACCTCTCACCCACATGCCATCCCCCTCTGCCCCCATATCTCTTGATCCCCTTTCCTTGTTTTATTGATCTTTGTAAAAATTATCCTCAGAGATGTTCTATAAATTTCATGTCACTTGTCTATTGACTTCTAACAGAATATAAGTGCATGAGGTCAGGAACTTTATTTTGCTTTATCCAGTGTTTCTACTGCCTAGGAAAATGTCTGGCATACAGCAGATGTTCATTTTATGTAATGGATGGATAGGAAGGAAGGAAGGGAGGGAGGGAGGGAGGGAGGGAGGGAAAGAAGAAACTCAGTGGGCTGCCATGGTAAAAATGCTTACGGGTTGAATTGTGTTTCTTCAAAAAGACATGCTCAAGTTCTAACCTACAATATCTATGTATATGACCTTATTTAGAAATGGTCTTTGTAGATACAATCAAATTAATACGACGTCATACTAGATTAGAGTAGGTCCTAATCCAATATGGCTGCTGTCCTTATAAAAAGAAAAGAGATTCAGACACACTCAAAAGGAGGACGGCCATGTGAAGACAGGCAGAGATTGGAGTTCTTCTGCCACAAGCCAAGAAATGCCCGGTACTATCATAAACTGTAAGAGGCAAGGAAGGGTCCTCCTCTAGAGGCTTCAGAGGGAGCATGGTCCTGCCAACATCTCGATTTCCGAGTCTCAAGAATTGGGAGAGAATAAATTTCTATTATTTTAAGCCACAGTTTATGATACTTTATTACAACAGCCCTAGAAAACTAATACAACTGGGCACAATAAAAGAAGGGTATATTAAGGGAAGGGTCTCAAAAACCAGAGTGGAAGATTATAGAAAGACAAACTTTGCCTAACTAAAACATTTCCTGCAATATTCAACCAAAGCTAGTTGTAGAACAATGAATAAATAAAAGATGTACTAGGAATTTTAGAAAGGAAATTCTTAGAGCAATAGGTTACATTATTCTTTTTAAAAACCTAATTATTTTTCTTAGTTTAGTACTTAATCTGTCTTTTCTTAATTT
>NW_012103854.1:2888408-2926412 GCF_000951045.1 Mandrillus leucophaeus
TTTTGAGACAGAGTTTTGCTCTTGTTGCCCAGGCTGGAGTGCAATGGTGCAATCTCGGCTCACTTGCAACCTCCGCCTCCCGGGTTCAAGCTATTCTCCTGCTTCTGCCTCCCAAGTAGCTGCGATTACAGGCATGCACCACCACACCCAGCTAATTTTGTATTTTTAGTAGAGACAGGGTTTCTCCATGTCTCTACTAAAGAGACTCCATGTCTCTGGTCAGGCTGGTCTCGAACTCCTGACCTCAGGTGATCCGCCCGCCTTGGCCTCTCCAAGTGCTGGGATTACAGGCATGAGCCACTATGCTCAGCCTCTTTTCTTAATTTTTAATGCAAGTTTGCCTAACAAATACTATCTTTGGGATGCCTAACAACTTAAGAAATAGACAAATCTGACACTAAAGTTCAATCTCTTACCAATGGGCTAATATTTTACCTCAGACGCCAAACTGCAACTTTTCAGATGGCAGATACGCAATTTTGTTACTTTTATAATTCTATTAATTTTACTGGAGGTACTTTAAATTTTATATTTAATATTTAATTATTTTGTTTTGACCCTATTTTAAAGCAAATTCTGTTTATTCCTTTGGCCATCTAACCATTAATATATTTGAAATACAAAACAGACAATAATAGTAATAATCTCAGAGCTATCATTTTTAAACACTATGTGTTAGACATACTTATAAACTCTTTTGTAGATTAGTCTTTTAAGTCTAAATAACTCTAAGAGAAATGCAATTAATAACCTATTAATAATTTAGCAGGTGGAAACACTGAAGCTTTGAAATGTATAATGCAATGTGTCTCTAGTATTTCACCTTGGTTACAGGTAGGCTCTGACAAGCCAGATATCTAGTTATAATCATTTCTCAGTAATTGTGGGGGACTAGTTCCACGACCTCCCAAGGACATCATAATCCACGGAGTCCTTTGCAGATTATGTTTGAGTCCCTTATATTAAATGGTGTAGTATTTTGCATATAAACTACACACATTAGGTATTACTTATAATAATACAATGCAAATGCTATGTAAGTAGCTGTTATACTATAGAGTTTAGTCAATAACAACAGGAAAAAAAGTTTGTACATGTTCAGTATAGACACAACCATCCTTTTCTCCTCCCTGAATATTTTCAAATCACAGTTGGTTGAAACCAAGGATACTAAACCCACAGAAATGAAGGCTGACTGTATATACAAGTCACATGTAATCCGTCTATATTCCCATAGCTAGTAAGTGGTGGAGCCAGGTTTGTGCTCAGGCGATCTGGCTACACCTTTATGCGCTATTCTACAGTCATGTCTTTTTTATGGAGATATGTGTTTTTCCTGAAGTTGGCTCACTCATACTGACAGTACTACAAGTCATATAATAAAATCATTTCTCAGTTGCCAGTAATGGTGAAAATGAACACTCACCTTTCAGATGAATCCTGTAATATGGTTTGTTACGTTTGACAAGATACGATTTGGAAGGTTCACAAGACTTTGTACATTAGGAGACATGACTTATTAATGTACCATTAATGGAAAGTGTTACTAAATACTAAAATTCTGCAGAATCAATTGCTGCTTTTTTTTTTTTTTTTTTTTTTTTTGGCTTTTGAACTAAACTTACTCTCCATGGCAGCTTAAAAAGAGAAGTCCCATGAAAGTTTTAAACTCTATCCAAACCCAGGACAATCCATCCTCTGTTTAGATGTGCCTCCACCCATCTCAGATTTTGATGTAATTTGTCAATCTGCCATGTCCTTGTTCAAACACTGCAGTATGTACTCTCTCAGCTCTTATGCCAAAAACCACATGAGTCTCCTAACTTCAGGAATATGTTGGGTAAATATTCTCACCCAATGAACTGCTTTTGAACACTTATTGGTTTGCATCTAATATTATATATCACTAATTTGTATCCTCTTCACTTCAAAAAACATAAAATTCACCCTTTGAACACATCACATGTCCCTGAATATGTAAGCCCTCTAACCAAATCTTCAGCCGCCGTTTTCATGAGAGTTTTTTATCTAATGAGATTACACTGAACTCAAATCTAAAATAGATTTGCGTTTAGGATTAAAGTGATAATTCTTTCTCCTTTATAAAATTTGCTGCCAAAATAGGTTGGTAGTTAGAATACCTCCACAAGACTCTTGATGGCTCACAAAACTTCTGTTTTCTGGACTTAAAATGTGTAATGAGAGGTTTCAATGATGTCAAACTAGTTATAGGGAGAATTTGATCAGCCACTTTTAAATTTCTAGGCATTAGAGCAAACCCATTTAAGTTTATATTAATGAGTTAGTATAAACTTTCCCTGGGAAGGTTCTCTGTGATCCTCAGTTGGAATTCTGCAAGCATAAAAGCAAGTCAGTAAGTCCAGAAGGCTTTATTTATTAAATTACCTAATCACAATAAAATAAAACTAGAAGGAACTGTGCAGATAATCTATAAACTCATTATTTTACAGGTGATAAAATTGAGGCCGTGGAAGACACTGACTTTACACATGACTAGGTTTCTAGCCCAGTGTACTCTCCACTGCTTCAGACTGTTTCTTGTTTCTCAGAACCTGGTATTCTGAGGTAGTTCCTGCCAATAGTCACACAGAGAATGAGTCTTTTTTTTTTTTTTTTTTTTAAGGTACAAAGAAAGACTGAGAACAAATAATTCGTTTAAATATCAGTTTTTACTTTTTGTCTCCACCCTAGGTTCCCTGCTTCTTCCTCTGGCTCCCACCTCCTCAGTCCCACCCTGCCTACCACACTCCCACTCTCTGTGTCACCCCCCACAAAAGAAACAAAGCTGGGCATGAGTTCTGTTACTTTTTTTTTAACCCCTCCTATAGCCACACCATTATTTTCCATAATTCCTCTCTATTATTTTCCATAAACTCAAGAGGAAATTATACATCCTAGCACAAGCAGCCTCCTATGACTTTGTTGACTAATGCCTGAAGGAAAAAGCTATTACTTCCTGTGGCCAAGTTATAGCTACAATTTTAGTTTCTTCTTGAGATCACCTTCTATATGACAATATAAAATTACAAAGTGCCAATTTAACTTCTGAAAAATAAACTTCTTTTGTTATCCTACTAAACAGAAATCCATGTTAAAATAAAAATAGTTGTACACTTTTTATCTCTATACTATTATAATTTTCTGAAAAATAAGTCATTTTTATTTGTATCTGTGTTCAATAATGAGAAGGAAAACCCATAAGTATTATTTGTTTTCTAATCAGAAAGCAGGCTAGAAGATACCATCTGTCACTTATAGTCTTACTTCTAATCTAATAGAGGCAATAAACCCATATCAGAGCCACCAATTGCTTTGAGTT
Organism: Mandrillus leucophaeus; assembly: GCF_000951045.1. Taxonomy (NCBI): domain Eukaryota; kingdom Metazoa; phylum Chordata; class Mammalia; order Primates; family Cercopithecidae; genus Mandrillus; species Mandrillus leucophaeus. The sequence goes on from NW_012103854.1 coordinate 2,891,749, forward strand.
CTCAATCAAGTCTTTGTATATCCTATAAGGGAAAAATTCATCCAAAAAACACACTATGAGAAAAATCTCTGTTTTCTGGAAGACATTTAGTATGATGTCAGCCATCTGAACTGTGGTTCTTTTATTGGTTCATTACATTTTATTTTAAAGATTAACTGATTTTGCTCTTCAGTGATCCCATATTTCTGAACCTGCAGATTTCTTGAGATTGCGCAGACATCCATTTCACTTCAGGTACTTGTGGTTTATCTCAACTGATGAGATATTCAGAAATAACTCCACATAGCAGAATTTTATGAACAAAAGCAATTCAAACTAGACACAAAGACTATCCAAAAGGTTTTACACCAGACACACTGTGGTTCCCCCATGGAATGCAGAGAATTTTAATAACATTATTTAATGAAGATCTGAAGACCGGACTCATTCTATCATGTATCAACTATGGTAATGATATGTTTAATATTGCACACATAGCAGTATTTTAATAGTAGAATTATTCGATAAGCATATAGAAATGTATTTTGCTATTAAAATCAAATCAAACCTCATGAGGATAATGTCACTAAGATTCTAATCATAGAAAAAGGTTCAAAAGTACTTCATTGAAATCCAAATTCTGGAAACTAAATTCAAATTCCTTTAGAGCACATGGAAACAATTTTCTTTCCTTTTTAGTACTCAAAAATAATATGATTTATTCCCTATAATATTGTTATTTCACTGTTTTCAACGTCACCTTGCTTATGAGGTTTCTGCATTTATAATTCCTCTGAAAAGCATATAAGTAGACAACTATTTTACTGTTATGTGTGGATATTTTTCCAGAAAATTTTATGGGTGAAATGTAGAACCGAGACTGAATAATGTGGACACTGAATGTGAGGATAAGTCTTTAGAGCCAAAAATTTCCAGGAAGCAAGAGTTTCCCAACCCTGCACAATTTTATCAATTACTCATCCCGTATTATTTAGTACTTAATATCTTATGCATATTAATATCTTATGCATATTAAGTACTAAATAATACGGGATGAGTAATTGATAAAATTCTATAGCAAAAAAAAAAATAGCCCTACATTACTCTTTGTGTGAACAAATTTTCACTGAAAAATAAAGCGATTTCAAAATTTTTCAAATTTGCCTATAACCTTTAAATCAGAGTAGAATGAAAGTTCATGCAAATTTCTCCAATGAGTTCTTAACGTGCATGCTGTGCTTTAAAAATCTATACCTGTAGGAATTACATCCGGTCATTAAACTTGTTTGAAATAGTAACGGATGAAACCACAGTTACTGTTTCCAAGAATATGCAGAAACACATCTGAACCTAGCATGTTTCTGCTGACCTTAAAATATATGATATAAGTACTTCATTTCTAATACTTAAAACATGTATGCATACCTGTTATAACAAGAAAATGGGATTAAAAGGCAATTGAGACATAGACAGAAAATAACTCTTTAACACTTCTATTATTTTAACCAATACTACTTCTGAGTATCAGATTGTGAAATCACTGCAGTGCTGTTAACAGTTAAGTGTCCCAATTTACACCTTCTGTGTTATGGGCTCTTAACCAGTGTTACTAAAAACCTAGCTATCTTGGCCTTCCTTTCACTGATCAACCTATAAAATGCAGGGACCTATGATCATATCAGAAATGAAAAGACTTCGCTATTTAGTATCTACATCTTAATGTTCCTATATGTTGGTCTTCTTCAGTGTTATTATACATGTTAAAGACTTTTCATGCCTAAATAAATAAATAAATAAAGTACTTCAATTTTGATAAAGACACAATTATGGGTCAATGCTGCTGTTGTAGTAACTCCTACAAAAGGAAGTTAAAGAATAAAGTAGTCGGCCAGGCGCGGTGGCTCATGCCTGTAATCCCAGCACTTTGGGAGGCCGAGGTGGGCAGATCATGAAGTCAAGAGATTGAGACCATCCTGGCTAACACGGTGAAACCCCGTCTCTACTAAAAACACAAAAAATTAGCCGGGCGTGGTGGCAGGCGCCTGTAGTCCCAGCTACTCGGGAGACTGAGGCAGGAGAATGGCGTGAACTTGGGTGGTGGAGCTGGCAGTGAGCTGAGATCGCGCCACTGCAGTCTAACCTGGGTGACAGAGCAAGACTCCGTCTCAAAAACAACAAAAAAAAAGAATAAAGCAGTCACAAGTCTCCGCAAAATAGGCATATTCTTTCAGAGAAACTAATAAAATTTTAAAATAACATCAACTATTAAGTCACTTTTTATAATTGTACTTATCATATTCTGTAATTTAAGCATAATGCTTCAAATAACTTTTTATTTTTTACTTATTTTATTTATTTATTCATTTATTTTGAGACAGAATCTCACTCTGTTGCCAGTGCAGCGGCACAATCCGGGCTCACCGCAACCTCCAACTCCCCAGTTCAAGTGATTCTCCTGCCTCAGCCTCCCAAGTAGCTAAGATTACAGGCATGCGCCACCACGTCCAGCTAATTTTTGTATTTTCAGTAGAGCCGGGGTTTCACCATGTTGGCCAGGATGGTCTCGATCTCCTGACCTTGTGATCCACCCGCCTCGGGCTCCCAAAGTGCTGGGATTACAGGCGTGATCCACGGCCAACTTTTTATTCTTTAACCTCAATTCTAACACTTCTTAACATTTGAACAATCATATTTTTAAAAAACTGATTTTCAGAGAAACTTGCTTAACTAAAAGCTCAACTCTATAATCTCTTAGGCCCCTAGTAAGTATTTATAAGAATTTATGTTCTCAAGAATTAATATTAAGGTATTTAATTTTAGTAATCAACTGTAATAATTACTGCGTAAACATTTTAATATGTTTAACTTATAAATTCCATCATCTTTTACTTGCTAAATGTAGGATTTAGAATGCTTACTTCCCACACCTAGTCAACTATTTCCTCAGTGACCCAAGAGAGTTTAAAAAGTCATGTTGTCTCTACAGCTATAAACCAGACATATTCCCAAAGGGGGCTGTCCATTTTGGGCTCAAGATTCAGTAAATCTATATTGCTGAATGAAAAAACTGCATTGTTTTAAATAACTCCCAGACAAAACAGAGTCTCTGCAAATCCACTTTATTGTTTAAATAACTCTGTCTTGTATATATCTGGAAAGAAATGTGATTAGTTTTATTAATTTTTTAAAAATTATCCAAATCAAATTGATTTCCTAACAATAAGTGTGAGCGGTTATGGGTATATAAACATTCTGTATTCAGAGACCTGAACAGCATCACAGAAGCTGATCCTCTCGCCTCCAGCTATATCACATATATACCAACTTAAACAGACCAAGAATTAATTCCTGAAGGATGCTTTAGATATATATACTCTTAGGAAATGTTTCTTTAAGGAATTGTCAGCTTCCATCTCCTCATGTCACAATTTAATTTGTAATTTCCTGGCATTTAGAGAAATGAAAATTTAAATGTTCTATTATTGTAGATATTTATATCTTTCCAATCTATTTCAGCCTATTAATCAGGTCACCAATGTGGCCTTACCCAAAAATAAACATTCCAATTCTAACGCATCTATTGTAACCAGGCAGGCCTCAATCTTATTGTTAAGTGTGCTCTTAGAAATTTGGGATGCATTTTTACATGAAAACACTGGAAATTGTTACTATATCCCACATTTTCCCAAAAAAACTGCACTAATGATAGTTCTATGTCTTAAATATTGACTTTAGAATCCAATATCCCCAAAGTTTCAGGGTATGCAGAATTAGTTGGTGACAGCTGCTAGCAGCTGGCAGCACCCAAAACCAAGTCAGAAAAGAGTTCTGAAAGAAAGTGAGTGGGGACATCTCCCCCACCCCCACCTTGACCCTAACAGTTAGGGAAATGACCTGCATTTGGATAAAGATAATTCCCTTCCTAAAGTACTCTAAGCTTCTTAGTAGAGTCAGAACTCCTTGGAGTACAGGAAAGTATGCCCTATCTGCTGCATTTGCCAGTTAGGTCTTAATAATCAGCCGATTATTTAACAAAACATCTTGTATAATAGGGATCAGTAAAGGGGTTAAATGATGAGATCCTTTATTTCTATTACTAAATAATGTCTTTTAGAACCAGGCATAGCATACAAACTAGTGTGTGACAAGTGCTGAGTGTAAGATACTGATATCCCAGAGATTTATGAATTACGTATCTAAGAAGTATACCTATCTACCAATTTTGAAATATATATCTCAGAATTTATGTCATCTTCTTCCAAGTAAACACCCTAAAGTGCTATACTGAAATTTACTTCATTGCTTCAAATATGCTCTGAACTCCTGTCTTGGCATTTTTAATGTTTTTTAATATCCTCAATGCTTTTTTATCTTTTAAGAGTACACACGATTTTTAGAAACACAGGTTTTTCGGAGCTAGGACTTGTGATAACAGTGATAAACATAATAAATAGTATCATTTGTGGTTAAAAAGAAGAAGAAGGAGGAGAAAAAAGTCATCAAATTGGTATCGGGATTTGGTCAACAAGGTTCTGAAAAACTCTGAAAGGAAATATCAAAAAAAGGTCATTGAAATTGCCCACTAATATATGGGTAGAACCCTTTAAGGCCTTGGAGAGAAACCACATGAGGAGGTCCTTTGAGTGACTGCGTTAAAAGGAACAAGATTATTTGTCCTTCTAAGTTCGGGCATATATGTTTAAATATCAGTCATCTTAACTTAAAATCTCACCCGGGAGTTTGTCTATATTTTCATGTATTATGTTTACTTAACTCGGGCTACATCTGTACTCCTTAAAGTTTAAAAAAAAAAATCAAATCTATTTCAGTCAAATAATGTAAATTACTTGACTAAAATATGATAGAAATTCTTGTTTCTACCAACTCAGTAGAACAGTGATTCTCAAACTGTAGTGTACCTTGGATATTTGTTAGAAATACGAATACCTGGCCGGGCACAGCGGCTCATGCCTGTAATCTCAGCACTTTGGGAGGCCAAGGTGGGTGGATCAACTGAGGTGGAGAGTTTGAGATCAGCCTGACCAACATGGAGAAATCCCATCTCTACTAAAAATACAAAAATTAGCCAGGCGTGGTGGCAGGTGCCTGTAATTCCAGCTACTCAGGAGGCTGAGGCAGGAGAATCACTTGAACCTGGGAGGCGGAAGTTGCTGTGAGCCGAGATTGAGCCATTGCACTCCAGCCTGGGCAACAAGAGCAAAATTCCGTCTCAAAATAAATACATACATACATACATCCTACATACATACATGCAAATACCTGAGTCACACTCCCAGAAAATCTGACTTAACCAGCCTAGAGTAAGTCCCTAGGGAATCTGCAATGTTAACTCCCCAGCTGATTATGATAGGGGTGGGCTTGGAACCACACTTTAAGAAACAGAGCACTCAGCTCTCATGAGGGTTAGACTTTCCAATTAAATTATCACTTCAGTAGGTATATCTGACAACTTTGAAAAATAATCCACAAAGAACTCTTCTCAGTAAAATAAAATATTTGCAAAGTATGCATCTGACAAAAAAACTTACACTGAGAATCTACAAGGAATTCAAACAACAAAGAGAACAAATAACTCCGTTAAAAGTGGGCAAAAGACACGAATAGACAATTTTCAAAAGAAGATACAAAAATGGATCAACATCACCAACCATCAGAGAAATGCAAATTAAAACCACAATGAGATACCATCTTACTCTAGTCAGAATAGCTATTATTAAAAAGACAAAAAATAACAGATGTTGACGAGGATGCAAAGAAAACGAAACACTTACACATTTGGTGGGAAAATTAGTACCACCTCTATGGAAAACAGTATGGAGATTTCGCAAAGAACTAAAAATAAAACTACCATTTGATACAGCAATTCTTTTTTTTCTTTTTTTTTTCCTTTTTTAAAATTTATTATTATTATATACTTTAAGTTCTAGGGTACATGTGCACAACGTGCAGGTTTGTTACATACGTATACATATGCCATGTTGGTGTGCTGCACCCGTTAACTCGTCATTTACATTAGGTATATCTCCTAATGCTATCCCTCCTCCCTACCCCCTCCCCACAACAGGCCCCAGTGTGTGATGCTCCCCTTCCCATGTCCAAGTGTTCTCATTGTTCAATTCCCACCTATGAGTGAGAACATGCGGTGTTTGGTTTTCTGTCCTTGCGATAGTTTGCTCAGAATGAGGGTTTCTAGCTTCATCCATGTCCCTACAAAGGACATGAACTCATCCTTTTTATGGCTGCATAGTATTCCATGTCATTTATGTGCCACATTTTCTTAATCCAGTCTATCATTGATGGACATTTGGGTTCATTCCAAGTCTTTGCTATTGTGAATAGTGCTACTATAAACATATGTGTGCATGTGTCTTTATAGCAGCATGATTTATAATCCTTTGGGTATATGCCCAGTAATGGGATGGCTGGGTCAAATGGTATTTCTAGTTCTAGATCCTTGAGGAATCACCACACTGTCTTCCACAATGGTTGAACTAGTTTACAGTCCCACCAACAGTAAAAAAGTGCCCATTTCTCCACATCCTCTCCAGCACCTGTTGTTTCCTGATTTTTTAATGATCACCATTCTAACTGGTATGAGATGGTGATACAGCAATTCCACTACTGGGTATATACCCCAAAGAAAAGAAATCATATCAAAAAGAGACCTGCATTTGTATGTACATCACAGCACTATTCACAAAAGCAGAGATACGAAATCAACCTGTGTCCAGCAATGGATGACTGGATAAAGAAACTGTTGTATGTGTGTGTACAATTTAATTATCTATTTTTATATATACATATATACACACATACAATTTCATTGTGTGTACATATTTACATGTATATAAAATGGAATACTATTGTATTCCAATACAATAGTATACAAATATATTTATATAAATATGTATACATACTTGTTACACACTAGTCACACACTAGTTTGTATTTATATAAATATATACATACTATTGTAATGGAATACAATAGTATTCCGTTGCGTTTGTAATACACACACACACAACGGAATACTATTCAGCCATAAAATAAGAATGAAATCATGTCTTTTGCATTCACACGGGTGGAACTGGAGACCATTGCTTTAAGTTAAGTAAGTTAGAAACAGAAAGTCAAAAACCACATGTTTTCACTCGTAAGTGGGGGCTAAATAATATGTGTACATGGATATGGAGTGTGGAATAATAAGACACTGGAGGCTCAGAAGAATGCGAGGTAGGAGTGAGGGTGAGACATGAGAAATTACTTAATGAGTACAGTGTACACTATTTGGGTGATGGTGGCACTAAAAGCTCAGACTTTACCACTGTACAATATATCCATGTGACAAAACTGCACTTGTACCCTATTTTTCTATTTTTTAAAAAGAAAAAAAATAATTTTTCTCAGTAAATGTTTCATATTAACTTTCTCACTGAAAAATGGCAGAGATTTATGAAAAGCAGCATTCAATCCCTACATATGTTAAATACCAATCAAGGCTTATCTCTTATCAATCCCAAGGAAAAACATCTCAGGTTTCCCCTCTTTGTTAGGGGTGTGGGCAATAATCCTGAGACACACAATCCTAAAAGACCGAATCCTGAATGCTGAAACTCTGAAACATCAAAATCCCTGAAGTCTAAAATCCCTAAAATCACAATCCTAAAAGATCAAAATCTCAAAAATATAATTCTGGCGGAAAAAAATAAAAAATATTTTAAAGACATTTATTTACATGTTTAAGGGGGATTTATTTGGGAAACATAAAAACATGGCAGAACACTTGACAGGCCACCTTATGTTAATATGATAAAATAGGCAACAATAATATACATATTTTTGCAAGCACAAACACTCAGGTATGGTAACAATAGTTGCATGAGTACAGCAGTTGTGAGTAGATGAACCAGATTCATAAAGAAATAGGTCAAAACATGAAATGCATAAACATATATCACTATGGTTGGTAATTGTGGGTACCCAGCTATATAATTGCAGTTATCTGAAATACCATGATGAATAACCTAAGTCTTTTAACAAGATTGATCACAAACTATGATAGGTCACCACTACATATGCAGTAAGAGTCAAGATCTTGAGAAATTTCATCCTTCACAAGTGTAGATACACAAAAAGGACATTTCTTCATCTTTTGAGGCGGTTTCAATGTTTTTATATACAAACACAATTGTTAGCCACAGAGTCAACATTGTGATAAGGCACTTTAATGGAGTCAAGTTCACAGCAAAAAAAAAAAAAAAAAAAATGCATAAAACAAATTAGAACTCTCTAAAATTATTTACACAATTTACACCTCCAGTATTAAAAATGATATGAAGATGAAATACATAGCATAATGAATTGTTACTATGCGTGAAGGAGCAATTGTCATACATGATTGAATAACTTGGCAGAGGAGATCTCTTGTAATTTTGCCAGCATTTCCACTTTTCTATAATCTTCTAAACACTTGCTGCACTTGTATTTGGAAAGTGGTTATAGTCTACAAATTTTGTAACTATAAGCTGTCCACTTGAAAGTCTAGTTATTGCTCAGCCATTGCAATTAGTGATCTTCTGCTTTGACAGCATCAATTAATTAGCTTTTAAATTTTTATCTTTCACCATTAAATAGCCTCATACCCTATCACAGCCTTTCTGCAAGGGGACAATTTTCCAGCTCTCTTCCACTGTGTTATAAGGAAGATAATAAGAAAAAATGATATTCGGCTTCCCTGATAGCAAATCTGTGTTACTCAGGGCTCTCCGGAGACAGAACCAATATGACACATATATAGATACATGAGAAGGGATTTACTAGGGGAATTGATTCATTCAATTATGATGGCTGAGAAGTCCCAAGACAGGTCATCTATAAGCCAGAGACTCTGGGATGCTAGTAATGGTGGCTCAGTTCACATTTGAACACCTCAGAACCAGGGAAGACAATGGTATAACTCTCAGGCCAAGGCCAAAAGCCTTGGGACCTGAGGAACCACTGGTGTTAAATCCTGGAGTCCAAAGGGCAGGAAGCCTGAAGTTCTGATGTCCCCAGGAGCAGAAGAAAAGTCTGTCTCAGTTCTCAGAGAGACCAATTTGCCTGCTTTATTTTGTTCTTTCTAGGACCCCTGCCATCCATTCAGATAGTATCCACTGACGTTGAGAGCAGATCTTCCCCATCTAGTTCACTCAGACTCACACTCATCTCCTCTGGAAACACCCTCACAGACACACCTAAAATAATACTCTACCAGGTTCCCAGGTACTCTTTAATCCAGTCAGGTTAAAATCCAGTCAGAGTAAAATTAAGTCCACAAGTCCGCCCCTTGTCTACTTGGCACCCACACACCTCTCTTTAAACCCTACTTAATTTCCAAATAAAGACAATAATGAGGTAATAGTTCTACCTAACATGATGCAACTGACATGATGTAACTATCCTTCACACAGCCAGATATACACTAATCCCTTTCCCCAGAATTTGGCTTCTTGGATTTCAACACTCAGGATTTTAACCTTTTAGAATTGTTATTTTCAGAATTTTAGATGTTACAAATTTTAAATGTTAAGGATCAAAAGATCCTTAGAGGTTTTGATCTGTTGGAATCTCAACATTTGGGATTATGGTGTTCAGGGTTGTGTCTCTCAGGATTATGACAGGCACTGCTTTCTTAGGCTGTAAGAGCAAGCAAAAATGAATTTCACCAAGGCTTTTCCTACAATATGAAAACTTGATATAGGTCTCTCTAGATCCCTTTCTTGACCAGAGACCAAATATGCTAGCACCACCATCCCTGGATTTGCAGAACCCACTAAAGTTTTTGGTATTACTGTGGAATTCCAGATAGTATGGTGGCTAAGATGTAGGAAAAGTTTTCCATCTCTGTTAGTTTATAAATAGCCTATCTTAGAGTTATTTACATCATTCTTTAAACAAAATCTATTTTTAAACGCCCAACTGCATAACTGACTGAAATGTTCATTTTTATACCATCATATGGTAACTTACAGTACAGATCTAGAGAAGTAGCAAAATTTGGAAATAAGAATGAACAAAAATTCACAAGAGACATTTTAATGTCTTAAAGAAAACCCCCAGAGAGGCATCTGCTAAAAACATAAAATAGTTTTAAGTTCTGGGGTGCCCCTCTCCCTTAAAAAAATTGAATTTCTAAATAGCTACATGTGTAAGGTCTTCCTGATTATTCCAGAGGCATTTTGTCACGTGACTCCAACATGACAAACTTATTCTTGTTATTTGCAAAAGTTATGGTGTATAAGATTGCCGCAAACACTGAATTCACAAATTCTGAACCATTGCTCCTAGCGGAAATACAGGGTTAGATTCCTGCAAGCTTCTGGTTACAATATTTTCAGCAACCATTTAATATATAACCTTGCTTCATGTACGTTTTTGTTTAAAGATATCTTATTTAATATGTATTGTTGATTCATTAACATTGAACTCACTGCCAACAGCATATTTAACTCATGCTTGAACAAAGCCTACCTAACACACATAATTTCTCCATAAGACACATTATAGCCTTCTTGCATTTAGGAACGCTGGACAGCAGTTCAGCACTGTGTTTGGGGACCATTTTCAACAGCAAAACCACCAACAGAAATCACAAAACTTGTTTATATGTGGCACTAAATAAATTCTGAAAATGACACTTGGTTACACTATAAGAGCTGAACCAAGAAGACAGGACATCACCTTGTTAGAGTGTTGGGCAACTCAAATTTTTAGCCCTCTGCACATGTCTGACAATGGCTGTGCAAGTGCCATGAGTATTGATTTCGGGGGTATGTTGGGCTGTTCTTGCATTGCTATAAAGAAATATTTGAGACAGAATAACTTACAAAAAAAAGAGGTTTAACTGGTTCATGGTTCTGCAGGCTGTACAGGAAGTGTAGGGACATCTGCTTCTGGGGGACCTCCCTCAGGGAGCTTTTACTCATGGTGGAAGGTGAAGCAGGAGCAGGAACTTCCCATGGCAAAAGCAGGAGCAAGGGGTGGGGAGGTGCCACACACTTTTAAACAACCAGACTTCGTGAAAACTCACTATCACAAAGACACCATCAAGCCATGAGGGATCCGCCTCCATGACTCAAACACCTCCCACCAGCCCCCACCTCCAGCATTAGGGATTAGAGTTCAACATGGGATTTAGGTGGGGACAAATATTCAAACTATATCAAGGGGTTACAAACAAATTTTTGAAAGTAGGTGAATTGCAAATACAGAATCAATGAATAATAAGGATCAACTATACTCTCATCATCATGGTCAATAAAGCCATACCATCGAGGGGAAGTCCCTATTTTAGATTTGATACATACAGAGCAGCATTTTCTAAGGTCCTTTTTCAGTGATGTAATGCTGCAACAAAATATATTATTGTACCATAAACAGTGTCATTTTTAACAATTTCAATTATTTAAATCACTCTTGCCTTGTGACAACCAACAGTCACTGTATTTTATTAAAAATTTTATTAAAAACTTAACAATGATGTTAACAGCCACATAAAATTGTTTAAATTGTCAAAAGGGGAACATCTATGCCAATGTCAAAATGCCAATCCAAAGGTTCTATTTCAAAAATGCTTAATCAAAAATTACAATAATAAAAAAGCACATTCAAACAGACATTTGAATTAGCAGTACAGAGAAGAAATGGAAGTAGGTGACAAAGAAACAGGTATCTATGACCTAAAACACAAACTCAAAAATGTTGATAAAAATTTAAATTAATCTGCAAGGTGTTGACTAGAGGTAAAAAATAAATGTAAGGCCAGGCACGGTGGCTCATGCCTATAATCCCAATATTTTGGGAGGCTGAGGCAGGCAAATCACGAGGTCAAGAGATCAAGACCATCCTGGCCAACATGGTGAAACCCCATCTCTACTAAATACACTAAAATTAGCCGGGCATGGTGGCAAGCGCCTGTAGTACCAGGTACTCAGGAGTCTGAGGCAGGAGAATCACTTGATCCCAGAAGGCAGAGGTTGCAGTGAGCCGAGATAGGGCGCCACTGCACTCCAGCCTGGGAACAGAAGCAAGACTCCATCTCAAAAAAATAAAAAATATAATAATAATAATAAATTAATTTTAAAAAATTATTTACATTAAAGTTAATAAAATTATTCATGGCCAGTGAGAGTTACTCAATATGATTGTGACTCGTAACAATTGTTATTACATTCCAGTATTCCAAACCCACTAAATACTCATAGTCAAGCTTCATGTTACATGACAAACTAATCTACACATTTTAGAATTCTACCATGTAGAATTTCTAAGATTTAGCTATTATTTAGTTCAACTTCCTCATTTTACATATTAGTGACCACCAGCTCAGTTTACAGTAATCTCAAGCTGCAGCACATTCTTGTTTGTGGTGTGTATTATATATCAAAGAAGGCAAAAATTCACAGAGAAATCCAGGAAAGACAACTGCAGGGAGGCAGTGGCTCTTTTTACATGACATGAGGTGTGTGGTCAGGGATGAAGTCAAACAAGACCATTTGATTGAGCACTGTAGCTCTGCTTACTTTATTTTTTTAAGCTACTCTAAATTCTGTCCTGACCATCCAAACTAAATGGGATTTTCTAAACAGGTTTATTAAGGTTTATTGTAAAAGATGTTTCTTTATTGCTGAGAGGCAACATGGAAGAATGGAAATGTGCGACCTTGCAATTCAGGCAGACCTGGTCTAAACCTCAGCACTCTGTTACGAAATGTGTGATTTTAGACAAGTTAGAAACTTGCTGAACTTGTTTTTTTATGTGCAGAAGAAGGAAATTAAAATCTTACACAAAATGGTAGTGTTTTGAAAACAAAACAGCTTAAACTAAAAAGAATATCTAACACAGAACTTTAGTTACATACAATTACTCAACATATGATAATTCTTTGGCCCTGGATAATGTCAAAAAATTCTGAAGTCATCATCTCAATTTCTTGGGTTAGCCCAGATGTTACCAAAAATCCAAATATGATTGTTGCTGATTTCAGAAGTCACCCAGTTCTTAATATAACCAATTTGCAGAGTAAGCAGATGGGAAGAGAAAAATGTACCTTTAAATCATAAGTACAAAAATCAATACTTTGTCAATAAAGCCACACTATGAACAAGAGAACATATCATAATCCATACTGACAATTTTTCCCTCTAAGTCTTTGGCACAATATACTTAGAATTCATCATATGAATTGATTTTCTAACATGGCACATTGAAAAAGAAGTAAGATAGTTCATATTACTATTTCAGTCCATAAAAATTACAAGATGACTTTAGATATTGAATGAGAAAATATTGATGTTAAGTAACACTCCTATAAATTGTGGTTGAAATTTTGATTCACCTTTATAACATACAGAGTCATTGTCTTCAACAGAAAGATTTTAGACTGAATTATCCTAATAGCTGTGTTATCGATTAAATGCACTTGTGTAGCTACCAGGAAAGACTTGATCAAGAATGTTAGCCAGTAATAATTTCCTAATGTAAGCTGCATTCTCCTTTACCACACAAAATATATCCATTCAATTGGTCTGCAATTACATCCATAGAATTTTTCTTTCTGAGATATATGTAAGTAACCTCTGTGACAAATCATGTAATTTGGTCTAGACCAGAAAGAACAATACATTATAAATCAGTGTCTCATTTTGCTGTAATTGCCTCCTTAAAATAGCTACAACTAGATCAATGTCTCAGAGGCTGTTTTATTATACCCACATTCTTAAAAGCATCAATGACAAAACACTAACTGACTAAAGCAGAAGAGCAGCTGGTTCCATGGCTTCATGAAAAGAATGTTCTGAAAACAGTTCAAGAATGTTTGATGCACTTCACAAGGATTCTGTTCTAAAATTTCAAAGCCACATTAAAAAGTGATAACTGCTATCTTCAGTGGAAAAGAGGAAGTCCAAAATGTTAGAATTGGACCAAATGTTAGCAAAAACTATTTTGGGGTTACTTATGAATTCTTCCTTCTTCTTTCCTTCCTTCCAAATATGGCTTTCACCTGCATATTAAGAATGTAAGGACCTGGGGTTGTTTTTATTTCTTAAAGGCAGACACAGCTTTTTAATGCTTATCATCTGTATAGCATTCCAATTCACTTAGCAGGACAGAGGAATGTACTGTCTAATGAAAACATAATTACTTTTATAATCAACTACTTAATAAATGTATTACTTATACTTATTTTATTTTGAGGCTGCTAAGTCCATGTTCTCTTTGTCTTGTTCTTTCTTTGTCCCTACATGTTAATTACACTTGGGTTTCTTTCCATAGTACTCCGACTGTCATATTCATTCTGATCCAACTGGTACAAAACTATCTTACCTTATGAACATCAGGAAACAGAGATATTGAAAGACAGTGAGTATGTGGATTTTTTTCTTTTTTGTGGCTATTGGAGAAAGTCACATCTAATTTCATCTGTTTGAGAAAGCTCACTGAGCATTGAATAAGCACTGGAAGAACAGATTCAAAAATGCAGTTATAAGCTATATGTTCAAGCTTTGGTAATGTGATCCACATTCCTGAGATTCAATTTATTCATCACACATGAGACAGGTAAGATTATAATAATACTGACATACTTCACAAAGATATTCTGAAGAATGACTAATAAATGAGACCTCTGACATTACCATATAGTGCATGAAGCCCCATTACTCATGCTGCAATGTTCTGTGGTGGGTAATTATAGGCTTCTAGGGGCATTAGTACATAATGTACCACACTTAATACTGCTTGATAGGTACAACTCTGTCACCTTTTCCATCTACTGAATAATTTCATGGTCTTCAGATCATAGCTACTGCTTCCAAACATAATACTGCACTGTTAACAAGGTCCACAACTTGAGCAACAGAAGTGCAACAGAATACTTTTCAGCTTCAAATATTCTGCTTTCCTACCTATTTACTCCATACAAACTTGTTCTCAATGGTCAATCCACTGCCCCACACTATTTCTTGAAGTAGCCTTATTCAATCTTACTGCATTATCACATTATGGAAAAAATAATGGTAGAAGCCTATGTGGACAAATTAATTTTTTCCATGGTATAACTAAAGTAAATATTCTTCCCACATCAAAACATCTCTTTGCATAAATAAAGGCCAAGCACTAAAGATAAGGCTTGGGCAAGAATTCTCAATCATCTCCACTCTCCTTTTTTCTGAACTGTTTTTCTCCTTCAAGACTGTGCCTTCCCCTTTTCTAACATTATTCTCCAGAAATAAGCCTGTTAGCAGTGTGATAGACTCTCCAACATCTACTCTACTCCTAAATGTTTAAATTAAGCCAACTATGGCAATTTCTTCTGTGTTGACAATTGTTAATATTAGTTTCAGAAAAGAATAGGTCTATGTCAATTTGGTTTGCTCAGGGCTTCTGGGGGAAAAAAGCTAATCCTGCTCTCTTTCTCTCTCCCCTCCCGCTGCGTGATAAGAATCAGGAAACATGTCAAAGTTGCTGCTGCCAGCCATCTTAGATAACAAAAAACTTGCCTCAATATAAAGCCACCAGAGAATCATTTCCAGATTGGCAAAATAAGGACCTCCCAAAATTCACTCCTCCCTGAAGACAATAAGAACACCAGCAAAAATTGTCACAATCATATTTTCCAGAACTCTGGAAATTAACCAAAGGCCTACAACAATCTGAGGAATTTTTTTCAAGAAAAACAGTTGACTGTCTATAAGAACAGCAGGTTGTGGAATTTTAACTTAGCCTATTCCCATCCCCTTCTTCCCAACCTTAAATACCAGTAGCCTCAAAACCATGGAAGCTGTGAAACTCAGCAGTCACTGGTCAGAACAGGTTTGGAGCTCCTCCCAAAAGCTCCATCCCAGAGACTTGTCACAGTTTGACCTGTGATAAGCTCTATTCTCAGGAATAAATTTTTGACCCCACTCAGAGATTGCTAAGTGAGAAAATACCTATCCCCAGAGTGTTTGTTAAAAACAATCAGCAGCAATTTTTTAAGATCTCAGTGGCCAGAGTCAGTGATACCAGTTAGGGCTAACAAGAGACTCACAAAAAAATTGTAAGCAAAATCTGGTTAATAAGACATTCATAACAGGCTTTGAAAAGCTCCAATATATTCCTGGGGGATCTAAAGGATCTAAATAGGCACTTGCACGTGCAGGGCTGTGTGCCTATCCAGGGAAGAACTGAGAAGATCCTCATCTCTCATTCCTTTTTTTTTTTTTTTGAGATGGAGTCTTGCTTTGTCGCCCAGGCTGGAGTGCAGTGGTGCAATCTCGGCTCACTGCAAGCTCCGCCTCCTGGGTTCACACCATTCTCCTGCCTCAGCCTCCCGAGTAGTTCATCTCTCATTTCTGATTGACCTTCAGGTGATGCACAAGCAATACATAAAAGCTAAGACAGAGTTGTAAACTGCTGGAGCACTGAAGGTATGCCCCCAACAAACATACACCCACACGCAAACATACACACACACACAGCCCCTTCGCTAAGAATGGGAGACTTACTGATTCAAGAAATTTAAGGACATCTCAGTCTAATTATTAGCCGACCACTAAATTCAATGAGCAAATACTTCTGTGGCAATACATAACAAAGAGGAAAGAATTCATCCAGTAAAGTCATAAAACAAATAAACAGCAAGGTGCAGGTAAAACTCAATCTATGGGCATAGATTGTACAATTAGGGCTAAGTGTAATCTCTTGTGTGACACAGATTTTGCAGTTACATTCAGGTGTAATTTCTTCTATGGTGAAGATATTCATTATTTATTTATAGCAGTTATTTCTAAGAATAACCTTCTCAAAAGCACAGATTGGGCAGTTAGCTCCAGGTGGAATCTCCCTGTGACACAGATTCTTCTACACTTCTCCACACCCCACAGTAATTAGGCACAGGACTGAATACACTGTAGGTGTTTAATACGTAATACTGATTTCTTATACATTGCTTATACTTTGTTGTTATTTCATTCATATTCATAAAATTAAGGATAAAAAGTTATATCCCATTGTAAAATAATAACAGCTCAAGAAACCACCAAGAAACAAACACTTAGATTTTTTAAAATATAACTCCAGAGAAGTGATTCATTTTACAAAAGATTTCTTCACTTTTATAATATCTCTTTAAATTAGAAGCTCCCATATGCACTTAAAACATTATTAAACTTTATGTTATACACTATTTTTCAAGAATATATTTGCCAGATAAAGGAAGATATAAGAAACCAAGATTTATTTCCTCTAAATAAGAGCTATTTTGAATTTTCTGGTTTGCTAGGTATCAGAGGCAACAGAACCTGACAGAGAACATTAGTCCTGAATTGAATGAAACACAAAGCCATTCCCCAAACACCTGTAACTCCTCTGGCTCATTCTTAAAAGCTCTCATAAAACTTAAGAGTACAACCACAAATGGTCACTTTTCCATTCAGTACTTCAGGAAATGAATATACTATGTTCAATCTATAAGCCTGGCACAAAATTTAGTTGATTGCTAAATACTGTTTATATTTTAAAAAGTCATCCTTATCCAAGAAAACTATTTTCATTCTGAGTCTCCTCCAAAAACTAATTTCTTCTAGAAATGGCTTTTTATTTATTGTCCTACACACTT
The DNA here is from genome assembly GCF_000951045.1 of Mandrillus leucophaeus. Lineage (NCBI taxonomy): Eukaryota > Metazoa > Chordata > Mammalia > Primates > Cercopithecidae > Mandrillus > Mandrillus leucophaeus. The sequence continues at coordinate 2,909,387 of NW_012103854.1, forward strand.
TAAAATATGACAATCTTATTTGTTTTAAGAACATTTTTGATGCAATCTTTCTCTCCAATGACTTACATTATTTCAATATCACTTACAAACTATGTTAAAAGCTATGGATACTGAATATGAGTCTTTATTATATTTAGTTCTCAATAGGAATTGATACAGAAAATAGCCAGACTAGAGTAGACTCTTTTTGCTCCTCTAAAAAAATTGTTTAAGTGTACAAAAAAAAAATTTATAGGAACATTGTAACATAGTTTCACATTATGTAGAATGGTCACTGAAAATGAAGGAAATACATCAAAATATCTCATAAGCATGTTTAAAATCTGATTCCTAAAAATTTTTAAAATTTATACTACCAGTTAGTTGAACATGCTAAAAAGCCAAGTGATCTGAATCACTTATTTACAAGAGATAGCATTTACAGTATGCCTTATTTTATAAAAACACTAGGTATCATCCCAGGATCCCAGCAGCAGTACTTTTCTCTCCTTCATGGGAAAGCAGAGAGGAAACAGAAAAACATTTCTAATGTGATCTTCACACTACAAAAAATAAGTGCTAAGGCATAACTGCTCAAATAAATGGTACAGTTAGGGAAATAGAAAGGAAGGGCAATTCGTCTCCATTCATAAGTGGAGATGAATAAAACATCTCATACATGAGGTATTTAGAAAAATTATCTTTCAGAGCTCAACCCATTTTGGGGGAAAATTAGGGTTCACCCAGATGGAACTTTTCAAATGAAAAATTTACAAGGGCATAAACCTTCAACCAGGGCAGTAAAAAGAGAAATAAAAATTACATGAATAAATAAGAGAGTTGCCATAAGGCTTATTTAAAGCCACAATTAGCAAGTTTCCACTGGTATTAATGCACAGAATGTATACTGGTAAAGGAATGGTTTGATGGCAATCTTTTTTTTTTTTTTTTTTTGCTTTAAAAAATTATGTATTTTTGTGATAAAATATGCATAATGGAAAAACTACCTTTTAACATTTTTAATTGTACAGTTCAGGGGCATTAAGTATACTCATACTGTTATACAACCAACACTATCTCCCATCCACAGAACATTTTTCACCTGCAAAACTGAAACTCTGTGCCCGTTAAACAATAATTGCCTCTTCTAGGCCCCCATCCCAGCCCTTGGCAATCACTATTCTACTCTGTCTCTGAATTTGACTACTCTAAGTATCTCATTAAGTAAAATAATATAGTTTTTGTCTTTTGTTCCTACCTTCTTTCACTTAACATAATATCTTCAAGGATCATTCATGTCATAGCATGTGTCAGAATATCTTTTCTTTTCAAGCCTATATGATATTCCACTGTATATACATACTACATTTTGTTTATCTATTCATCTGTCAATGGACACTTGTGTTGCTTCTACATTTTGACTATTGTTAATATGTTGCTGTGAATGTGGGTATACAACTGTCTCTTTGAGATCCTGTTTTCATTTCTTTTGAGGTACATACCCGTAAGTGGAATTGCTGGATCTTATGGTAATTCTGTTTTTAATATTTTGGTACATTTTTATTATTGGGCTTAGATTTCTTTTTCCTAATCAAGTTTTTTTACCAAGCAGTTTTAGGGAGAGAATAGAGAAACACATACTTTTTAAGTATTGCCACAGACTTTAGGCAGAGTTTTGGCCCATTATGATAATCTCAGTAACAACCATGTACTGAATATGTGAATTCAAAGAAAGGTTATGTCAGGCAACTATCTCAAAGTTTTGTTATCTCTGCTTGCAATTTTTGTTCAATCATCGACCAAGTGCTTGAGGGCTTACTGCATGTGAGGCTCTGTAGACTAAGTATTAATGAACTTTCCTTTTGTCCTTGCAGTACCAGGTATCACTATCACGCATTTTGGAGCTTTGATCTCAATTTTCTGCCAAATGAATGGTCCTGTGTTTTGTGCTCATTCATTTACAAACAGAGATCCCTCTGACCACCTTGGAACTAGAAGGTGTGTGGTCAGAGAACCATGAATGGGCTGCTCTCTGCCTCTCACAGCAGCTCTGCTTCTCCTTGGGACTACTCCTTGTTTTCCCCATTCCTAGCCCATTCTCTGTATATCCTTGGTCCAGATTCCAGAGGGTCTGCCAACTTGCACCCCATTCAGGCATCCATTACCAATATTTATGAAGCCCAGCACTTCTCTGGTACAGAGCAGGCCATGGAAATTCCCTTTCGATGATAACGGCTCCTGCATGCAGAGTGGTGGGGGTAGGAGAGTAGAGATAGCCACTTTCTGGATGGAAGCAGCGTTATCAATCCAAGGGGAACCCATTCATAGGCTAACCAGTAACTCCTGAGGAGAGGCCCAATAAGGGCAATGACATCTACTCAAGTCACATAGGTTTCTGCTGATGGCGATCTTTGAACCAACTACTCTTAAATCCATCCCATCATTGCTAAAGGAATATGGTCATCTTTTGTTTAATGATGGGGATACATCCTGAGAATTGCGTCATTAGGCAATTTTGTCATTGTGCAAGCATCATAGAGTGTACTTAAACAAACCTACATGGTATAGCCTACTATACACCTAGGCTATGTAATACAGCTACACTATGTACAATAGGTATATTGTAGTAATATTATATTTATATTATAGTAATATCATAATATTTATATTGTATAATGTAGCTATATTATATATATGTGTGTATATATGTCTGTGTCTATATATGTATATTTATTTATTATTTATATTCTATTGCTTGTAGGCTATAAACCTGTACAGCAGGTAGGCAATTGTAACACAATGGTATTTGTACGCCTTAACATAGGAACGTTACAGTAAAAATATAGTATAAAAGATTTTTTAAGTGGTACTTGTATAAGTCACTTACCATGAATGGAGCTTGCAGGACTGGAAGTTGCTCTGGGTGAGTCAATGAGTGAGTGGTGAGTGAATGGGAAAGCCTAGGACATTACTGTACACCACTATAGACCTTATAAACACAGTATACTTAGACTACAGTAAAATTATTTTTAAAAATTTTCTCTTCAACAGTAAATTAACCTTAGCTATTTACTTTACAAACTTTATTGTGTTTTTAATTTTTTGACTATCTTGTAATAAATCTTACCTTATAACACAAACACATTGTACACTTTCTTTATAGACAGTTCCAATATTTACATTTTTTTGGTTTTACTTTTTAAAACATTTTGTTAAAAAACTAAAACACAAACACACACTTTAGCCAAGGCCTACTCAGGGTCAGGATCATCAATATCACTGTCTTTCCACCTCCACATCTTGTCTCATTGGAAGGTCTTCAGGGACAGTGACACACACGGAGTTATCATCTCTCTCCTGTGATAGCAATGCTTTTTTCAGGATGCCTCCTGATGTAAAATAGCCTAAGGCTATTTTACAGTTAAAAATTTTTTTAATAAATAGGAGAGCAGTCTAAAATAATGATGAATAGTATAGCACAGTAAATACATAAACCAGTAACATAGTTGTTTATTATCATTACCAAGTATTATATACTGTGCATAACTATGTGCTATACTTTTGTATGACTGGAAGTGCAGTAGGTTTGTTTACACCAGCATCACCAAAAACATGTGAGTAATGCATTGTGCCATGACATCACAACAGCTATGACATTATTAGGTGACAGTTTTTCCGCTCTATTAAAATCTGATGGGACCAAGGTCATATATGCAGTTCATCACTGTTCTAAGCATTGTCATGCAGTGCAAAACTGTAATGTGGCATTCTTAAACTTTCAGGAACATAGTTCTCATTAATATATGTCTAAAATCTTCCATCCTTCAAAAGCCATTACCAGGACCACCAACTCAGATGCACCTCCAGCCCTGTGCTCCAATGGCCCAAATGGTTTTCATCACTCATTGAATTCACATGTCCATTTACATCTTTCTGGCAGTATGTTAGTATTTTGCCTTTATAATCAGCGACACAGTAACATCACAGTCATAAAGAGACCCCACTGACAGAAAGACCTGAGTTCAAACCCTGATGCAGTCACTTGGGTTAGTGATTTAATATCTCTGTACTTCATCTTCTTAAGTGACCTTATAGGTCACTGAAAGAATTAAATGAAATAGTACATTTAAGTTGTCTGTCCAAGAGTCTGGGGGTTCATTAAGTTCAACAATTGTTACTGTGATCACCTGTACATCTTTTTATCCCATATGATAGTATAAATCCTATCAGAAACAATAGAGAGTACAAATAATTTTTTGAGGGTACTTATTTGCTTTTCCTAAAGCCAATTTGTTATTATTTTTTAATTTGAACGGAGATTAATTCTTCCAGAACACTACACAATGCCTCTCACATCTATTTGTTGAACTACTGTTCATTACCTTAGCATTCATCCCATCAGCCTATCAGTAGAAGAATACAGAAACAAAAGAAAGGAAGCCTTTTCTTATATGTAAGAGGTTTTTTGTTTGGTTTTGTTTTTCCTTTTTTAATCTACAAATGCAAACGAGTGGGCTACAGAATCTCTAAGATATCTTTTAATTCTCACATTCTAGAAACCTGTAATGTCCATTAGAGTCAAATAATTTTTCCTCTGTTTTGAAGCTACTCCTTTTTAGCTTTGCCAACATTCTCCCTTAAATGACCTCTTTCTTTCCAAAATGTCATCTAATATGGTTTGTATTTTCTAGAGTGCCTTGTCTCTTCACTTTCACCTTCTTTGTGCAATCTTTAAAATAATAGAAACCTTGTTTTAATAATCAAGATCTATTGCTAAAAATTCTACTAAGTCATATATACACCAGGGAGGGTGGTCTGTTTTCTAGATGGTTTCTGAATACAGCCTCATTAAATCACCTGGGAGCCACTTAATGGGGGACCTGTGGAGGAAACAAGTCATGTGCTAAGTCAAATCTATGAAACATTTGTTTAGCCAAGAAAAAAAAATTGCTTGAGGAATAAATGACTCGGGTAGACACCACCAGTTTTCACCTTGGCACTCTGTTAGTCCCCATGTCCTTTTGAGCTTACAGATGGTCTTAATTAAACACAAGTAGTTTCTAATTTACAACACAGGAAACATTTAGAATTTGTTGTAGAAGTAGAGTTAGTGGAACCTAGTAACCCCAATCTCACCCCCAGACAACTACCTCCATGACTTTAATTCATTTGTACAGATTCCTGATGTATTCATAAGTCTTTTTTATTACAAGTAAAATATCCTTCTATTGCACTTTTTTAAAAAAGGTTGAAAGTCACCATATCGAGACTTGACTTCTTTCCACTTTGTGTCCTTGAGTTGTGTCAACCTTGTAGTGGGAGCTGACTACAAAGACCAAGTGCCCTGGGTCTGGAATATTAATGGCTGATGGGCTTCACCTTTCATATATGTCACATTCTCTGTGACATTAGTGTCCTGAGGCTTTGTAAAATGGAATGCTACACTTATCTTCTTGCCATCCAGCTTTTTCTACAAACGCTCTAATAGCTGCTGTTTCACATTGACATTTCCCCTGCTTCACATCATGTATTTAAGAAACGGTCAATTCCACTAACAATTTTTCTAACAGCCTATTCTGCTCAAAAGTATTTAGCCCCATTTTTTAAAGGCAAATACTAACCTTGGAATAATGAACGTCCTTAACCCACCTGCACTTCACTTCACTCTTTGCAATAAACACACACACCAACACTCAATTTGTCAAAGTTTTTCAAGAGGTGAGGGGATGAGGCTGAAGGTCAAATTAAGAATGGTTGTTTTATGGTCTGGGAGACTAGCCAACACTAGTGTTCTTAAGATGGAGCTTGAACTGGACAAGGCTTATGGTATAATCCCAGGAGACCATAAGCCACCTACTATTCTGGATGATTCTTACCTATTCCTTAAAACTCACATTCTGTGTAAAAGGTGGCTTGATATTGACATTATTTGCATTTAGACACCAATGCTTTTCTAAAATAGATAGAAGTGACTGGCTTTTTATTTCACCGAAGTTTTCTTAATTCTTTTATTTCCAGAGTTTGGGAAGTTCCTTAGGCGTAATAATTTTTCATTACGAACTTAGCAAATATATTTCTTTTCTTTTATCTTTTATTGTATATATTTAAGGTATACAACATGACTGATGTTTTGATATACACAAGTGATTACCACAGTCAAGCCACTTAAGACATCCATCATCTCACATAGTTATCTTGTGTGTGTATATGTATTAAGATCACCTAAAATCTACTCTTTTAGCAATTTCTAATATAAATACAATGTTAGTAACTAAGGTTTTCATGCTGGATATTGTATCTCCAGACTTAGTCATCCTACATATCTGCAACTTTATACCCTTTGACCGACATCTCCCTTGTATTTCTTTTATAAAATTTTTAAAAAGCTTTTTCTAGGTAGATTTCAGTATCTCTGAAAACTTTCATATCTTAATATTAAAACTATCTAAATCTTCAACTAATAGTTCTATTCATAAACTAAATACAATTTTTCAATGTGGAATGAGTGAGTGAATAGGAGTTAAAAAGAGTATAACCTTCAAGTTGAGTCTTCATCTCTTTGCGACTCCAGGCATCTTCATGCCATTAGTACACAAAGAAGAAATGGTTCTGTGAACTTGGAAGGAAAAGGTCTATGAACCAGTTCTGCTTGTGAGATGAGAGGGGCCTTTGGAGCAGCTGTAATTAAGCCAAGAGCTCTGTAGGACCAGATAGTTACTCTTTATTCTAAAAGAAATAATTATTTAAAATCCGTACCTAAGTTGGAGGGTTCGAATTTAACTTAACTAGAGAAGAGCCACAAAGATGATTAAAGGGTTGGTAGGTAGTATCTATTGGGAAAGAATAAAGAAACTAGGATTTTTCCACCTGGTGAAGGGAAGACTGATGGGTGATTTAAAAACATTCTAAACGTATTTGATCAGTTATTCCAGTGACCAGCTGTTCTCTATCTACAATGAGGACAGAACCAAAAGAAATAGCCTTAAATTCCAATATGAAAAATGTAGATTAGATCCAAGAAAAATTTCTCTGAGAGTGAGGTTTTTAATATTGGAATGAAATAGCCACTCTGAAGTCTTTAAATCTGACATAGATTACCATCTTCCTGTAGAAGAGAGTTGTGGTACTAATGGAAGGTCAGAGGATAAATTCTTTCATTGTCCCTTCTATACCTATAAAATCTATGTTTTTTGAGTCCATTTCTTTTGCATCTATTGAGCATGTAGAATTACTTGTGTAAGAAAGTACTGAAGGCAGTGAAGTTGACCATCAAAGATTAAAACGGTCCAGTAGATAAAGGTTCTTTTCTATGTAGAGGATTCTCAGACCTACACAAAGCAGCTCTAGACTACAGTAAACCCCTACCTTTGCTGATCTTACAGTCATACACAAACACTATCCTCTTTACCTATCCTGGAAGAAGTAAAGATAAATAGAAAGAAAAAAAAAAAGCACGTTTATTTTTTTCATCATGAAAAATAGCTGAAAAACAGGCATTGAATTCCCTAAGTCATGCGCAATAGAAAAACAGTGTCTACACTGTGAATTATCTTTTTCCGCTTTCCAATATTTTAGTATCCACTGACATACTAAAAAAAGCAGGAGATAATATCCTTAAATTCACAGACTATATCAGGAAAAGTGTCACTTTGTAGGCCTTCCTATGATTATGCCTCATTTAAAAGTACTTAGAAGATCCCACTCTTCCCCTTCTATTGCAGTAATTTGCAACAATTTTAAGCAACTTTGCAAAGTGAATAAAAAGGAGTTGAAGCATCTGCAATTCAAGGCATTTAAGCTTTAATTCACAAACTGCAGCTCTGAGAATAATTACGAGGGCCTAGTTATTTTCTGCTATGTTGCACATGAAAGGCATCCGATCACTTTTTTAAAAAATACCCAAGATGAAGTATTTTTAGAATTGTTACCATTCTTCACTTGAGCGATTCAATAACTGTAGCACTTGCACTGCAGTCCTCAAAAGAGCTTACATAACCAAACACATACAATCACAGAGGCTTCAAATTAAGTGTCTGGGTAGTGTGCCGCCTCACAGAATATTTGATGAAGGGCACGAAGCAAATCTTTTAAAATTTGCTCCCCAGAAACTCTTAATACTATGATAATAGAGTGCCCGATAAATATGCGGATCGCTAGAAAAATATTTTGTGTCTTGGTATCTCTATATTTTTATAATCTCTATTCAAAGAGCCATAAACTAAAAGTCACTTAATACACTGGATAACTAATATTATCTGATTTTTAAAAGTAAACCTCCAACTTTCTCAATATGGCATTACAATTGACACAGTTAAGACAAAATTTAAGAGTTCAGCTTCTGTCATATCTTAAGAAGGGTTTCAGTGACCATATTATATAATTGATTATCTAAACCTAGATACTTTGAGAGTAAAGGAGGCCCCACTGATAATTACACCAGAATAGGAAAAAAAAAAACTAACTTTCCCAGGCAAACCTAGAAAATATGAACATCCTTATTATAGACCAATACAGTCTAGTTTGTTATAGCCAAATATAGGAATCTGCAAGGTCTCCAGGAACTTGGTCCTCTGGGTTGGGACTGGTATACAGGAGGTAATTAACTGGTATGAAGGTGCAGAAAGGAAGTTTATTTTGGAGGTCAAAGCATCTATCAAAAGCCAGTCTGGAGAAGTCAGCAATGATGGAAACCAAACTTGAAATAACAAAGGTATGTGTGGAGCATGGTGATGCGAGAAGAAAATGCAGGAACATTTCAGAGTACCAGACAAGCAGCGAAAGAATCAGTAAGCCCTTGGAATTGAATCTAATCATCCAATTACCTATAAGCATTATATGAATACCTGCTGTGAACCAAAGTCTACCTTAACCTTGGGTTCATGAGTACAGCAGTAGCTACCAACAGAGGGTATCAGCTAAAAACAAAGCAGATGATTGTTACAAAAACTACAGCACAAAGTAAGGATTAAATCTGAAAGAAAAAGATAGAAGTCCTATGTTAATAATCATGGAACAGAAATAGGATAGAGCTTCAGTTAATACAACTACACCCCAAAGGTAGCAGGAAGAAAACGACTCAATGATTAAAGACAGGCAAATTTACGCCACATGATAGGAAGTTGTCCCGGTGATCAGGATCAGGGTTAGGCCAGCTGATGGAAGACCCGGGTGCCTTGCCCATGGGGAGGAGAGACATGCAGAGGCCAGGCCTAAAAACTAGTTTTTCAGTAGAAGAAACTCTAGTTGCTTTTTTGTTAAAAAGCAAAAAAAAAAATTAAAAAGCATAAACAATACATAAAATGAAAACATTAACAGCAATAAGGATACCTAAAGTAGGAAAAAATATTTAAGCACGAAAATAGATACTATCATAGCAGATACTTCAAATTCCTAAGACTGCTCACATGCAACATTTTAAAACAATGACGATTATAATGATTAATATTCAAATTGTCCTCAAGGTATTACATGCAAATGCCAATATCTTAACATAAAATTAAGCAGAGATATTAAATGCAAATGACAAATCTATACAGTAAATTGGTAGAGCTAGAAAACTACTAGTTCTAGCCATAAACAAATAATTAAAGTAAAAGTAAGCTCTAGAGAGTACATCATTTTCATCTACATCAATGAAATTCTGACCTTGGATAGTCAAATAGGGTAAAGACATTAAATGGTATTCTAATTGATGAGTGAGTACTCCACCAAATCTCAAGGAATACTTGTTTTCTCAAAAGTTATTTGATATCTTACCATATCCACTTTCCTACCAAGTTTCTGATAATTAGTACATCTATATCTTTATAAATTTTTAAAAATCTGAGTAGGCATTCAACAAATCTTAAAATTATATAAATACTTTAGAATTAAATCATATTCCGATTTAATTCTTCTACAAAATTGACACTACTATGCTCATTTTTCTCCTGTATATGATTCTATTCTCTTTCTCTTACCTACTCTGTGTTAAACTTCTTCATTAATTTATTTATCTACTGTACAAACTTGTTAAATCATTAAGGAGGCCTCTGTTTTAGGGTTTGTAAGGGACACAAGGATGAAACCTAACATGAGTCCTATCTTCAAGCTTAGGTGGAAAATGCACAAAATATGCCCTGGAATGCAAGGTAGGTTCAGAAGATGAACAAATTATTTCTATATAGGAAACTTACATCTGAACTGGGATTTAAAAGGGGAAGAATGTAATAAAAGACCTAAAAAACAAAAGGCTTGATGTTTGTGCATGTGAGAAATGTAAAGTATTCCAGATCTGCTGGAACATAGGAAAAGGAAGTAAAGAAAGATAAGCTTGAGGCCAAGTGTGGTGGCTCACACCTGTAATCCCAGCACTTTGGGAGGCTGAGGCAGGCAGATCACCTGAGGTCAGGAATTCAAGACCAGCCTGGCCAACATGGTAAAACCCCGTCTCTACCAAAAATACAAAAATTAGCCGGGCATGGTCCTGTAATCCAAGCTACTCAGGAAGCTGAGTGAAGCAGGAGAATGGCTTGAACCCAGGAGGTGGAGTTTGCAGTGAGCAGAGATGGAACCACTGCACTCCAGCCTGGGTGACACAGCGAGATTGAAAAAAAAACGAAGGGAGGGAGGGAGGATTGAAAATGTGGAAAGGAGCCCATCATGGAAGGCTTGAATGTCAGGTAAGGGCAAGTGAAAGAAAGGAAGCCAGTTAACGCTTTTATGTAGCAAAACAGCAATTAAGACCAGTTCAAACTATTAGACAAGCCTACAGACAGTCACGTGGGCCTAAATTAGGGAACATGTAATATTGCTTAGGTACAATGCAAAGGCTTTAACACCAATGAATGTAAGAATCATAGGAAAGGAAGACCTGGAGGAAGTTAACACTGAAAAAACAGTAAATAGATAGATAGAGGAGGAGCATATTTAGCAAATTAAGTTAGTCTTGAACATGCTAGGTGGGAAGAAAAACTAAGGCATTCTACATGGGATAACTACCAGGTAGTTAAAAACATGTGTCTTCAACTCAGAAGATCAAAACCCAAAGCAAAGATTTGAGATTCATCAGAACAGATGACACCAAGAGGAAGAATACAGAAACATAAGAGACAAGATCCAAGTAAAACATCAAGGGATGCTTTTAGCCAGCAAAGGCAAGAAACGGGTCAAGAAGGGAGAGAGATACGAGAAAGAAGAGAATCAAGAGAGCTTAATGTCATGAAAGTCAAGGGAAACAAAGTTCACAGAAGGAGGTATAGTCAACAGAGTTAATTGCTAAAAGAGTTGAAAAACTCATATTGTCCCAAGTCAAGATAATATATGAGAATATTTTACCTTCTACATATACCTATATAAATGTATTGCTACAATTTTAACTATTATTCTCTAGTCCTTAGCCAGAGTAATTTGAAACCTTTTATTCTTCATTTAGCTTATTCAGAATTCTAAGTATTCAAGAAAATTATTTCCTTTTTTTACACTCTCAAACTTTTCATCAATAAATATGCATATATTCAACTATGGCAAAGATTTATTTTACTAACAAGTGTGTCCAGAATATATCTTGACTCTAGAAGAAGGTTGAAATCTTCACTGGTTATGAGGGCAGTTGTGTTGACGAAGTCCCCTGCTCCAGCCACCCATTCGACTAGCAGCAGTGAAGACAAGGAATCCAGAGCCGCATTGTACTCGGCTCTACACTCTGCTTGCCTCCACGGACACAGCATTTCAGAAGTACCTCCACAAAAAGAATCAGCATCTTCCTATCTTCATAAATGACATGAAAATAAGCATCCATCTATCTCCACCCATGCCATGCAGTAAAGCCAAGCCAAACCACTAGTACCTCCCAGCTGCCAGGCTCCTCCTCTCATGCCCTGCAGGGGATCAAGTTTGTCAGACATCAGTCCAGCCCTCTGGTGAACAGCTGATCAGTGAGGGGTGGGTGAAATAGCCACCAAGCAGCTGCACCATTTTTCAGGGACAAAGCCTGATGGTTAATGTCTATGGGAAGATGAATGTAAGGAAACAGCAATTAAAGTCCTTGATAAGCACTGCTCAAGTCATCTCCTGGCCAAAAATTTTCCAATTGCTTTTCTGACCTCCCTCATATAAGGAAGACAGTCAGCTAGTGGCATACAACTAACTCTGTGGTTCATGGACTTATTCAGCATATACTTAATGTATATCCACTAGGTGCCAGACATTATAATAAAGACTAGATATTTTATCAACTTAACTAACTTACATACATGGTAGACACTGTCCAGGAATGTCTTCTTTTCTTCAAATCTAGTCCAGCCTTTAAAAGCCCAACTCAAATACCAGCTCCTCTAGGAAGGTTTCTCTGAGTCTCCATAGGCAAAAGTAACGACTTTTCTCTAAAATCTCACAGCACTCTATCTGGACCTCTGTTATGGAACGTGATGAACATTCCACATTTTAATTCCTTATATGCATCATCTCCTAATAGACAATGAGTAACTTGAAGCCAAGATTCATGTGATCTTCATATCTCATATCTCTAACATCTTCATATTCCCCAGAACATAATGTAGTTCTTTGCATAATTAATGAATTAATAAACTACCTGCTGTCCACTTTGGCCCAACACAGTTAGATGCTTGGGGGTGGGGTGGGGAGGGAATCGTCTATTCTCTACAGCTAAAATCAATTTTAAAATTTAAATAGAGAGACAAAATAAACAACAAAAATGTTTTTATATATCAGTATAATACAGTAAATAATCATAATTCCAATGTCAATAATACTGAACGTAACACATTTTGATTAAGATAGGTTTTAACGTCACCTTTACATCTATTAAAGAAAGGATTTACTAAAAAGAAAAACTTGGCCGGGCATGGTGGCTCATGCCTGTAATCCCAGCATTTTGGGAGGCCGAGGCAGGCGTATCACAAGGTCAGGAGATCGAGACCATCCTGGCAAATACGGTGAAACCCCATTTCTACTAAAAATACAAAAAATTAGCCGGGCATGGTGGCAGGCTCCTGTAGTCCCAACTACCGAGAGGCTGAGGCAGGAGAATGGTGTGAACCCGGGAGGCGGAGGCTGCAGTGAGCAGAGATCACGCCACTGCACTCCAGCCTGGGTGACACAGCGAGACTCCATCTCAAAAATTAAAAAAACGAAAAACTTATTAAATATTTATGACCTACTTAAGCTTTCTAGATGAACTGTTTTTAGGTATTTTTAAAACATCAATTATACTAAAATCTTACATATTCATTGAAAGAGGCCAAATAACATTCCTACTTTCCTCTATCAACAAAACATTTGTTAGCAAGGAAGTTGGGTAACTGTACGTACTTGAGATAATTTTAAAGTTATACTTACTTATAAATAATCTATATAATTATACTTTGCAAATTCACCCCCCACTTGCTTCAAATGCTCTAATTTCATGAGAGAAATCTTAATGTGTGGAGGATACTGAAGACCTTAAGGGCTACATTGACTAAGTAAATGAAAGGTAGGAATCAAAACCCACTTTTTTTGTGGAGGAGACGGACAACTAGTAGTATTGGGGGCATGTTACAGTGGAAAGAGTAACAGCTTAAGAGTTTGAAGACCTAGATTCTAGGCCCCATGCTGGTATGATGAGCTCTTTGTCCTAGGGCAAGAAATTTAAACTTTCCGGGTCTGTTCACTTTTCCAAAAATGTCAGCGTGATAGATTTGCTATAAAACAACAATAGTCTCACTATGAATTGTCTCCAAGATATATCATAGAGAATTAGTATTGTCCAAACAACATAAAGGTTTTAAGGCATAAATATCTGGGGGGAGACAAACTTACTAACCATATGCATTAGAGTTTTCCACAGATATTGAACAAATAGGAGATATACACACAGAGACACATACACACACACACATACACACACACACACACGTATGGGGAGAGAGAGAGAATGTAAAGAATTACTTTACATGATTATGGAAGATGAGAAGTTCAAGTCCCAAGATTTACAGCTGGCAAGCTGGAGAACCAAAAGAGCCAATGGTGTAGTTTTGGTTCAAGTCTTAAGACCCGAGAACCAGGAGAGCCGATGGTGTGAGTTCCAGTCCAAGTCTGATCCCAAAGGTAGAAGTCTGTGCCCCAGCTTGGTGATAGAGAAAGCAAATTCTCCCTTATTCTACCTTTTTGTTCTATTCAGGTCTTTCAGTGACTTGGAAGAGGTTTTCCCATATTGGGGTGGGCAATCTACTTTACTGAATATACCAATGTAAATGTTAATCACATCCAGAAACAGCTTCACAAACACACCCAGAATAATATTTAACCAAATATCTGGGCACTCTGTAGATCAGTCAAGTTGTCACATAACACTAGCCACCAGAAGTTCACCCTTGTTAACCCATATACATCCTCTTAAACCATACTTAATCTCCAATTAAAGACAATAACAAGGTTATAACTCTGCCTAACATGATACAACAATTCTGCATACAACCAAAAACACATTAACCCTTTCCCCAGAAGAGGATGTAAAGTGCTTGAGTTATGTTTCTATCTTTTTCTTGATATCCCATAATTTTAATACTATGATGTAAAATTAATACTACTTAATACTATGATATGAAAGTGATACATCTTATGTTACATAATAAGGGAATCAGGGAAGAAAACAGATTTTTGCTTAATATATTTACATATATTTACACGCACATGTATTTACACACACAAAAAAAAACATATTCATAACAAAATAAAGAGGAAATACTCAGGATAACTATAATTCTTGTTTTTGTACCTTCTTCTACCACCCATTCTGTATTCCCTTTGCCTCCAGCAATCACATCCGTTGACTATGTTTCCTTACCTGGTAGAGTGACTCAAACTTTCATTCCTGAAGGATCTAGGCTGTTAGCAGTGCTGTCTGGATTGGGTTGTTTTAGTTTTCCATTGATATGAATCACAAGGCATGGTAGACTAAGAGACACCCTAGGATATCCCCTATATACCACACATAATCCTCCTTATCTTCATGGTAGAATAGCCGTCCAATTTCCCCTTGCTAGTCAGGATCAGTCACCCCAGCCAGCACAGTAACTCCCTTCTTTGCCTGCTGGTTCAGAGGCATGAGGAATCCACAGTGGCCAGGGAGCAATCTTAACTTTCATTTCAATGGAATCATTGTTGTGCCTCCTGATAGAAGCATTCTTCCTTTGGGAACTGAGACCTCTAGACCAGCAGAGCATAAGGTCATGGGAACAGGAAGCAAAAATTTTGCTAGTTGGTCACTAAGAGTAATAGTGAGTGGTGCCACTCCCATTTTTACCCTTGATTCCTAGACCCATAAATTCTGGCTATGAGAGAAATAGCACCATATATTTAACACTGATTCAGAGGATATATAGTCTTTTGGAGAATCTTGCCTCAGCCTTGCAAGGTACTGCCACCTGAAGTGGCACTGTAACTGAGGCTTCAAAAGGCCTTTCCACGGTCTTTCAAGCCAGCAGCTTCAGAATGTTGGGGAACACTGTAAGGACAATGAATTCCACGAGCATGGGACTTTTGCCCCACTTCTTTAGCTGTAAAGTGAGTTCTGATCAGAAGCAATGTTGTGTATATGCTGCTAGGGTAGATAAGACATTCTGTGAGTCCATGGATGGTAGTTTAGCAAAAACATTACATATAGGGAAGGCAAATCCATATCTACAGTGTCTATTCCAGTAAGAACAAAATGCTGCCCCTTCTATGATGGACGAGGTCCAATGAAATCAACCTGCCACCAGGTAGCTGGCTGATCACCCTGGCCAATAGTGCCATATCAGGGACTAAGTGCTGGTCTCTGCTGCTGTCAGAATGGGCACTCAGCAGTGGCTGTATCCAGATCATCTTTTGTGAGTGGAAGTCCACACTGCTGAGCCCATGTATAACCTTTATCCCTGCCACGGTGGCTACTTTATGAGCCAACTGGGTGAGAACAGGTGTGGCTGGGGCAAGAGGCTCACTGGTATCCACAAAAACTGTCACCCTATCTACTTGATTATTAAAATCCTCTTCTACTGAGGTCACCCTTTGGTGAGCATTTACATAGAGCACAAACATCTTCATAGTTTTTGCCCATTCAGGTGGGTCTATCCATATACCTCTTCTCCAAATTTCCTTGTCACCAATGTTCCAATCAGTTCCTTCCAAGTCCCTGACTGTCCAGAGAAATCACTGGATACAACCCATGAATCAGTATATAATCGCATGTCTGGTCATTTCTCCTTCCAAGCAAAGTTTACAACCAGGTGCACAGCTTGAACTCTGCCCACCAGGTGAGTTTTCCTTTACCACTGTCCTTCAGGGGTATCCCAGAAAAGGACTATAGTGTTATTGCTGTCCACTTTCACATGGTGCCTGTGGAAACATCTGTAAAGCTGGCCCAGGTCTTTCCTCCTCTCTCAACCGATCATAGCAAACTTTCTGTGAGGCCATAGGCACAGGCTAGGAGAAAGAACGCAAGGCAGAGGGAGTTGCGATCATAGGTTTCTGGACTGCTTCCTTGTGTAACTTACTTGTGTCTTCTCTTTCCTACTGGAAATTGAGTCAGTTAGCTTTTTAAATCTAATCAAATGAGAAAGCCAATTCCAGAAACCCCATAACCAATTCAGAAAACTCAAACTAAAGGTTCTGTTCCTCTAGAACCACTCTTGGTACCAAACTCTATATTACGCAGGATTCTCCTGAGAAACAGAGACAATATGATGGTGTAAGGAGATTTATGATAAAGAATTTGTGCAGATGATTATGGAGGCTGAAAGATTCCAAGATCTTCAGCCAGCAAGGTAGAGACCCAGGAGAGTTGGAAGTATAATTCCAACCTGAGTCCTAAGGCCTGAGAACCAGGAAAGCCAAAGGTATAAGGCCCAGTCCAAGTCTGAGTTGAAAGGCAGGAAAGGCCGGGCGCGGTGGCTCAAGCCTGTAATCCCAGCACTTTGGGAGGCCGAGACGGGCGGATCACGAGGTCAGGAGATTGAGACCATTCTGGCTGACACGGTGAAACCCCGTCTCTACTAAAAACTACAAAAACTAGCCGGGCGAAGTGGCG